>NW_017728995.1:64987287-64990256 GCF_001723915.1 Gavialis gangeticus
GCCCCCCATGCCCCTTCCCTCCCCCTCCCCTTCCACTACAACAGATTTACCAGCTGCATGCAGCTCTCTGAGCTGCTGCGCTGCGCTCCACACTGCCCACAGGTTGCACTGTGGCTGTGCACATGCACAGGCATTTATTGGCCACATCGGGATGATTTCTGATGCAGCCAATTTTCTTTTTATTGGTGCTGATCCAATATTGGACCAATGTATCGGTGCACCTCTAATGAATGCCATCTGGAATGGGATATCCGTGCTTCTTGTGTCACGTCCTTCCTCACACATGCCCTTCCTTCCCTACCTTATAGCTTCTCCGGTATCTCTCTGTCTCACCTTAGACAGTCTGGGACTAGCTGGCCAAGATGGCTTCTTCTGCCTGGAAGTGAAGAGCCAGCTGAAAGCAAAGTCTTAAAAAGCCTGATGCTGGTACAAGTTTGCTAGGTTTTGAAAATCCTGGTAAGACCATGGGATATTCCCATATCTTTCCAGCAAGGAGACTGCAAATACGAGTCAGCATCACAAACAGATGAATTTCCTATCATTGCTTTTTTTTCTCTGCGTGTGTGTGTGTTGTTTTGTCTTCAAGGAAGCCAGATCAGACTCCAAAAATAACAGCTATAAAAGCAGCTCACCACCATTTCCACTGACTTTCTCCTGCCTCTCTCTCTTTCTCTGTCCCAAAAAGGACACCTATTTGAAGACCATCAAACAAGGTGTTTCTCCCCAGTTAAATCTCTCTGCAGCTAAAATAAAAGGAAAAAGGGCTGGTATTTGAATGAGAGCCTTAATATTTACAGGTAAAATGTTTTCATGGATTTTTTTCCATCTTTTTCTGTATTTTTAATGAAAGTTAAACAGTTTTATACATGTGACTGTTTGCCATGGAATGAAGCTAGCTGAGGTCTCTGTATTCCAAATACTGAAACCTGATTAACTGTTTAGTGTCACATGGTGAAAAGATCATGTTAACACTAATGACTCCCACATTAACACAACACACATTACTTAATGACCCAATACCATTTGCCCTACAGTGTTACCACGTATGTGTATTTCACCACCAAAGCATTTAAGCACTGTGTGGGTTTAGAAATAGTTGAACTGAAAGTTAACGCACTTGTAAGCAAGACAGCTGCCTTAACCTACAGTTGTTCTGGTCCACCGAGGAGAAAGAGGAAAACTACTTTGCAGATGGCTGATGTACAGGAAGCAAAACATAGATGCAGAATTTACTGTAATCAACAAGTAAAGAGGAATTGATGGGCCACAGGGTAGTCAAAGTCCTGGATGTGCTGTACTATGGCCATTTCTAGTAGGTCCAGTAAAGTCCTAAGGCAATTTAACTGTAAGGACAGCCTTAGGGCAAAGAGACGTAGTAAGAACAGACTGATGTCCTCGGGGCTTGGAAACCACTCTGCCATGTGCTTCTTCCTGTCATTTTGACAGACCTGCTGAACGACTCCCAAAGCTCTCAACAGCTGTGCTATGGTGTTCAACCACCCAAAATGCTGAGTTCAAAATTAAGCCTGGCTTTGTAAAATGAAGGCAGCTGCTTGAACTTCTAATAAATCTTGTCATGACTATAGCTATTCTTGGCTCTGGGTCTTCTCTTTCCCCCCACCACTCAGGACATAATAAAGGGTACCTTGTGGCAGTATATGAAGAAAAAAGCATGAAAACGTTAAAGAAAAAGAGGAGGAAGAGGGGCAAAAATAGAATGGAACAGTCCTCAATAATGTTAACACTCAGAGGTATTTGGAAAACCAGACATTGCTGAATTGAAATCTGTGCATTTAAGTAAGGAAGGCTTAATGGCTATAGAAAATTTGTTTATAATCCTTGTTCTTAACATGTTTATGTTCACATAGCACAAGTGGCTGGTTTAGGCTTTTTCCAGCCCTGCTGACGTAGGAAATGATGTAAAACATGGTAAGTGATTAAGTTGGGATGTGGGGAAGAGTTCAGATTTATTTGAACTGAGGCGCCTATCACCTTGCAGTAAGGGAGGGGAAGGCTCCCAGTCTCCTGGTGGGAAAGGCTTTGTCCTTGTGTTATCACCGACAACAATGAAGAGATATTAAAGCTACATCCACTGGTGAGACGGCTGCATCCTTCCTCCTGATTCATGCAAGATCCCCAGGCTGCCGGCACCACTTGGCAGGCTGCAGGGATCATCCGGCCGTGGGCTTTTACCCTTCGGCACCCTGGGATGTAGACCACGAAAGAGGCCTCGGCCTTCCCAGCTCACCCACAGACAGGACCAAACCCCTTGCAGTCAGAACAGAGCTGGGGTCTTGCTGAACCACAGCAGGCTCTTTCACTTGGGGGACCGCCCTCATCATGGCCACAGCAACCAAACCATCGCCCCTGCCCTGTGCAGATACCTTGAGGTCCCCGCAAGCAGGAAACAGCACACGGCATGGGGCACCAGCAGCAGGAAGGGACCCCATGGGGCCTGCGCTGACTGAATGCATGAGAGCGACCCTCCCTGGGGGGGGTTTAATGGGGGTGGAGAAGGGGGGAGGCTGCTGGCAGCATCATGTGGAGGGTGCTGCTGCCAGGTGGGCGCAGTACCCTGCCCGAACAGGAACAGGTAGTGCCTGGTGCCCTGGCGGGGGAAAGGGGCTCCACGGCTGCCCGCGCCAGGACAGCGGAGGGCACCGCAGGGGCAGGGCCGCAACCCCGCGCACAAGGGCAGGTGCCGGGGGAGGGGCAGCACCGGGGTCCTGTCAGTGCCACCCGGGGGCGGGGCCTGGCGGGCCCTGGGAGGGGCTGGGGGAGGGGGAGAAGGCAGCGGATCCCGAGGCCCGGCCCGCGCCCCAAGCCCCGGTCCCGGCCGCGCACCTTCTGCCGGATCTGGCCAGACGTGGAGACCTTGCGGATGAGCTTCTGCGGCGCGCCGGGTTCCTGCTCGGGCTCGCTGTCCGACGACTCCTCGGCGGCGGCGGCGACCCCGGCCTGGGGCTGCG
>NW_017728995.1:64990279-64991668 GCF_001723915.1 Gavialis gangeticus
GCCCCCTGCAGGCGGGCGGTGGGAGCGCCCCCCAACGGCTGGAAAAACCGCCGCGCCCGCGTTGCCCGTTCAGTCGCTGCCCGCGTATTTCCAGTGTCTCACAAGCAGGCTGACGTGACGTGACGTGACATGACACGACACGTGTGTGCAACTAGGCCGGAGTAAACCAGGCACTGCTTTAGACCGCACTGCCCTAGCGGGGGTTGGAGGCAGGAGCTGGCCCAGAGGAGGTGCATCAGTGCAAGCGGGCTAGGGCACTAGGTCATGTCTCCCAGGAAAACTTTCCTCCCTGAAGCGCTGTGATAAGCAGACTGCGGCCCCCACAGCCCGTGTAGGCACGCACACGTGTGAAGGGAGCGTATGCACAGGCTGCACACCCGGCTCTATGACAGCAACATCACATGCACACACACAAGTAACAGCCCTGGCCTGGTGTCTAGCAGTGCCCCCCCATGCGCTGCCCCCAGGGAGTGTGGGGGCAGCTCTTCCGCCCACCAGGGCTGACCTGGGACACAAGTAGAGGAGTGGGCACAGGCTGCCACAGCTCCCCCTGCCATGGAGAAGCCAAGCCAGGAGCACCATGGCTCCTATCACCCCCACCCCCACCCTGACAGTGCAGGCAGGAGAAGAGCTGGGCTGGGGGTGGCTTTGCTTCCTCCTTTCCCCGGGTTTCCCTCAGGTGCTCACAGCCAGGCACTGCCCAGCCCTCTTGCCTCCCTGTAACACCAGACCTTTGGTTGGGAAGAGGTTGTAAAGTTAAACCCTGGCGCTGCCCTGCCACCCCCAATGCCTAGGATAGGGGGCCAGGCAGCATGACCGATGCTACCCCTAAAGCTGGGGTGCCACACACATGGCACAACAGGGCTTCACACTGAGGCAAACCAACTTGTGGCACCACAGCCTCAGCCAAGTTGCAGCTGGCTTCAAGGTAAAGTGTCTTGCCCACAAGAAAGAGAGTGGAGGAAGTAAAAAAGAGAGTAATCCTGGCCTATAACCTATCCTCCCCCACCCCCAAAAACCAACGACCTCCAACTTCTGCGCACTGATCTGTGGCTCAAGGATCAGGCTCTTAAGTCACCTCAAGACCCGTTAACGAGCGGTGGAAGAGATCATCTGTGAATCAAGGGACTGCTGCCACCACTGGCATGTTGAGGCAGATGTGCATGGGGTGAGAAAAACTGATGTGGGGCTTGAGGAATCTATCATTCATTGCTGGGAAAGAGCAGAGGTGCCTACCTCAGCTCCCACATCATTCATTTAAACTGGGAGAGAAGCTGGAAACTCTTTACTATCGAGTACCATTTAACAGTCTTCCCCCTTGTGGTTGAGAGAGTC
Source organism: Gavialis gangeticus (assembly GCF_001723915.1). Taxonomy (NCBI): domain Eukaryota; kingdom Metazoa; phylum Chordata; order Crocodylia; family Gavialidae; genus Gavialis; species Gavialis gangeticus. Next base: position 64,991,615 of record NW_017728995.1, read on the forward strand.
AGTAGCACTGATGTCCACTTACACACACACAGATGCAGCCCCCCCCCCCCCATT
>NW_017728995.1:64991752-64996594 GCF_001723915.1 Gavialis gangeticus
CAGATGCAGCCCCCCCCCCCCCATTGTTGTTTAAACCATGCAGTCCTGGTATTGTCAATCTCAAATATTCAAAAAAGCATGAGTCAGGGATAAAATACTAGGACTGAAGTCTCACACGCTTTTTAAAGTAGTAATATACCTGGGTTTCTTTCTGTTTGTTCTCTTGAGTTTTGTCTGTTTGAAGCCTTTAAGGTACACATTAGCAAGCTTTTCTACCCAAACATGAGGATTAGAAATTGCCTTTAAGAAAAGATGAAGGTTTTCCCCCCAAGCTCACAGTACTCCAGAAAACTGGGGTTTTAGAAAAATCACCAACTAGCAAGAGACTTGCAATAAAAATCACAAAGAGTACACAGTACAGGAGGAATCATTTGAAGGGACACCTTAGAGAAGAACTGTACTAAAGGCTGTATGTAAATAAAAGAAAGTTAAGGACTTAGGATGATCTGGCTGATAAAACAAGAAATAGGCTCAAAACATTTACTGATGGCTGATCTGGTTGGCTAGGCTGCAACTCCCCATCCCACAGAAGAGTGTATTCTCCCACTATTACATACACATCACAATCCTCCTTAGCTTCTGATAGAAAACTTCTCACTGCTAATCAACCTTCCAGCACCAGCTGGTGGCCAGAGAAGTTTTAACCTTTTCTTACTGCAATGCAGAGTTACAAGGATCAGCGTGAGCACTGATTAGGAACGCAGCACTAGGATCTCAGTGCATCCCCAGTGAAATGGTGTCAACATTCCCAGCTCTGCCATCTTAGTCCATTGCTTATCTACACAGGACATTGAGGGACGTTCCACGCTGTTTTGCTGTGCTCCCTAGCTAGAGCAGTGAAGACTGGCTCACTGATCCCCCACCTTGATACACAGATGATCTCTTCCACCCCTTGTTAATGGGCCTTGAGGTGACTTAAGAGCCGATCCTCGAGCCACAGATCAGTCTGCAGAAGTTGGAGATCTTTTCCTAAGGTGGGCATAGGTTATAGACCAGGATTGCTCTCCTTTTCCTTCCTCCACTCTCTTTCTTGTGCTTTGAGGGCAAGATGCTTTACCTTGAGGCAGGCTACAACTTGACTGAGGCTGTGGTGCCACTGGAGCTGGTTTGTCTTGGCCCTGCTGGAGTCTGGGGCCAGGGAGGGGGGGTTAAGCTTCTCCTCCCCCAAGTACTGAGCTGACCTGCCCTGCTTACCTAGTGCTGGGTGCAACTGTGAACAAATCCCAGAGGTACCTGGAAGCAGGAAGAGGAAGTGATGAGCAACCCTTCAGTCATTGTGAGTCTGGACTGCAAATCCCAGAGATCTTGGGGGCAGCAGGAAGTGGACATACAGCTCATGCTGGCTGTGTGCCAGAGAGCTGTGCTCTACTGCCCCCTGGCTTCTGGCTTGAACCACTGCAGGCATGGGGCTGCATTTATGGAATCAAAAGTGGATGACTGTTCATTTGCTTATTGGTTCAAACTTTGTAGCTTAGACTAACCAGCAATGACCGAATCGATGTTGCCTCAGTCATTCTGGCTAAGTACAAACAGTCAAAAAGCCTAACAGAAAGCTGCTGCTCCAGGAAAAGACTGGCTTTGCAACTTGGATGAGTAAGTGACTCCGGGGGAAGCCTATCAATTGAGATCACCAGGACACAGTTAACGGACCCCTTCCTCTCAAATTTGTTTCCCTTGCAGGGGTCAAAGCATCAAATGCTCTTCTTCAGGGTAGGATGAAAAGTTTGGCCTTTTCCCTTAAACAAGTGGGATATTTGCCCCACCTGCAGTACAGGCAGTCCTCGGACCTAGGACACAATTGGTTCCTGAAAACAGCGTCTTAAGTTGAAACGTTGTAACTTGGAATCAATTTTCCCATAGGAAACAATGTTATAAATGGGGGATTGGTTCCTGAACCAAGGCCCGATACCCTGTTTTCACCAAAAATAACCCAGAATTTTGTACTCAATTAATTATAGATGAGTAATATAGCTATGTTAATGTATTTATATTGTAAATAGCAATCATACTGATTTGGAAGGACTTCTTTGAGGCGACTTTGCTAGACTTTTTGAAGGGCTCTTGGCTGGGTTCTTCTCAGGAGTCTTGGCTGCAGGTTCTTCTGGAGTCTTAGCTGCTTTCTTAAAGAAAGTGTCCAAAGTTTGGACAGATGTTCTCCAGGGAGATGGGTGATACAGTGATTTGTTTGTTGGCATGGCGTCACATCAGATCAAGCATTGTAAAGTCGAAACTGACGTCAGAAAGTTGAAACAGGGTGTCAATTTATAAGTGTTTTAAGTCAAGGACTGCCTACATAGATAAGACTGAGTCATGAAAGAACAAAGTTAATGAATCCTTTAAGAAATTCCAGTGCTAAGAAGCATACATTTGCTTGCCTGTCCAATAGACTGCCATTGCAGGTTTCTGCAAGGAGCTTTTATGCCCCACCTGTACACACCATAGCATTTTATGAGCCCCTACAGCTGCATGTGGTCATGTCTACAGGATGGTTAGGACAAGGCTATAAACAATTAGCATTTGCATTACAATAGGTTAGGCCCTAACTGAGAATGGCATCCATTGTACTAGGTGCTGTGCCAACAGAAAAAGCAAGAATCCCTGCCCTGAGAGCTTGAAGTGACTTGCCAAAATCCATGTAAGAAACCAGCGGCAAAGCCAGGACATAGCCCTTTGATTCCCAGCCTAGTGCCTTGGGCCTGTTTATCCTATTGCCTGTACAGGTTAAAATAAGTTAAAACAGTTAATTTCAGACAGGGGCATGGTTATTAGGTTCCTCCCTTTTGAATCTGTTTCTCCTATTGGTTCAAAGCATGAAAACACCATTCCTCAGGATAAAATGGAGGGCTCATCATCTCAACCTTTTGTCTTTGGTAAGACAAAATGAGAATAGATCAAATGACATCTTCACACTGTAGTAAAAGAACCATCAATTTCAACCATTAAACTCTGCCCTTAGAATTTAACTGAATGCTTTGTCATATTCATTAAAGTGACCTGAGGCCAGCCACTTGTGCCCAAGAGGTTATATATCATCTCTCCCAACTGTACAGTATGGCCAATAAAAAACCAACACTATTACTAAATAAACCTAGCTTCTCTATTCTGTAGATCAGTGGTTCTCAAATGTTTTTTTTTCCCCCGTGGACCACTTGGAAATTGCTGAGGATCTTAGCAGACTTCTTAAACTTTTTTTTGTTCTACCAATCAAAGCACACAACTTATATTTTAATGTCAGTAGTCTTACCTTACAAGTACAGGTATTCTCGATTATTCCGCAACCTTTCTGTGGACCACCTGAATGGAGCTTGCGGACTAGTGGTGGTCCACGGACCACCATTTGAGAACCTCTGCTCTAGATCATTATGGCTACAACACTTATTCATAGATTGATAGATGAATTCATAGATGTTAGGGGCTGGAAAGGACCTCATGAGATCATCAGGTCCAGCCCCCCCTTGCACTTCTACCTACTCATTATAATAAAGCAGGTCTTTTCTCCTAAAACAGGGTGGGTGTTCAACACTCAGCCTGCAGACCCATGTCATCTGGCCCACAAGGCTCCTCATGGGTCCAAAAATTTAGTGGCAGGGAAGCTATTTTTCACTTTAAAAAAAAAACCCAGCTTTTCTGAATCAGCCTTTCCACACATCATACTTCATATCTGTGCTATCAAGTTTAGACAAACCACCAATGAAGCACGCACCACCCCCTAGTAGCCAGAAAAAAACCCAACCTGCATATATAAGATATGGTTTACAGCAATAATTAAGGAGTCCAGCGTTTCATTTAGGACTTACGCTGTGAAGGAGATGAACTGAGGAAGGAGGAACACAATTGGTCACAACAGTAAGACTGGTAATTTAAGTCCTTTCAGCATTGTCTGGCTCTTTAAACACTTTATAGCATACACGAAACTGCCTACTTTGAACAAATGTGTCATAAGTATCAAAATGTAAATCTGTCTTCTAGACAGCAAAAGGACTTGGATTTTGGTCTATAAACAGAATCTTAGCAAAAGACAAGGGTCAGAAAATTGGTTTACTCTGTTCCAGTCTTAACCAGGTGACTGTCAGTCTAACGCTCTGATTTTTTAGATAATGTAACATCAGAATCAAAAGAAAGAAAGAAAGAAAGAAAGAAAAAGGCAAATGATTCAAACCAAAGATCTCTTTATTACTAACAAAGGTCAGCATCTTTTGGTTAAAGGGCGGGAGAACAGGAAGTCCAGCCTACCTTGCTGGGCAATGATGAGCAGATTAAACAAACAGAATTTTCTTCCCTACATAGAAGCACAATGGAAAGGGTTTGAAACTTCTAATACTAAGTGAAATACTAAATATCATATAAGGTTTTTCTAGGCCAAGTTGAGAAAAATGGGTATAATTTTTATAACTTTTTTGTGCATGTCCTTTCCTGCCCCTCTCATTCAGTGCTGTGAATTCTTATTTTGTTCTATGCACAGGGTGTTGTCATCATAGGTGATTTGGTGAGGAAAGTCAAAAGCTCAGGGCACCTTGCAGGCCAGAGGTACAAAATACTTTATTTTCCCACAACCAGCAATATTTGTGGGCAAAATATATATGTGGAAAGCTTCATACCTAAACTCATGATGGAAATAAGATTGGTGGAAAAAAATCTCAAATACATCACATAATTTTTCCCCAAGACTATCTTATATCTAGATACCAGACTATCTATGTAAATGAGGCTTAATTAACCATGGATCCACTAAGTATGGTCACAGTCTTGTTCTTTTCAATTATTAAAATTGGTACAATATCTTTCTAGAATTCTTCACACAATCAGGCTCCAAATTCTATGTTGAAACTAGCAGGGGGGGTT
>NW_017728995.1:65001594-65010477 GCF_001723915.1 Gavialis gangeticus
ATCCACTAAGTATGGTCACAGTCTTGTTCTTTTCAATTATTAAAATTGGTACAATATCTTTCTAGAATTCTTCACACAATCAGGCTCCAAATTCTATGTTGAAACTAGCAAGGGGGGTTACAGCTACCAGTGAACACTAGGAAGAGGCTACCAACATCTCTTAGCAGAAAAAACACATACTTAGAATAATGTAAATTGAACACATCTCCATTCAACTCAACTTTAATATGAAAAGTACAGCTGCAATAAAAATCAAGTGTTGTTTTGTGTTGTAATGTAGTATTACAGGAGTGTACTAATGTGGCTTACATAACACTTTTTTATTGGCTTATATCACTAATCAACCAGAAAGTGGCAGCAGAACAGTTAAATAGTCTTGTCTTACCTCCAAAGGTGTGAATTCAAATCTCATCCTGGACTTGTACTGAAGAATGCCCACAGCTGGACTCAGCTATAAATGGGTACCATACAGAGTGGGGAGTCAAAGACGCTGGAAGTAATGTTACAGAAATTGGTATGCTTTAACTGTACTAGCCAAATGGGCTAGTAGGCTTGGGTTGGCTGCAGAAACTGGCATGCCTTCATTATGCTAGCTCCATGGGCCATTTGACCTGGTCTGACATTTGCCTTTTTTTTTGGCATCTTAGCTGAAGCACAGAAACCAAAATCACTTCATGAGATAGATAGTCCTCTTGGATGCTGTGAGCAATGGAGTGGCATGGCTGGATCCTCATTTAACCCATCATGTTAGACCTGAAACCCTACAGAAACTGCTTAGGAAAGACTTTGGACCTACTATGATAAAATGCAGCTGGGAACTTCGTGGAATTAATAAGAGAGATGAATTAAAGCTGCTCAAGAAACAATGACAAGACATAGGGGGACCATTTCCATAGAACCCAAACCCAGAAAGAGGGCACAATTAACATTATAAAAGCCTGCGCAGGTTACTTGGAGAAGGATTGGCTTGCCGCCTTGTCTCAGCAAGTTTTTTGGTGCAGAATACTATGCACTGATGAGGAAATGGAATTCCATACAACAGCTTTGTTTCCACATTGTGCCAAAGATCCTTTTGCTGTCAGTTGAACCAAGCCACAGATCACAAGCTGTATAATTAAATCTTCCCATGCCTACAGTGGGCAGCATAGAGTCTTACCAGTGAATTGAGGACTCAGAATCAGTGGCTCTTTGATCCAAAGTGAGGCTGGGAGAAAGTTCTCACAGCAGACACACCGTTAATCAAGGTTTTAATATTTTGTGACAGCACCCACTGAATTTATTTGGTACCATTACGAACATGTGAGAGTAATGTCTCTTGCTACTTCTCTGCTAGCTGTACCACAAAAAGGTTTGAGTCTGCTATATCTTTTAGCTAATGGAGCTACCACTCTGGCAATAGAGGCTCACAGTTTTAGATCTACAGATCCCAAGTTGGAGTCCTATTGCTAACAAGCTATCCACGGATGTTGCATTACAGTGTCAAGAACTGACAGTTTAATATATCTAAAAAGCTACGGCCTAGTGCATTCATAACTAATGCCAGACCCCATAGCTCCTCTGGTGGCTGGTTCTTCCAGTCACTCATTTGCCTTTTCTTCATCTTCAGCTCCATCCTCAGCTGCATCATCCACCTGTTGATCAGCAAACTCCTCAAATACCAGTTCTGCATCCTGGTCACTGAAATGAAGGAAAAATAGGCCCTTTTAAGCCTGCACAAACCCTTTGAATATAGCACAGCTTTACACTGGGAACTTTTGCTCCTTGCTTCTTCTCCAGTTTTACATGCTGCCTTGAGTCTCTATTAATGTTTCCTTTAGTATCTACCTAGCACTGGACAGCTGGAGGATAGGGGTAGTGCCAAGCAATGAAGAGCCTTACCTCACCATTGGGATCTCATGGACACTGGCAGCTGCTGCTGCCACTGGCACCATCACGCAGGCTCCCTGCACCCCAGCTGTTGCTGCTATTGCTGTGCAGGCTCTCCAGAGGCCATTCAGCACTGGAGTTAGTGCCTCATTTATCCTGTCCCAGCATTGCTACTGGGCTTTGGGTCAGGTCCCTTCAGAACCATCAACTGGTTGAGTCAGCTGAGGTGGCACCAATCAGCTGCTTTTCACACCCATCTGGACAACAGCTGTGAAAGTTTGCTACATTTTGTGTCATAGCCACTCCAGCAAAATATCTACCATCTGTAACTAGATAAACTGCAGCCTTGAAAGGTGTTTATTAAATAGAATTAGGAACCTGTCACATCATGCTCTTGCTATTTTAAGAGCTTCCAGACAGATCTTTTGGGGAGTATAAGAGATCCAGTGGATAAAATGACTAGTGTGACATCATTTAAAAACATCTTACCTCTCCTTCCCTGTAATTATCAGCATGCAGTAAAGGCAGGGAAAAAAGACACACAAGGTGGTTAGAATGGTGAATGTTCATACTCCAGAGCTAAACAGGGGGATCACTTATAAAATGAGAAGCGAAAAATACGTTGGGTGGTGTTTTCTTGCTACAGCTTGAGCAGCCCAGAAAAGTCTTGCATTGCTAATTATTCCAATGCACCTGTACGGGGCGGGGGGCCTGATGCAGCAAAACACAGGTCTTTTTAGTGGAAAAATGCTCTGGCAGCATAGCCCAAACATCAAAGGGGCTGAAGAGCAAAGACAGACCTTCCTACTCTGGCTTGCTAAAAACAACTGGTGTGAAAGGTGTCTGCCCACAGTACCAGACAGAGACAGCAGTGCTTATGGGACATGATGTTCCTTTTAACTGGTCTGTCACTGTGTTTTAAGTAGTCAGCCTGATTGAAAGAGGAGGCCATTAATAAGCCTTAAGGAAATGAAATAGAACAGGGGAAAAAAAGTACTAGACACTGGATTTCAGCCCTTATATTGTAGCTTTGATATTATAAAAAGCAGAGCTCACAATGCTACACTCACTTAAAAACTTATGCTTAATCCTTTATAACTAGTTCCAGGTGTTTACAGGAACGGATCTTTACTAATGCTATCCTAATGAAGCAATACTTGCTGCCACTCACTTTGATGAGGCTATGAATCTATAATTTGGTTTTCTGGGACATACCTCAGGAAAGCAGTGATTAAGTAGCGTGTACTGCATTGTGGCTATAGAGAAAGGTTGCTGGCTGCTGCTTTGATGGTCACTTCTGCTCACCGAGTAACAGCTGCTCATCTATTTCTCATGAGCCTAGCTCCAATGAGTATAGCTTTTAAATAAATGTACTACTCTGTCTTTTCTAGGAGAGGTCAGTAATCCCAAGTGCTTCAGTGACCAGGGCCACAGGGCAGGTGGGACAGGGAGGGGGGCCATCGTGATATCTACAAGTGCTGAATTCAATCAGTTTCACAAATTGGGCTGGGAGAAAATGGGCAGTTTCGTTTAGGTTTATATTCATAGTTAATTAAGTACTGACTTGTAACACAGGCAAGTGCTGGAAACTATGACGTAGTATAAACCCATGACACAGCACATGCCAGTAAGATTACACTCAACATTGCACGTAAACTATAATTTCAACTTAAAAACAGCTGCTTGTTTTTGTTTCCCATTGACCCATTAAATTGAAGGCCAACAGTCTTTCAGATTCCTGTCCTTCTCTCTTTATCCTGCCATTTATTTATAGTTATGATGTAGCTAAAGTTCTCTGGAGCCTGAATATGGCTAGGCATTTTCTTGAAGCTATTTAACATCTGAATAAATACACCATGCTTCTCAGGGTTTGGGTAGGAGGGTGCTGTCTTTTAGGACATAATAGAATATGATGAAATGCCACAGCGTATGTGGAAGATTTCCTATAAGCTTTTATTATGCAGCCACAGCACTGATTCCATATAATTAAAGTTGTGACATATGGTAATTTCCATTATATGCTTGATTTTAACCTCACTTAACTTTATGGAGGGAAGAAACAAAGTGCAGTACCTATACATTTTTTTGCAGTGTAAGTCTTTTCAATATTTTAGTAATTTTTTGATAGTGACAGCATATAAGGGGAGGACATGTATAAAACAAAGTTTAAAGAAGTGCAACTTTTATGGGTGAAATTAATCCTGAATTAAACCAGTGTACATAATAGCCACACATCTGTTCATGTTAAATGAAGGAGCAGCTAAAGGGCCCCATTGCTGAGTAACTGCTGAAACAATACAGTCTACTGCCCAAAACAGACTTGCATAGGAAGGTTGAGCTGAAGCTGTGGTATGTGGACCCACAGCCTCTTAGGAAAAGAAGCAAAACACAGGGGCTAAGGCAGCAGTTCCCAAAATGGGGTTGCAACATCAGCAGATGGGGTCGCAGGGATGGGGGGCTCTGGGTTAGAAGCTAAGGGCCATGCTGAGGAAATGGGGCCATAAACGGGGTCATGCTGAGGAAGAGTTTGGGAAACACTGGGCTAAGGCATTGATTGGTACAGATGTCTCTTTCTGTTGGAGGTGAGCAACAGAAAAATATCAGAGGAGAAGAAAGGGGTATAGGTTGTAGCTATGTTGATCTAAAGGCAAAAGCAGTTAGAACTCTTGTGGTAGAGGCAATATCTTTTATTAGACCAACTAGAGAGTTGCAAAAAAATTAAAAGCTTTCACAACTGGGAACGTGGCTCTAAGAAAAGTACTGATTAGAAAGGGACTTGAAGTATATGAACAGATGCTAGCTTGCTTTATTCCTGCTGCAGTCATAGTTTCATAGATTAAGGGTCAGAAGGGACCTAGTAGATCTTCTAGCCCGACCCCCCGCCAGGGCAGGAGAACAACAAAAAACCCCAAAAAGAGAAACGGGACTCAAATGAGTCCAGCCAGGTAGGCATCCAGCCTCTTCTTAAAGACCCCCAGGGTAGGGGCCAGCACCACTTCCCCTGGAAGTTGGTTCCAGCTCCTAGCCACCCAGTCACAAGAACAAGACTATACATTCTTTGTCAATAACAGAACAGCAAAGACCTGGCTGCAACATCTCCTCCCAACAGAAACAGCCTGCAATACCTTGAACTTAGCTAACTGCTCTGATCAGAAAAAGTTTACACTACCAACACATGTGCAACACATAAACAACAGCATATGAGAACCCTAGGTAGTGAGGCTATAAGTCAGCGGTTGGCAATTATTTCGGTTTGCAGGCCACATAGGGAGTTTTGGTGAGCTGTTGCAGGCCAGGTCACCACGCCCTGCCCCTCTCCCTCCCCCATCACGTAACAGCTCACCAAAACTCTCCAAGTGACTCTGCTTCATGCCCGGCTGGGCAGTTGGGATGGGGCCATGGGCAGACAGGGAGCAGCATCTGGGAGCAGGACAGGCGGGTGGGGCTGGAAGCATAGGGTGGTCCAAGGGGCTGTGATCTGCAGCCCACATGCCCCTGTGACAGGCACCAATTCTGTGGGCAGAGGCATGTGGGGAGTTGGCTGTGGCTCTGCTCTAGACCCTGGCCCCATGCTGTCATCACCCATGGAGACCAGTTCAAATGTGCGTGGGCAAGGCATATAGAGGTGGCTGGATGGGATGAGGCTATGGGTGGGCAGGGAGCTGTGTCTGGAGCTGGGATCTTGGGGCGGTGACAGTGTAGGTTTCCCCAGACTGAGCTGCAATCCACTCTCCACATACCCCTGCCTGTGGAACCCATGCCCATTGCAGAGCTATGCAGGCAGCAGATTGCGGCTCTGCCCCAGACCCTGGCTCTGCGCTGTCACCACCTCACAGTCCCGCCCTAAAGGTCCCAGCCTTGCCCATCTATCTTGCTCCTGAACACAGCTCCCTACCCAACTGCAGCCAACTCCCAGCCCCCCAGCCACACACCCTGCCCACATGGGTTCCACCTTGAGTGGTGGGCTGGGGTGCCCAGGCAGTGGGGTTGGGTCCAGTGGTGGCTGAAAGGAGCTGCCACTGCTGGGAAGTGAGTCCAGCTGTCATGCCATCCCAGCTCTGCTGCACACCTTGTGGGACTGGCTGCACATGCCATAGCCTGAGCTACCTCCCGTGCCTGGGCCAGGTGGGACTGAGGGACTCAATGCAGACCAGACAAAATCCCTTTGTGGGCTGGATCTGGCCCGCAAGCCATATTTTGCCCACCCCTCCTATAAATCAATTTTAGAAAGGAAAGGTAATCATCAGGTTCCTTCCATACCCCCAACCCCCAAGACATCAAAAAGATACCAGCAATAGCTCCATAATTTGGCATATCAACTTTTCACTTTTAAATGAGCCCTGCAATGCATACTTCAAAATGCAAGTGTCAAGGAGCAAAGAGGGGCAAAATCACCTGCAAGTGAAATGATCCCAGCACGATTGATTCCAAAAAAGTTGCTCTACTACAAAACATAATCCAAGAAAGACCAAAACCTCTACTCCTTCCTCTAGGGATTGGCAACCTATGACCCATGGGCCAGATCAATCCTGCAAAGCTATTTGATTCAACCTGCAAACATAGGGCTTCAGTGGTGTTTGGCAGTGGGGACTTTTTCCATGCTACTGTGGAGAAAAACAGCTGGATCCTGGCACCTCCCACCCACCTCTGGCCTGAGCTGGGCGATTCCAACCCACAACCTAAAAAGGTTGCCAACCACTGCTCTAGAAGCTCATACCTTTTGCCCTTCTGTCTGAGGTTCTATAGACCCAATTCAGCCATGCACAATTAAATCCTGATGAGTTTATTTACTCACCCCATATATGCAGCATGGATGAGGTGGGGGATTAACATCAATCCACTGAGGGCACTTTAATGCAATTTCCTTGTTCCTTCCTATCTAGATTTTTCTTTTTTTTTAACCCACTATATTTTGGCGTTATAGGGTGGTATGTTTAAATCTCCTTCCTTTCTCTCACTTACACTCTGAAAAGAAGAGCCAGGGAATAAGGAAGAGGACTCAATTGGTAGTTCTGACTCATTAGCAATGATAAAGGGAAAGATGAAGATACAGAGTAAATCTCAAGGTCCCTACTCATCAGCCTTTGAATGTCCCTGGTATAGAAGTTGCCCAATCATCTGAAAAAGAATTATTCTAACTAGTGGGACTTTTACAATTCTCTGAACACTGTTTGCTTCAGTGCAGTCTCTGCAATTAACTTTGATTCACTAAATTCTAAATTAGATGCTATTTCACTAATTAAGTACATCTTGTTTCTCAGAGTTCAGCGATAAGCTGGAGGAGACAACTGCACATCAAAAGCATGAAATCACAAACAAGAATAGTGGTGAGAGACAACATAGAGAAACGTAGAAACTGTAGAATCTGCGTAGCTTTTCAGTTTGCCATCTTCATTTGCCAGGTTTAGTTTTATCCTATATTTTTGGGACAATAAGTTACAGTTTCTAAATCTCCTCTGCAGGTTTCAAAGGAATTCTCCTTTGTCCATTGTATTTTCCTTTTAAATTAAACCATTTCATTCCCCAACTAAGTACTTTTAGGGTTTCCAACAGGATTGCTGGTAAGACTACCCTATTGTTAACTTGTAGAAAATCTGCTACTTCCATCTGTATGGAATGCTTGAACCATGCCTGACCCAAGGGTAAACTGTTGGAAGCCTGTTATTTAAGCAAATATGTGGGTGACTTCCTTGGTAAGAAAATGCATTGTGGGGAGTGATACAAGAAAGAAATTTTGCAGTTGTGTTTCCTCTCTGAAGTCTCCTGCCAACATGTGTTTTGGGGATACGCTACACACAGATACAAATCAGAATGAGAGTCAGCCATAGCCTTAAAGTGGGACTGATCTCAGTTTGAAGCATTATGCATATATTTAGAAAGAATATCTGCCTCCCATCCATTTTCTAAAGCATTTTTGCCAGACCTTTCTAGCCAAAGAGTAGATGTGGCAGGATGCCCTAGGGGTGCCATGACCTCCCCTAGCGCCCTTGCCTACCGTGCCAAGTCTGGGTCCTGGACGCACCCTCTGTCTCGCCCGCCACGTCTTTGATCTAATATTGTATCAATGGGAGGCTGCCTTCCAGACTTCCTTGGCACGGGGCCGGATCTACTAAACCCGCACTTCCAGGACTACTCCCTATACTGGCCCCCGCCAGCCTGTCTCCCAACTGTTCCAAGTAGCCCGCCGTCCCTTTGGGCCTTCTCTCAATGTGCATGCCCTGCTGGGGCCTCCTCCTCGTGTATGCCAGCTCTCGGGCCTGGACCAGCGCTCCCCGCGCCCCTGGCCTGCACCCGGGCCTATGCCTACGCTCTCCGCGCTCCTTGCCCGCTTTCAGGCCTGTACTCGCGCTTCCCACGCTTCTCGCCCGACTCAGGCCTACGCCCGCGCTTCCCGCGCGCCTTTGCCCGCACTGGGGCTATACTTGCGTTTCCCACGCTCGGGGCTCAGGCGGCCTCAGCCTCACCTGGCCCCAGACCCCTGCTAGGGTTCTATGCCGGACTCGGGCCTTGCTCGTGCTTCCTGCGCCTTGCCCGCACAAGGGCCTAGTCTCGTGTTTCTCACACTCAGGGCTCAGGTGGCCTCAGCCTTACCCGGCCCCAGACCCCTTCTAGGGTCATATGCCCAACTCAGGCTTCTCCCAGTTGGGGCTCAGGCAGCCTTAGCCTTACCTGGCCCCCCAGCCCCGTCTTCTTGGGCCTATGCCCCACTGGGGCCTACTCGCGCTTCTCGCACCTAGCCCGCGCATGGGCCTACTTGCGCTTCTCACGCACACGCCCACTGGGCCTACAGTGCTTCTCGTGCCCTCGTGCTTCTTGTGCCGCGCTTCTCGTGCCCATGCCCACTGGGCCTACAGTGCTTCTCGCACCCTTGTGCTGCGCTTCTTGTGCCCTTGCCCACTGGGCCTCTTGCCTGTGCTCACGTAGCCCGCACGGGAGTCTCTTCCCCGTGCCCGCATAGCCTGCACCAGGCTCCTACTCGCGCTGACTACAGTGCCCTCCCTGGCGCTCGGAGCACCC
>NW_017728995.1:65010547-65052204 GCF_001723915.1 Gavialis gangeticus
GGGGGGGGGGGGACTCCTGTTGAGGCCTCCTCCACCCCTACAGCCTCGCCCGATTCTCCGGTCTTATACAAACAAAACACAAGCCATAAGCCAACTGGCTATAACACAAAACCCCTTGGCTACAGCTTAGGTTCCCCGCCAACCTGGCTAACCTCCATATCCTTGCCAGGGTTCTCTCCTCCCGGCGTCCGCATACTTAACGCACAGCACGGCCCTGCCTGCTCTTGCAGAGCTGCTTCTCCTTAGGCTGCCAGAAGGGAACTAACTCTGGCCTTGGCCTGCCCTGCTTATAAAGGCCAGGCCCTGCCCCCTTCTGGTCAGCTGACCCACTTGGTTGCTTAAGCAACTCACACCTGTGCTGCCCTTGAGTGGCAGCTAAGCCCATGTTACCATTATCAGTAGCAGGCGTCTTAACGTCCTGCTACACACCACCATCTAGTAGCATGCACCCTAGTGCCCTGCTACAGTAGGCTATAGAAGAATCTGCAGTATTGCTAACACCAAGTGTTAAACAATCAGGAGACAGGCCACAAAAAAAAATCATTCAGCTAAAGAAAGGAGAGCAAGAGATTCTGGGTTTTATTTATTTGCCTTCGGATTATACTCATTCAATACTTACCAGGCTTTCCTTTGCAATTAGGGATGCTAAAAACACCCACCTCCCTCCCACCAACAAAAGCAAAGATCGTCATGCAAACTGTCAGACACAGCAGTTGTGGCTTTAAGCCTTTAAAGAAAAAAAGACTGAATATGAGATGCACAAAAACAAAATCCAAGGAGTTGGCAATCCTGAACTTAATTCTTATCTCATCCCTGAAATCATTAAGGAGCCTAGAGTTTGATGCCTCCCAGTCCCATGTCTCTCTGGCATCCAAGCATTAAGTGCAAATGCTTTGATTTTCTGTTCTGAGAAATATTCAACCTATAACATGGAGTTCCCCTGCCATTGCTTCTCATTTGTTACGCTTGTCTTGCTATATTGTTTACAGCCACTAGGGGATGCTCGCCAGTCATACTTACTGCCTATGGATTTGGCAGATTTTTACTCTTGGGGAATCTAGCTTGACATAGTTCAAGAAACTACTTCAGTTCAGGGGTATTAGGTGGCTTAAGCAAAGAATCGATAAGCAAAGGCTTCTAAAATTCAATCCCTAGGAGTTTAAGAGCAGTTTTTGTCCACTGACTGTTAGCTGGGAGTATGAAGTAGGGGTAATGCCTTGCTGGACCTGGTCCTGGCCACTGGGGATGACCTGGTGAGGGGACTGCAGGTCCTTGACCACCTGGGCAATAGCGATCATCACCTGCTGGAATTCACTATCCAACACAGGGTGTCAAGGGCTTACAGCAAGACTAAAGCCATTGACTTCAGAAGGGCCCACTTCAATGAGCTTAGGAGATTAGTGGGGGAGGCACTGAGGGCCCAGAAGGTAGAGATGGGAGTGCAAGAGGGATGGTAGTACCTTAAGGGGACGATTCTCCAGGCCCAAAGGGTAACAGTCCCTGAGAGAAGCAAGGGGAGTAAGAGTGCTCAGAAACCCCCTTGGCTCAGCAAGGGCATTCAGCAATGCCTGAGGACTGAAAGGGTGGCATACAACCAGTGGAAGGGAGGAGCTATCACCAAGGAGAAGTACTCCTCGGCCCGTGCGTGTAGGAGGGCTATTAGAAAGGCCAAGGCAGAGATGGAACCAGGCTAGCGTCCAGGATTAAGGACAACAAAAAGTCCTTTTTCAAGTACATTGGGAGCAAGAAGAGGGCACCAGGCAATGCAGGGCCCCTGCAAGATGCAAACAGTAATCTTGTGGCTACGCCAGACGAGAAAGCTGATATTTTTAACAGTTTCTTTGCCTCTGTTTTCTTGAACAGGGACCAGGACTTCCCACCTACCAGACGTAGGGACAATCTCGGGGATAGCTCTGTCAGGCCTTGGTTCAGTTAGGTGTAGTTAGGGATCTTCTGGAAGGGCTGGACATTTTTAAATTTGCAGGTCCAGATGCCCTCCACCCAAGGGTGTTGAGGGAGCTGGCAGGGGTCATCGCTATGCCTTGCTTAGCATTCTGGCTCAAAGAAAGGAATGCAACAGTAGGGAGGTAACACTGATTTCTGTATACATGTAGAGGGCAAGGTGACTCAGAAGGACCTGGAAATATGCATAGGTAAGTGGGTGGCAGTTACTGGTAGTTTCTTAAGCTGGATAAGTTATTTTCCTTTTGGCCACGCAGTCCTGCAACTCCCATACAACACATATAGTCCTGTGTACTCAACAGGTGACCCATACGGGACTAAGAAATAGGTTTGCTGTGAAAGCGGGTTCCTAAAACCTGGACAATTTTAGTAAAGGTTACAGATAATTGTTTCACTAGCAATTGAAGAGACCAGTCATCTATTAACCTATGAAACCTAAGGGCTAGAATCCTGCTAGCTATAAGGATCAGAGTCTTGTTTACTATGAAGGCCCTGAAGCATCTGAAAACAAAGAGATGCTACCATTCGCCTCAAGCTCAGAAGAGTCCAGTTGACCTGTACTATATATTGAGAAATCTCTGAAGATGAGGCGAGTTGTGGTTATAATCACGTGCTTGAGAAATGTGAAGGTCCTATTAAAGCCTTGCATTGAAATAATAGTAACAGCAACAAAATGGGAAAGTATGTAGAAAGAGCAACAGATTTACTACCTGTTTAATTTTTAAACAAAAGGCTTTCATAAGGACTCCAGCATTTGCAATGTTTATGTGTATTTAAAGTTTATTATGAAATGTTATGGTACTTGGAGTCTGACTCCAAAGTCTTAACAGCTACATTTAGGGTTTTTCCTTACAATAGACTTTACAGTTAAGTTCTTATGCTAATTTCTGTGTAATGTTCCCTGCAAGAGAGAAGTCCACCATGTGTTTCAGCAAAGAGGTAAGCTCAGGTGCAATAAAAGAGAGTGTGATAGTGTTATATGTTACCTCAGCACTTTCCTTCCTGGATGAAGTTGATGAACAGACCACACTTACTTCTGACATATTTCTTGCTTTCATGCTAGTTTTCTGTTATAGTAGGAATAATGACCACTCCAGCAACCATCATCATATGCAAGAGTTGGTGGCTGGTTATGTACGCAATAAAAGCTGAAATGTGGCACTACTGACCTGCATTCTCCTCAGGTTTGGGGTTCATGAGACGGAATGGCAGCTCTGTGCACACTTCACTGTGGAGAGAGAAGAGAAAGTATCAGACCCACATGCCCAGTATAACTGTCCTTTCAATCAGGTTTGCACCTCACGGATCTGGTCCAACCCTGAGTCCCACTGATCTAGAATCCAGCACCACCCATCCCTAACCTCAGCTATAATCAGTCCCCAACAAAGACCCATACTCAGATTTATCCATCCAAAACCCAACTGTAGGCAACCTCCTCTACCAATGACTGGTTTTAGCATAAGATGTGCCAAATACTATTCTTTTCTTGCTCTTTGCTATAGGCAACACACGTCACAGTCCAATTTGCATTGATGCCTAAGCTTTAGCTTATCTCATTGGCATGTTTAGATTCCTTTGCTCAAGCAGTTTTAAGGGGTTGGGGAGGCAGGGGAGGAATGATAGTTGAGGAAGGGTGAGGAAGCAAAGTGATATATCTATGATTGTAGAGTTTGGAAAAAGAAGAAAACAAAGAAGCTTTACCTGGACATGATATCTCCCAAAATGCTAAGTAAGGAAACAGAAAGACAGAGCTTTTAAACTTCTGCCGTGCTTCATTTTTCCCTCCAAACAACACATAGCCTCCCACCTGCCTGCCCTTGTCCCAGTCCCTCCCTCAGTATCCAGCACCAGAGCTCGCAAACTATTAACAATCTGGTGGCTTTGACCACTGCCAGGTGGCTGCTGTAGTCATGTCACAATGATGCATCTGTTTCAGAACTGATATTTTCTGCTCATTGGAGGACAGTCCTGAGCTCCAAGGCCTTTTGGAGGTTTTAAATAAACCAGTAACATTTAAGAAGCCCAGAGCCCATCTCTGTATCCTGCATGGTTCTTAAAAACCAAAAAATTTGGTAGACATCTTTTATGTAATTTCAGCCACAATCAATTCTGCAGGTGATACTGAAAGCTGGGGCACAGGAAATCACAAGAAAAAAACAAAAATGAGGTGGAAAGATATAGGCTGCAGATAAGGAGTGCTATTCAATCCTAAATATTGTATAGTTATACCAGCCAGGAGAAATGGAA
Source organism: Gavialis gangeticus (assembly GCF_001723915.1). Lineage (NCBI taxonomy): Eukaryota > Metazoa > Chordata > Crocodylia > Gavialidae > Gavialis > Gavialis gangeticus. Next base: position 65,014,757 of record NW_017728995.1, read on the forward strand.
TAGAACACACAGGTGAGAATATAACTAGGAAGGCCTCACCAATTCAATAGGCATTCATCTCCCTCATTTCCTTAACATGATTTCAATACTCCTTTTAATATAAAGGAGTATGGTAGTAACTGCAGAAAAAGGGTAGGATCGTGACTGTGAAATAAGAGACTGTCCATCAGAACATCATTTTTTTTAGTGTGTTTGATGCTAAAATTCCAAGAGCATCTCCACTGACTTCACTGGTCCTTTCCTCATATCCATAACTTTGTCTACCTCCTCCTACACACAACTAAGCACAAAGAATTAAGTGAACAAAATGAGCTATTTCTCTCTCAGGCAATCAGGAAAAGTTTATAAAGTGTTAGTCTTCCAAATCCATTCTGTGGAAGGAGGGTAAGTGTTTCTGAACTTCAAGCACCATGAAGTGGGAGCCAGATGACTGTAAAAAGGAACAGCTACTTTATCACAAGAACAAGCCAAGCCACCGACTACTTTACATCCTAGTCAGAAAGGGAGAGAGTACATGGTATGGATTCAGGGGTGTACTTGGTAGCCATGGTGGTCTGAGACAAAAAGACATACAAAAAACTAGAGCTCTTGGTTAAAAAAACGATACCTTTTATTATACCAACTGGAAAATGGCAAAAAAACTGTCCTTTTCTGCAAGCTTTCGGGATCAAAGTACCTTCGTCAGGCTCTGGGTATGGTGTGCATTTGCATTTAAAGTGAATACCACTTCTCATCAACTAAGTTGCAAAAGCTTTCCCAGACTGAGCTAAATAGTGAGATAACATTACCATCTCCCAGTAAACTCGTAAAGCCTGTAGTACTCTATTTAAGGGCCAAGAAGTGCATTTTGATTTAAGCTTTTTTAACCTCCTATAGTAGAAAAGTTACGCTCTCCAAACAACAACACAATAAAAAACGAACAAAAAAGTCAAGAAACTCAGAATTCAGCTACAAGGGCATCTTGGCACCTGACAGTTCACTCTTCACAATCAGGAAAGCCTTTTAGGATTGGCCAAGTGAGGCAGTTTCCAGCAAAGGAAGCCAGACTGTCCTAAACTTTACATTCCATTCTTCTAGCAATAGACTGCCCTGTGCATTCCCCTACAATATATATATTTTTCAGTCCCTTTTTACCATCTACAGATACCAAGAAATCTACTGCACTTACCCCGAGACGATGAGCTTCACCTTGACCCTGTAGGCAACCAGAATCCCAAATACAGTCTTGTCTATCCCTTCTTTAATTCTACAAGAATGAAAAACAGAGTAGGACAATGCAGTATAGCTGCAGAGCTTACAAGCATGCAGCTAGTAAGACACAAGTGCATTCCATCCTAATTTTTCTGGGTGTAATACATTGGGAGTGCCCTTTTATAACTTGGGAACTGTTATACATCCCTTAGGGAGCTAGTAAATGGAAACAGATTCTAGGCTGAATACCATGTTTTCTTGTATACCATCAGCACCCAAATAAACATGCACCTTTTGTTTGTTTGTTTGTTTGTTTGTTTTGGGGGGTAGAATATAGAAAAACAAACTTCCAGAGTCATGGGTGACTGTGAGACATCCTCCTGGAAACAGAGTGACTAGGAAATGCAACATCCCAGAAGACAGCCTGGATGAGGCAGCAAGATCTTCCTAGTGTGGCAAGACAGCAACAAGGCTAGACCTCAAACCCTTGCAAGACGATTGCTTCTTTGCTATAAATAGCTCTTTATATAAGTTTCTCTACATAAAGTATTGTTTCTGCGTGTATTAGTAGCCGTTTGAGAACTGCGTGTTCATGCTTCTATTCCAGAAAAAAAACCCGCTTCCACACTTAAGACACAAATGCTAATCTTGGAAGGCTGATTTTGGGGGGAAAGGTACATGTGATATTGCCATGTGGTATGCAAGTGAACATGGTAAACACAATATAGAAGAAAGCAGGTAGACAGCCTCTCATCTGCAGGCCAGAATGAGCCACTCTAGGTTAAACAGGACAGAGTGATGGGTACCAGGACCCACCCACCACTGGTGTGCACTCATGGCAGCACACGGAGGGCCTCCTGCTGCCAAATGGCACTGAAACCCCACATCCATGAGTCACAGCCAACGGTTCAGTGAGATGTATCTGGGCTGCAGGCCATAGGTTGTCAACCCTAAATAAAACAAAACACTCATTTAACCAATGTCTTACTGGGGTGGGAGTGGGAGGGTGTATGTGTGCACATCTTAATGTGATAGAAGAATACTTCCTTTCTATTCTCCCTCCTGCTTTGGCAGCCTCTATTAGTAGGCATCCTTCAAAATAGGACTCACAGGGTACTAGAAGCCAAGTTAGTATCTTCATCCTTCAGCTTTCCATCCAGTGCTATCTCCCGTACCTCACGATTATTTGCCAGCAAGGGCACAAGTTTCAGTGTTGTGGTGAGGCTACCATTCGGTGGCACCTTGTCCCTGGGTGCACGTAGTGAGGGAAAGTGAGACGCACATTAAAGTTTATGAACAAAACTGGTGAAGAACATTTCAGAACAGATTCCAGAGCCAGGCATCAATTGCTCAGAACTTTCTTTAAAAAATAGCCACTATGATCTAGTCTGCATAAGATAGGCCCATTGGACCTCACCAATGATACCTCCATAGCTTCCAGCTGAAAAAGAAAATACACATCTCTTTTAGAGATATCCAATTATGAGTTAAGAAAGCTCTGAGTGACGGAGGTCTTCCATACTCCTTAGTAACAATTCCGATAGTAAGCTTCTCTCACTGTTAGAGGTTGGCAGCTAATTTCTAGTTTGAGTTAGTCTTCAACTTATTCTTTCTTTTGGATCTTTTTTGCTGGACCACAGAGTCCTTTCCCATCGGAAATCTTTGCATGTAGGTTCTTTTAAATTATGCTCAAATCACACATGTTACCAGAGTGAAGGGCATAAAAACAGAATAAGTCACAGCGCATAATCTCAGACCAAATCAAGCTGCAGTTAACAATTTATATTCTTTCAATTATTTCACCCTCCTGGCCCCTTTGAATCTTTTGAACATGGGCATTACATGCCTCGTGTTAGTGTTTCGCTCCACATGAGATACGGCCACACTAACTCTGGTTTGTAAAACTCATTTTCACCTCTTCTAGTAACTGATGGGTGGGCAGTGGACTGAGAGGCCAGTTCATGATAAGGTAAGTGGGATGTGTGCAAGAGTCCAGTTGGTTAATTTCTCAGGGCTACTTAATGAGGACACACTAGTGGACTTACTGTGGACTGTTAGGTTCTGTGATTTTAAAACTATGTGGAAGGCATCAGGATGGTGGGACTGTTCCTATACGAACATGAAAACAGTAAGAGATACAGAATCCAAATATACGTATAGATTAGCAAGCGAGTAACAATCACAGGAGCAGTTGTCAGTGGGAACTGCAATTTACAACTGAGGGCAGAAACATGTCCTAATTTGTCATTAGCCCTACCACCACCAGAAGGGACCTTTTTGTACTAAAAAACTAGTATATTTATTACTTAAGTGTTGGCCTTTTGAAGTATCATGTGCTAATAACAACTACACAAATATTGAGATATTAAATACACATTGAAAACTGTATTAATACATAACTATTCCAAATTGGGTTTGGGAAAAATTACAATATTTTGAAACTCCAACATCCTAAAAGGGATAGATTGGTGCATGACACCTGTCAGCCTCTGAGATAACTGTAAAGATCACAGAGTAGAAAATGGGGATATCCCTGATGGTCTAAAAAAAGTAAGACCCTATTAATCTGTCATTAAGAATGGAAGTAGAGCTGGCAAAAGATCTCTCAGTGCATTAAGTGAGCTGTTTGTCATGGGCCTGGCACGGAGAAAGAGTGGATCATCAAAACACAGAAGCTCACCTTATTGTCCCCCTACTTAGAGAAAGGCAAGGTGACATTAGGAAACTCTGTCCAAACAATGAGAGTCCCTCTTTTCTGGAGTGGAAGTTATTAAAGGGATGGAAAGTAAAAGACTGAGCAAGGCAAGGAAGGGAAAACAGTGCTGAGACACTCACGGTGCTTCCTCTGTTGCTACCACCTTTGAGTAATAGTCACTTGAATATAAAACCACATTGGCAACTTGTTCCACTGAAACAGAAACAACAACACATTTTTGAGGCACATTGAGGTTACACACATGCAGCATTGTACAGCCAGCCTCTACAATTCTGATGAGCTGGATGAACAAAGAGGGGCACCAGGCAGAGCCCATGCCATTTTACAGCCCAAAGGGACCATGTGGTTACCTAATCTGAACTGCTGCACTGGGCCAAAAACATTTGACTAAAGCACTTCTCTTCCTGAATGGCATTCAATCCTGATGTGAAGGCATCAAGAGGCCAAGAACTCCCCGCTGCCCTTGGTCATTCATTCCAATGGTAAATTTCCTTTGCACCTTCCCCTCAATTTGTAGCCATTAGTTCCTTCTGCCTTTCCCTGCTAGATGTGAGGACCATGCTAATACCTGGCATTTTTTCCCCAGTGAAGGTACTGACACCATTGAGCCATCTCTTGATCTTTTGGATAAACTCCACAAGATGGAGTGCTTTAGTCTCTCACTGAAAGGCATTTTCCCCAGTCCTCACATCATTTGCGTGGCTCTTTTCTGTTCCCTTCCCAAACTTTTGACATTTCTTGGCAAATGAATGCCATATACCGAGGTAAATCACCTCCCAACTACTACTTACTCCTCCCCTTATCTACACTTTCAAGGATCACATTTGTTCCAATCTTACACTTTTTTGTCCATTTGTCAAATTTGTTGTTCATTATGGCCTCAAAATACTTTTCAGAGTCACACTAGGATAAATGGCCTTGTTCTGCACATGTAGCCTTTTTTGTTCCTAGACTAATGAACCTGCATTTCTATGTTACAATGCATTTGTCTAAACGGGCCAGCTACAAAGCAATTCAGGTCACTCTGTTTGATTATAAGGTCAATGAGAGGAGAGTGTTTTCTACCCCCTCCACCAGCAGTAGTGATTTTCTGTTTAATTACAAATCATTGCTAACAGCAACGCTGAATGGCACAAGGCCCAGAGCCAGAACCTGCAGAACTTCACTGGAAAACATCCCCCAGTCAATGATGACCAGGAATCTTAGGTTTCTATGGGGAAAAATGCACAAAATCTGTTTAAAAAAAACACAAAAAGCTGTGTTTTTCCACAACCCACCAAAGGCGAAGTGGCATCCCATGGTGAGCAGTGCCATTTCTGCTCTCATTTATTTGTGCTGTGGTTTTTACCTCTTGGACAATCAACAGCACAACCCCCCACTGATTGGTTGAGAAGCAAAGACCACAGCACAAATAAAAGAGAGCAGAAATGGTGCTGCTTGCCACAGGACACTGTTGCACTTTTGGTAGGTCATGCAGAAACGAGGATTCTACGTTCTTCTGTGGTTTTCCATGGCAAATGGAAAACTAGGATCTCTGGTGATGTCTCCCAATAAAGTTCTGAATCTCTCACTTGGTGACACCCGTCATCTTTGCTTTCAAGCAACAGTACTGGATTGGGACTCAAGAGATCTGCATTCTGTTTTTGTGCAACTCCTGGGCAAGTTGCTTCATCAGTGTCTTTGGTCTTTCTCCTAACCTTTGTCTCTGGTCAATAGAAGACCAATTACAATGAAATTTTCATGTCAAGCAAGGTCCCTAAGGTAATGCTGTAATACAAGTTAAAACAATAGGAGGTAATACTGGAGTTAAACCTTAAATATCCGATTTGAGAAAACCTTGTAAGAAAGGGGATGCGCTTTGCAGTGCCAAAGGGGCCAGTCTCCTACAATGCCATACATTTCTGTTAACAAAGTTAAAATCCATTGCTGACATCAGGATTTCTGTTCTCAGGCAGCAAAATTTTAAAAGCCGTTTTGAACAGGAAATTGCAAAACAAGAAATCATCTATAAACTGAATTGTGTTAAGTATGGTTCAAGGAGGGACTGCAGATTCTTATCCCATTACCTGGATTAGCTTTTGTGACCCCATTGTTCCTGTGGGTTCTTTGTTTTTCTGTCTCTCCCCCCACCTCCACCTTACCTCTCCCTCATTTTTCCCTTCCGTCTTTCATATTCATATCACTCCGCTTTATACACTGCTCTATGCTGTCCTTTAACAGCATCTCATGAAGTGAACTTGAGCTCACAAAAGCTTGTACTATATATAGTCATATTATATATAAAATTTTATATATGTATGTGTGTGTGAGCGTCTTATTTAGTTAGTCTATAAGGTCCATCTTTATCTTGCCTTCTGCCAACTTGAGACTATCATGGCTAATTATCTCTCTGCTAATGAGGTAAAAAGCCAGACTCAATTGTGGGTACAGGCAAAGGGCTACATCTAGAGGCCTCAGAGCCATGACACCTAACTGGGGACAAGAGAGTGAGCAGATGACCCCCCTGGAGCATACTATTTTGTGAAAGGCAGTAGAGCAGCAGCACAAGAACACTGGTAGGGATATGGGGTGGGACAGGGCAGTTTCATCTGTTTAAAAATTAGTAAGATTACTAGGTCGTACATTGCTCCAAGTGCTGTTCAATCACAAGAGCACTCTGCAGCCCTCGCAGGACTATGGACAACAGTAAAACCTTACCCATCACTTTGATCTTCTTCACTGTCTTCTCGGTGTTATTGGTCACAGTGACTGTGACAGGAATGGGTTCACCATGGTAGTAGAGCTGGAAGAGTCAGATTGGCAATGCTGAACTTGATCAAGCAGGAGGGCTGTCTCACAAATAATGCAGTTCTAGTCCCTGCTACATGCAACAGAAAGCCTTGCAGATTGGAGTGGTCAATGCCCCCACACCCACTTAACTACAGCCATTTCCAAGGGCCTGATTCAACACACATGGAAGACAAGAAAAGCCTTTCCAATGACCTTAGTAGCTCTGCTGAGTCCTGAAGAGAAGAGCCAAGGAGCTCATGCACTCCATTTCCAAGCTTCTCCCAAAAACAGAGCTCTTGATTATAAGGGCAAATGCAGGTTGACCCCAAACACAGATCTCAAGAAAAGGCCATGGGACAGTGAAATAAGTATATGAATCTCAATGATGATCATCCCATGCTCCCTGGCCCAGATTTCTCACCTCTTTGCTGAGGGACGCTGTCAAGTGCAATGGTTTACTTGACATGAAAAACTGCCAAGTGGTCTCAACTCGAGGTTGAGGTCCTGGTTCTTCCACAGCAAACTGCATCTTACGAATCAACAGGCGCACAGAGTGCCTGGAAAAGAGCAAACAGAATGGCAGTTAACAGAACAGGACCTGCTACCGCACTGAGATGGTGGCTTGTTTGTGCTCACACCTTCAGGAACATTCCTAACAGGAGGGTCTGACCAGCAATTTATGAAGTAGATCTGAACAAGCTGAACAGCCTGCGCTCATCTCCCAACCCGCCAATGCTAAAAACACTCATTCTGTTACCTTTTGCGAATTCTGTCTTCCAAATTCTCTGCATGGAAAGCTTTAATCTCAAAGTCCACTCCACAGGACTTCCAGGCCAGGAGAGAGACAGAGAGCAAGAGAGAGAATCTGTAAAATTGGAGTTCTAAGGCTGGGAACATTTTAGTACATATTTAGGCATCTTTCTATAATGAGGACTCTGCAGGTGTCCCTATGGTATGGAAACGTCACCCTGAACTTAACAGCTGGCGTTCCCACTGAGAGGATAAGTGTTGTAGACCTAAACTTAAATGTGTACTCTATGTTTCTAAAATTTCTTGGTTATGCCAGCACCTAGAAGTAGCAGTCTTTCATAAACAAAGGCCTCCTGTTTTTCAGTGTCTGAAAACAACTCTATGATCAGCAAAATACCCACTCTTGTTCCAGCAGGGCTGCATGTAATTTAGATAATTCTGCAAAGGTCTATGTAGGCAAGTGGCATTCCTTAATGATTTGTGAAACATTTTGCTAAAATATTTTGTTTTAGCAAAGCAGATACTCCACATACTCCTGTGGCACCGTGTTCCCAGCATCTGCATTATTCATCTCATACACTCACTCTTGTCATTTGGACAAGTATCCAATAAAGTGAATGGAATTTTTTCGTTAACTGCATCAAATCTGAAGAACATATCATTACCTTGCAACTTTCCTTCACTTCTGAAGCCAACATCTCTCTCTCACATATGCTATAGATTAGTGTGATACATTGGCATGGTCTAACAAATCAATACATTTTAAGCATTTGATTTCTTCTACATCTGATCCAACTGGATATCTTGCAAGAACCCATTAAGCATTGCCATGCTCATTCCATTTGGGACTAACTTCAACAGTGCACTGAAGGGAATACCTCAGGTTTGATCATGTGCTTATTTTTTATAACAGATATGCTGTTAGTTGACTGTTATTAACAGCTGGATTCAGCGCCCTACTCCAAGTGCCCAAACTCTGACTCCACAACTTTCTCTAGCTTGTTTCTTGTCAAACACAAGCAGCATTCACAACTTGCAGCCTTTCCAGTGATGAGACGTATATCTACCCCTGTTTACCTAGCTCTTGCTTCTGTACTCTTCAAGCCAGACAAATATTTTTTTTTCAAATTATCTTCTTCCCAATGAAAACATTGAGGATATAAAATCCTGTTGGTCTCACCTTACTGGCATCACGAGGGGATGGCTGCAAGCAGACTGAGCAGGGCAGATTGTCTGGAAACTGAAGGAATGAGGAGGCAAAAAAAAAGTTGTTTAGACGTCCAAGCTCTTTTCTTCATAAAATAACGTAATACTCATGAAAGGTGCAAAACTCACAGCCCTAGAAGATGAGGCCCTTTAGTCATCTATAAAAAAAATGTTAATAGTTGTAATATGCCCTCTTCTTCCCCACAGCAACCTGCCAAAAGAACCAACACTCAATCTGGAGGGACCCCAATGATTCTGTTATTGATTAATTGTGTTACAGTACAGCTTAGAGGACTGAAGTTAGACTGGTGCCCTGTTGCTGGACAGTATGCACACAAACATACAAGGTGAATGAGTCTTTACCCCAAAGGGGCTTACAATTAAGACAAGACAGAAAGGGTAGGAGGAAAACCAAAGGGTCAGACAGGTGAAATGACTTGGCTGAAGTTCCACAGCAAGTTAGCAACAAAGCCAGGATTAGAACCAAGAACTACTGGCTCCTAGCATATATGATAATTCTGCTTCTCCTGTTGGGGGAGTGAGAGAGAGAGTCACAAATGAAATGCCCTGGCAGTTGTTACATTTATGGCATGATGAATGTCTTAATAGCATCAAATGCTACACAGTCAGCCAATTTATGGCACTATAAAATGACAAACCATCCACAAAAGATGTTCCTCATATAATGGAACATATGGTATGACATCTTTGTGTCTGGTTTGTATAGCACCTTAAATTGAACATATGGCATGTCTCCAGACCCAAGGCTGTCCCAGTGAATGCTGTCAATCAGCTGATTTTCAGCACTGGGTCTGGGACAGCCTTGTGCCAATGCTGACACTCAGCTGTCCTGCGTTGTTCCCTAGAAAACTTGGGAACAAGTAGGCTACATACATGTCTGGCACAGAGACTTCATGAAGTCCCTTCAGAACACAGCTGTGCAAATCTGCTTTTGTCACTAAATACCATCCTGTATGTTGGCTCTTAGACTGGCACCCTTCAGTATTGTATCGGAATATTTTCCCAGGATCTGAGGATATTGGGCAGGAGGATTAGTGCTAGCGTAGACAACACAGAAGGAAGGATGCAAACATACTATAAAATGTCTATTGTTAGGCAGTGGCAGCCAGGTTAAACATCTGAACATTTCCTGTTATGGTGGACCCCAACAACCTTCCAGTCAACACAGTGCTTGTGGCCCCCTCAAGGAAGCCATGTATCAAAGCAATTTCTAAATCTTGACTTTTTAGGGCACTTCATAACTCAGACCCACCCTAGTTCATTGTTCTGGTAACGTATAGCAACAGCCAAGAGGGACCTAGGGGTAATGATTGACCACTGTATGAATATGAACCGTCAGTGCAATGCAGTGGCCAGCAAGGTAAACACCACGCTGGCATGCATCAACCGATGCATCTCGTGTAAAACTAAGGAAGTGATATTCCTGCTGTACTCAGCACAGGTGAGACCGCAGTTGGAGTACTGCATCAAGTTCTGGGCACTGCACTTCAGTAAGGACGTGGAAAAACTTGAGAGGGTACAGAAAAGAGCCACCCATATGATCAGGGACTTGCAAGGCAAGCTATACGAGGAAAGGCTGAGGGACCTGGGCCTCTTTAGCCTAAAGAAGAAAAGGTTGAGAGGGGACTTGATAGCAGCTTACCACTATAATCAGAGGAGTGCATCAAGAGCTCTGTGAACAACTGTTCGCTAGGGCACCCCTAGCGAAGACTAGGACCAATGGATACAAATTCCTGGAAGGCTGCTTCAGGCTTAATACCAGAGAAAACTCCTTTACAGTCAGGGTGTCTGGACTGTGGAATAAACTCCCTCCAGAGGTGGTGCAGTCACCTACCCTGGAGGTTTTCAAGAGGAGAGTGGACAGTCACCTCGCTGGGGTCACTTGACCTGTTGTCTTCCTGCCTCGAGTGGGGTGGCTGGACCTGATGATCTGCAAGGTCCCTTCCAGCCCCTAACAATCTATGAATTAACCCAGTTTAACAGTCATAAAAGTCACCACATTTGTCTGCATTTTATGAGCAATTTCCTGTGAGCAACCAGGAACACCATCCTACTAAATGCTGAGCACATTTGGGATAATTAATAAATAAGGCCTAACCTTTGTTTCAAAGTTAGATTATTAGATTTGTTATTATTAATCCCTTCCTTCAGGTAGCCTTGGAGCACTCACAGCCCAGATGGCAATGGACAAGAAGGAGGCTAGAGGCTTAGTGAGACACTTACTGTAAAAATGAAGGGGTAAGCATTGCGCCCCAGCTTCTTCAACAAACGTTCCTGTAGTGGGGTGAGAGAGTCTGGCTTGTATGCTGGTGGGTACAACTGCAGTCTATAGTAATACAGATCCCTTCGGAAGGCCAGGCCAATCACATCAATGTCTTCTTGGCCATAACGGAATGCACAGGTCAGAGTCACATACACTGTAAAGAATACACACAGCAGATTACGCATGCTCTCTGGCCCAATTCCAATTCATCTTATAAAGAGCACCATAAATTAGCTGGATAATAAGACTGAAGCTCTGGACATGTACAAACAGCATGCCCAGTAACTAGAGCTTTTCCTCGCTAAAATAGGACAAAATGTGTATAGACCATGTAGACCCTAGGAAGCAAGATAAATTATTGCTTTGCTGTGGGAGATCACTTTGAAGAGAAATGGAAATTTCTGAAATTACATAAAATATCACACCTGTCTTCTTCTTGACAAGCTCAGGATCCACATAAACAACACCAACTAGAAACAAAAAGAGAAAAGAGTAAAAATTAGGCAGTGTGGAAGAAAGATGTTATCTCTTAGTAAGAGTTGAAAAAGAATCTGTAGCAAGGATGCATCTATACTTACTGACAGGTTCCACGCTCTCTACTTTGTCAATGAAGTCTCGTTTCCCCAGATAGACAGTCAGCTATAGGAAGGAGAAAGACATCCCAACTGAATAACAGCCAATCCTACAACATGCTAAGTATGTTGCCTGAGCTGGCAAAAATATTTAAGCATGAGTAGTTCCCAGGGACATCAATGGGACTATTTTGTCGTTAAAATATTTAATTGATCAGAGTAGTGTGCTCAGCACATTGCAGGATTGAGTCTCACAAGTACAACACAGCTCCTCGCCTTAGAGGCTCAGAGCTGTACAGCTATGAACTTCTGCATCATCAGACTGAAGAGAAAATTAATGTTGATTTAGACATCTGGGTAGCCAGCAAAGGCATTGTCCAATGGAAGGACAGGAGGTGAGTTGCTATCTGAAGTAACTTTTCATCATTTTGTTGATCAAAAATTGTCCATTTTCTGAGTATTACATATATACAGCTTCCTAGGGCTCAGACCTGGGCCTGAATATAGAACAAGTTGTTTCTTGTAGTGGCAACGCAAGCCAATTCTTGAGTTACTTACCGACTTGTCACGTGAAGTCTTCCTGAAAATAACCTGCCTCCGGCCAGAGTTCTTTGCAGGGCAGCTCATTTCCACACGTGGGTGTGTGACTGTACAAAAGTGAAGCCTCCTTGCAACAAAAGACCTTCAGGCACTGAATGAAATTAGAGCACAGTTATGTCTAATGAGGTAGAAATTCTTAACTCACCTCTATAGTACCTTAAACAAAGACTATCCTCACTATGCATTATCTTCTTAGCAGATGGTCCTTTTAATCCAAGCCACAATCCCTTACCACTGTTACAAGGTGGGTAATTCCTGCCAGTAGAAACTATTTCATTAGAAAATTTGAGTTACAACTTCGGTGCTGGGAGAATCTTTTTTTTTTCCCTTTCTTTTTTAACCTATTTGCCTACATTCAAGCTCCAAAAATAAAGGCAAGATCTCAGTTTTTAAGCTACCAAGAGAGTGATGCAGACATGCAGCTGAATCTTCATGTTGCTTTGGAAGTGAAGTGGAAACACAGCCACATATGGGACAGCCAGTCAGTCTTTAAGGAAGTGATTCTCAACTAGGTGCTCTGGCAAACATGATTCACAAGATAAACACACAGATTTTAAATTGGAACTGTAGTCTGAGTTCTTTGCAACAGAATAATTGCTCTACTATTTTTCTGTAATCTAAAAAAAAAAAAAGGAGTGAGAACTAAGAGCTGGAGAGGGGTGCCTGAAGTCTAACAAGGGATACCTTGAGTTCAATGAGGGGTGCCTTCAGGTTGAGAACCACTGCTTTAAAGGAAAAAGATGTTAAAGTTTGACCCTTTAACTCAGGATGCCTTCCTTTTTTTCTGCAAGGACATTTCCATTCACCTCATATTTTCCATCTTCCCCCAGCCCTTACACCTTAATGAAAATTTTTAAGCAAAACTGTATAGTTGGCTGTTTGCTTTGTCCCTTAGTAACATTGGTGATGCCATAACTCAGCTGTTACTATAATTTTCCCCAAATATTAAAAATAATTTTTTTTAAACTAAAATTTTGCAAAGCTACCTTGGAAAATGACAAAGCTAGACTACTCCAGAAGGCAGAAAATGTTTATACTTTTGATCGGATGCTCTTTGTTTTTCCACCCAGTTTTCAGCCAGTTCTGCTGCTTACGTTGTCAGCTTGTAAAGGTTTAGATAGAGGGTATAAAAGGTATTTATAGGGACAATTTATGCTGTATACAGACATACAAAAATTTTCCCCTCCGGAGAAAGTTCAGTTCAACTTTGGAAACAATCAATCAGTCAGAGGGAACATCAGGACAAGTGAGACAAATATTTAGAATTTCCCCCTTTGCTGAAAGCAACAGCAATTCATTTAAGTCCAGAATGAAATTCTTTGATGAAGCTCTGAAGGGAACATATCCCTCCCCCACTGGCACACTGCAGAGTGCAGACCCAGAAGATTTAGGAGAAAACAAAATACCCCCATAAAAATAGTCAAAAGTTAAAATACCTTCCAATGTCTCAAATGTCACAGCAATTGCCAGAAGAAAACATTACACAAGGAATAAGATGAGAACTCCTAACACTGAACAAAAGGTATTTTCCAGGCAGACAGTTCCTATTTATCCTTCTTGTGTGTGGGAGCAAACCACTAGCTTCCAGGTGAGAACCGAGCACAATTTGTAGTCGATTTGGAGATGTTTCCAGCTCTTAATGTCCAAGATTTCAAGAACTAATCCCACTCAAGGAGTAAATAATGTACCTAGATTAAGATCCATTTGGAAACTGGCTAGGTCAGCAGTGTTGGGTATTACTTAAGGGAGCACAGGCCTGATGAACGGGTCTGCAATGTCATTGCCAGACTCATAGCTGTATAAGGACAACACAAAGACTTACAGAGAACGGGAGGGTTATTGCTTTGTTCTAAAGCTCTGTCTCCATCTTCTATCTATTGTAGTTACATATCATACAGCTAATAAGAAGCTAAACATAAAGACCCATTTGTGAGATGCTTAATTTGCCAGCATTAGAACAAGACTCTATAAATACTACATAGTCTAGACTCTAAGGGTTGCAAACACATCATCATAGTTATTTTCACAAGCTGTAAGTTCATCTATTGTTGCTCCACCAGCATTCCCCTGACATGTTATGCACAGAATATAGATTGCCAGCATACTGTTTGTTGTTCCAATTAGTTTAAAAAGGAGAAGTGACAGATATCCATGTTTAAAAAATTAGAGTCAAGAGGAGCAAAGAAATTTGATCAATTTAGCTTCTTTTTGCTCATGAATAGTCTGAAAGGAGTTTGTTTTGCCTTGATTGCAATTTGATTTTGTCCACAAACCAGGGAGGGTAATTTTTGGTGAGTAAACTATTCAAAAGCAGCTGTATTCACCAGCTCATTTTGGTTAGAGACAAATCGCATAGTACTGCTTCTGTTCTCTCCTTGAATAGACTCTCTTGAGAGTGTGTTTGAAGGAGCCCTGAAGGGAAATCCAGTTTGCTTTTGGGAATAGTCATCCAATATTTACTTGAAGTCAGCACAGCAAATTTTCATGCATTTCTGAAGTGGCCACAGTACTTGGTTAGGACAGTATTTCTCAACCTTTTTATGTTCAAGGCACCCCTTGGAAAATACCAGCTCTTTCATTTTTAACTACAAACCCAACACAAAACCCTAAAGAAATTATTTTGCAAGGAACTCAGAAAGACCACAACAGGTCTGAATGCTTTTGACACTCTGGGTTCCTATTCAAAATAACTTCCCTCCCCCTTGTGAATCAAGTTTGCATACTTAACGCTAAGAACAAGTGGCACCCTGGCACCCTGACAGACACTTGTAAGGATCTCAAGTCAAACAAGGGTGCCACAGTACCTTGACAGTGACTAATATAAGGCTTGTGCTCCTAAAGCATTAAGCAAGCAAGATTCTTTGCGTAAATCCGGTATCTTTTATTAGACCAAGTAAAGTAGTTGGAAAGAATTGGCTGTAGCCTTGCTGGCCTAAAGGATTAAGACATTCTGAAATCCCTCCTCTTGTTGGCTGGAATATTTTGGAAGAAGCAAATATGTACCCACAGGAAAAGAAATCTCCTGTCCTGCTGTAAGGAAGACATGAGATGTACTGTGGCTGCTCTGCCATACAACATTGTCACAGCACAAGTTGGAGGCAAAAGGAAGAAAGGCTATTTCTCTTGACAGCTCATTTGGCTGGTCATGATCACATTCCCTTACCTGTTCCACAAGACTAGAATTCTTTGGCTTATGTCTTGCAAAGCTGCAGTCATTAGAAGGTTAATAGTAATTTAATGTCAATGTTAATTTGATAAGGAGTATTCAATAGCTGTTGTTGGAGAGGAGGGCAGGCAGCAATGGGGAAGAAAGACATTAGTCAGCCTTTTAGGATGGACAGGGCCTCTCTGACTTCCTTTGTGCTTCTGCTGGCTGCTTTGCAAAGCCCCAAAGCTGATCAGGGCCTCTAGCCACTGCTTCACTGAAGTACTTTAAGGGCATATTTAAGAGTTAATTTTATCCATGCTGCTCAGTCCAAACCCAAAGTCTGAATGGAGACAGGAGAGATCAGCTCCAGAGATACTGTTTCCCCCCAACTTCACCTGGAAGTCTATGCCTGCTTACCCCTAAAGGGGCGTTGTGGTAGTCTACCATTCAGTTATTAGTTTTCACAGCCAAAGGCAGGATATGGCTCTTGCCAGAGCAGTAAGACATTGCTAAACCAAGTGGCAGTGATCAGCCTCCAGGAAAAAAAAAAGCCGACAGGAAAACAATGTTCAAATCTCAGAAGAAATGCCAGGTACAGATTACGAGCTTCCCTAGGTTTTCATAGAGCCTCTCTCAAAGGTGCAGGTTAGTTCCGGGTGGACAGTATACACCAGTCTACAGTCCGAATCCTTGATGCAGAGGCAGAGCAGGCGTTTTTCCACACCGTGTGCCTTATTTAATTCGATTTCCTTCTGCATTGCCCTGCAGCTGACTGCAGGCAGTTACTGCAGGACACCATGGCACTCAGCCAGCCCTTCTCAGCATAAGGGCAGAACCATAGTGACCTTGTCAAGTTCTTCCCTACTTGCCAAAAAGAGTGATAAAAACATGGTTACCTGTGGTACAGACTAATCTCCCTCCTAGGTGACAGCACAAGCCAGTTTCCCACCAAGCATCTACAAACCTCTTAAATCAAAGCTCCAGATGCCTCCCCTTCACACTTACTTCTACTGAAGACTGCATTTTATACTTTGAGACACCAGGCACTACAGTAATGGCACATACAGGCTTGGAAAGGTATTGTTCCATGTTTTAGGCAGTTCCCTTTTATATGCATATTTGCAGCCTACTTTTTCTTTCCATCCAAAAGGTCTTTTTCCCCCCCCTATAGCAGGGGTGGGCAAAATCCGGCCCATGGGCCGAATCTGGCCCATGAAGCCATTCTATCCAGCCCACGGGGCCCCTAAAAATATTTAGATAATTAGTATTTATCTGCCCTTGTTTCCTGTCAAAAATGACAGGAACCAAGGGCAGTAGGATCCAGGGGAAGCCCAGTGGGCTCCCACAACAGCAAGTCCGGCCCCACCTCCCCAGCAGGGGCTTCTGGCCTGGGAGCAAGTGGCTGCCTTCCCCAGGGCCAGAACTGCAGGTGGCAGGGGGGCGGGATAGGGAAGGAGCCTGGGGAAAAGCTGAGTGCAGGGGGAAAAAGTGGCCCCTTGCCTGCCCTGTGCCCGGCGCCCCATGCTACAGCCGCTCACAGCCCATGTGGGGCTACCTGTGCCTGCTCCAAACAGCCCTGCACAGGCTGTGAGCAGCTGCAGCAGGGAACACCCGCCCTGTGGCGAGGGGCCGCTTTCCTCCTGCCTTGCCCAGTTTTTCCCCAGGCTCCTTCCTGGGGCGGAGGAAAGCGGCCCCTCCTCCACCCCGTGGCTGACACTCCCCGCTGCAGCTGCTTGCAGCCGATGCGGCACTGTCCGGAGCAGGCACAGGCAGCCCCAGGTGGGCTGTAAGCGGCTGCAGCGCAGGGCACCAGGCACAGGGTGGGCAAGGGGCCGCTTTCTTCCCCCTTCATTCAGCACCAGCTTGTAACCCGGCTCCGCTGCCAGCCTGGGCCTCACGCTAGCTCTGGGCTCCCCCATTGGCAGCAGCTGCGGCACCCCAACTTGATGTGCTGGGCAGCGTTTGCCACCGCCACCTCTAGGCTGCCCAGCATGCAAACTCCAGGCAGGCAGCAGCAGCCAAAGCTGCCCAGTGCTGGGGGGGCTGCAGCTGCTGCTGCTGTGCACAGCCCTGACTGGTGAACCCAGAGCTGGTGCAGAGACCAGGCTGGCAGCAGGGCTGGGTTACAAGCTGGTACTGAGCATGGGGAAAAGCAGCCTCTCGCTTGCCCCATGCTTGGTGCCCCGTGGTGTAGCCACTCGCAACCCATGTGGGGCTGCCTGTGCCTGCTCCAGACAGCCCTGCGTGGGCTGCAAACACCTGCAGCAGGGAGCACCAGCCATGGGGCAGGGGAGGGGCCACTTTTCCTCGCGCTCAGCACCTTTCTTTCCTGCCAGTGAGCAGGGGGTTGGGGCTGTGCACTGCCCCCCTGCCTGTACCATAGGGCTGGGGGGCACTGGGAGCGAACAGCTGCAGGAGCCAGCGGGAGAACAGGGCCTGCACCAGTGTCCCAGGGCCAGTGCCGGTGGATCCCAGCCAGCAGGGGCTCTATAGAGCCAGGCCAGCTCCCCACTCTCCCTGCTGGTGCAGCCCAGCTCAGCTCCACAGACCCCTGCCAGCCTGTGCCCTGCTTTGAGCCCCACTGGTGCTGGCTCTGAGACATTGGCCCCAAGATGGTGACCAGGGGACAGGGCATCTATCAAGGGGCGGGGCTACCCATGTGGCCCTTGATAGCCTGCCAAAACTGGGTAAGTGGCCCTCCTCCCAAAATAATTGCCTGCCCCTGCCCTATAGCCTTCTAGATGTAGACCTATCCAATTCCTAGAGAGAAAAAAGCACAGCAAACTTCCAAAAGATCAAAAGAATCCAAGAAGCTAGAGCCATCTTCTCAGGACAAAATGAAAAGGATCCATGTTCTTTACAATCTGAAGTTACCTTTCATAAGAAAGCAGAGCAGACTCCATTCCTTTGTTCAACACCATCATAAGAGAATTTTTCAAAGGATCTTCCTAAAGTGGCAAGTTTGGTTTCCCTACTTCTAAATTACTTGAAAGTACTGTCAATTATGAAATAGCTGCACCCTTGAAAAAGCAGGTCATGACCTCATTCCCTTACCAGTGTCACCAAACTAGAATTCTTTAGCTTACGTCTTGCAAAACTGCAGTTGTTAGAAAGTTAATCAAGTTCACTCCATCTTGGAAGAGGTACAACCTGAACTAGTTAGACAGAAGTTACATGTGGCAAGTGTATGAGTGGAACTGGTGGTTATATCTTTGTTGCATAAACAATGCTTAAAAATTGTAACATTGACCTACCTTTTACCCCTTGTTTCAGAATGTTCAATGTTATTTGGCTAAGGAACATTCAACAAACAGAAGTCTCGTGCATCAGAACATTCAATCCAAATTGTTGTTTATGTTGTAGAAAAAAATTATCAACATCTTAAGCCATCCTGATCCTCTCCATCGCAACCTGCACAGTTCTTATTATGGCAGAGTTAATCCCTGGTAATCTTTCGTCTCACCGACTCATCACTTAGAATGATCCGTTTTATCTGCAATCCTCCTGAGGTCAGCTGGGCATAGGACAGGGACCTTTGTAGAGGTAGTGTAATAACACACTTCTCTGAAGAAAGTTTCTGGGAGTGGATAGAGTGCGATTCCTTCTCAAAGTGGTTCCTTCACATTTTAGAGCAATTGGTCCCCTTAGATGACAGAACTGCAGTTTTTGTTTGTCATCCTCTCCCATATTTGAAAAACAAACAAAAACCATTAACTGACTTTGCTTTCATCTCTCACCAACACAGGAGAAGATGGGCTATGAAAATACCTTAATTTTACACAGGAGAGCTGAGAGACTCCTTACCAGCTAAGAACTGCCTGCCCAGAGGAGTTTTCCACCTATTGACTCCTCTGAAATATGAACTTTCATTTCTAGCCAGGGGAACTTTTACAATCTTTTCTCTGATGCCTGATGAAGGACACTTGTGCCCGAAAGCTTGCAATTAAAGTTTTTTGCAAAAATCTTGCTGGTCTAATAAAAGATATCACCTCTACAATGAGCCCCAATTAATTTTACAAGATACAGGTCCAATAGGACTTAGATGATTAGGTTTCATTACTCCCAAGTTGGCCCTAGAGTTACCTTACTGTTTAATGTACAGGCATGGGCAAAAACCCTGCCTTCCAAGGGATTTTCTCCAGCCCACAGCAGGTCCCTCTGTTCTGCCCTGCCCAGGCACGGAGGGCAACGCAGGCTGTGGCATGTGCAGCCAGTCCTGCTGCCCCTGCGCATGCAGTGGGGCTGGGGTGGTGTGGCGGCCCGACTCCATTTCCAGGCAGCCCCAGTGCCAGCTCTTTCTGGCTGCTGCAGCTGCCAGCCCCAGTCCCCACTGCCTGGACTTCCTAGCCCATCTGCCCCACCACCAGGCAGGGTGCACAGCTGGGTGGCTGGGATGGAGCCACAGCCTGGTGGGAAGCAGTGTCAGGAGCTAGATGGGCAGGTGAGACTGAGGTAACCCTGGGATTTTGGGGTGGTGACAGTGCAGGGACAGGGCTGGGGAAGAGCTGTAATACATTCCAAGCATATCCCCGTCTGCAGAACTGGGGTTCTGCCCTGGCCCTGCACCGTCATCACCCCATGATCCCAGCCCTGGCCCTCGATGCAGCTCCCCACGTGCCCGGCTATGCACCCTGTCCATGTGGCTCCTACCTAGTCTCAACGGAGACCGCAGGACCTCAGGGCAGTGACAGCATGGGACTACGGCAGAGCCTCAGTTCTGCAAGCAGGGGTGCTGGGAGTGCATTGCAGCTCTGCCCGAGACCTGGTCCTGAGCTGTCACAACTCCTGGGGTCTCAGTGCAGACCAGTTAGGAGCCATAGGGGTAGGGCACAAGGCCACACTGACGGGAAGCTGCGTCTGGGGTTGGGTTCTTGGGGTAGTGACAGTGTGGGGCCGGGGCAGAGCTGCAATCCACTCCCTGCACATCCCTACCCATGGAACCCATGCCTATCACAGGGGCATGCAGGCAGTGGATCACAGCTCTGCATCATGCTATCACTCCCCCATGACTCTGCCACATGATCCCAGCTTTGCTCACCTGTCCCACTCCCAAACACCACTCCCCATGGGCCTGCAGCCCCATGCATAGAGTTTTGTTGAGGTGTTGTGTGAGGAGTAAGGGTGGGGGGGTGCTGACGTGGCCTGTGACAGCTCAGCAGAACTGTCTATGTAGCCCACGGGCCAAAATAATTGCCCACCCCTGGAACAGTTTTTATACCACCATTTTTTGGTCTGTATTATGAAACTGAGAGGCAAGACAGCAGTTAAAACAGCAAGGGAGAAACAGACCATCTCCTGTGATGCATTCCTGGGTGAACAGGGACAATCCATATTCCTGAATTCAGTAATCTCTCCCTCACATCAGAGTATGTACATTAACCTCTCAAGATTCAAAGATAGGTCACACTGTAAAAAAAGTACAAACAATGAGGAAGTCACTTCTTTTACTATAGTCTCAAAACAGTATTTCTGATAAAAGACAATACAGATTTGGCTATAAAGACTAATACCCCTTGGACACATACCTGTCAAGTACAGGCCACAATCCACTAATCAGCACCCTTTTCTCTCTCATGAGCACTTGTGTATGCGTATACACATGCACATACACTTTGCCAGTGAAATGGAAGTGGAGAGGAAATCTGAAAATATTTTCCCTTTTCTTTCAGGACAAATATAAACAAATTAATAAGAAATACTGTAGGTTTTAAAAGCAGAACACAGGTTTATTTACAATCAAGTTCTGATGAGCAGCTGAATAAATAAAAGATTTGCTCTGTATACTCCCAACTCCCCTCTACAGAAGTTGTCTGAATGAAGAACCAGGGTGGGGGGAGGGAGGAAGAGAGAGAGCAAGCGCACTGTTGCAGCAACCACTCTCTCTCCTAACCCTGAAATCCTTCAAAAAACACACTTCCTTAGAAAACAAGCCCCACGAAGGAAGCAAAATAAAGTGCAAATAAAAAGGCATTAACGTTGGTGGCTTGTCTTGAGGCCAATCTGACATGGAAAAATTTGGCTGGATAAAAGTTATGCCACAGTTAGTCCCACCTCAATTCCATTACCAATTTGAATGCCTGAGGACACAGGGAAAGTCCCATGCTCCACAGCAGCTGTTGTGTTGCAGCACAAAGAAATATTGCACATGTGCTCAGAGATGGGGGCAAGTGGCCTGGAACTGCCAGCACCAAAGTTCTACATTTGGGATTCAAGCCCTTAGCTCCCCTGTGCTCTACCAACAGCCTCCAGTGCAGAAGGATGGATGGACAGCAGAAGGGACTGGGCATTAAGTTCTGGTACCGGAAGTCAAGGCATAAATACATTCTTCATCACAGCAGCATGGCAGAAGTTACACATCTCTCCCACCTACTAGGTAAGAATGCAAATAAATCATCCCCAAGATTTTTGGTATCGCTGCTAGGGGACCTCTTGTAAAGAGTTTTAACAAAGGGTGCAGCTGCCCTGAGAATGAACAGTTCCCTGAAATAAAGCTCAAGCTGATGCAGGGAGTTCAGACTGCAATTGCTGGAGTGACCATGCGGTAACTGGAAGAGCTCCGCACTGAGCCAATAACTCAGGAGCCAGAGCTGTCAGAGCACTAGGACAACTGGAATTAGTTTATAACTGTTCCATCATCTTACAGATAGACTAGGACCCATCCTGTCCGTGCTTCAGATTTCCACACCCCAGGCCTAAGCTAGTCCACAGGAACAGAACACAGGAGATAGGACATGCATTAGGTCAGAATACACAGTAACTTCTTTACAGCACACTCCTGACTTGGAAGTGTCGCAGATACATTTGCATAACAGGATATTTGGCACTGCCGTCTGGTGAGGGAATCTGTCTAGTATCTTGGGCTCCATTCAGTGCATAGGTACCACATATAAAAAGGCATGACTAGTAGCACTATCATCCAGATCAGCTAATCACTTGAAAAGTCTGAGTGCCAACAGGGGGGTGACAGGCCTTCAAAGACTGACTCTGGCTCTTCCTCCTTGATTGCCTCAGAGACCTCCTCTGGAAGGCAAAGCCCACAAACTTCATAGCACACCCAAAGATGGATCTGCATTTGGGTCTCCATTCTGTCCAGCCATGGATGAGTACCCTCATATAGTGAGGCATCTGACGCTCTGCCTTTCATTCTCCTTTCAGTCAAAATTCAGACCACACGACAGCCTTGTTTCCTTTGTCCACACTGACCACATGAGCACCGGCTGGTGACCATGCCACTGCGTTGATAGAGGAGCTGAAAGGAAGTCAGGTATCCATTTAGAACAGAGTCTAATTCCACAAGAGCATTTAAGAGAAGGGGAATGATTTCCAACAAACTAATTCATTCTTGACTCATGAGACACGCATCTTTAGAAGTCAGGGAGGGATACTATTTGCTCAATTAGTGTGCACTATATTTAATGTACTCCACTGGAATCAGAGATCTTTAAGTCAGAAAAAACATGTAATCCAACAAACAAGGGAATAACAATATCTTGGCCTTAATTCCATTACACAGGACATCAACATGAATAAATAGGAGGACCTACAGATTAAAATCCCATATCCTTATCCACAGAAAACCAGAGATCTACATCTGTAATCCTAAACATCTTGGCTCCAGCAGCACCCCAGACACCTGAATCAGATTAGTCAGACACCTTCCCATCTCACCTGTGATGCTTTGCAAGAGCTGTCTCCACCTTCCCAGTAAGCACATTCCAAATGTACAGGGTCCCATCAGCTGAACCAGCTGCCACATAGCTGCCATCAGGGCTATTAAAACATATATAGTGAAGAAAAGAAAAAAAATATTAGAGTCAGCAACTTTTAGCTACACACCATCTCTCTCCACACTGTTATTCCTCGAATAAACCATGCTGACATTAGTGACTTCAGGACAGACCACACTACCAAAGGCTGAGGTATGAACAGCTCTTATTCACACCAGCTAGCAAAGAGTTGGCAAAAAAACAAAACAAAACTCCAAAAAATCAATGGGTTTTCAAACCAGGTGATGATTTCACACCCAGCATTTCATAAGGAGATCTGCTAGGCATAAAAGGGGGATTTTGGATTAGTCAAACTCTGGGCCTTTGTTTCCCCATCTGTAAAACAGGGATAATACGACTGATCTTTGAATTTTAGGAATGAACATTCCCTTTTGCTCTACTTGACTCCTAACATTAGGCAGCTAAATGAAAGTCTCTCATAACAACTAAAGGCCTCAAGAACAGGTTTCCCTTGTGCTAGATTGCTTACACATGTGATACAGAAGTTTATCATCATCTACAGGGTGGGGGGACAGCTATGAGGGTAAAAACTTCACAAAGTGCACAAGATAAGCCATATCTATATACACATGCCAGTCCTAGTTCCCTTGCCGCGTGCTTTAAATATTAAAAAAAAGGTTAAAGGTTAAATCTTAGCCTCTCTCTTTCAGTTTTAAATCGAATCCCCTTTATTCTACTGTTTAAAAATATTAACGTTTATTAGGGGAGGAGGCAGTATTTCACATGTTCAATATCTCAAACACTTCCCATTAGAAGACACTATTTTCAATTGCTCAGAACTTCTTACACTAGCCCCTCAGGCTAAAATTTCCATTGTGGAGTGGATAACTGAGGCTTTTTTTTTTGTGGAAAATTTGTAGCAAAATGTTTTTGCTCTTTTCTTCTTGAGAGTGATACAAGAAAAAGTTTCACATATTAAAACAAATTTTAACAATTGTTTCCTTGAGAACTTTCAATGTCTACACATTTTGGGAGGTGGACAAAATTTGGCAGGAGGAGCATTCTGCTGTCAAGGACATGCCTCTTCTCATTCCTGAGAAATGCTGCCTAAATCTGACCAGGTTATAAACCTCTGAATAACTGTAGCTCACACATGTTCAACAGAGTCTGTCAGAATCTGACAGCTACATTCTGTGAAGATGCTCTGAAGATTCGCACACATTCCAATTCAGGGTGGCAGAAGGAAGAGTAAGTGTTCCAAGCTGTTTTAGTGCTAGAACTGAGAAGAGGATGTTTTCCAGGAGTAAGGGCACTGTGAGCAAACTGGCATGACCCCAAAGCAGACAAGAGATCCCAGAACTCACTAAATGCAAAAAATGGGAAGAGAC
The DNA here is from genome assembly GCF_001723915.1 of Gavialis gangeticus. Taxonomy (NCBI): domain Eukaryota; kingdom Metazoa; phylum Chordata; order Crocodylia; family Gavialidae; genus Gavialis; species Gavialis gangeticus. Next base: position 65,039,108 of record NW_017728995.1, read on the forward strand.
AGACTACAAAGAAAGGAAAAAGGCTGGAGTCTCCTTCCACCTCAGGAAAGTTATTTTAAATGTTTCAAGGGGTCAAAATTGAAGTTGTATAGATAATATTAATTCTGACATTTTCTTGATCTTGCAACCTAAATGTTCTTTTAATGTATTTTTGTGTGCAGTGAACTCTACCTGTACCATCTTCCCTGAATTTTACAGATGCTAAAGTTTTTCGACGTCTAACTTTGAAGACCCATTTAGCCATAGTGACTGCAAATTTGTAAGTGTGCCTGTGAAGATCTAATGGTTAGCAGTGCTGACTACAGTAGAACTTGCAAAAATAATTTCAGAATTAGTAATATAACATAAAACAAGAAACAATTAGTGGACATGCATATGTTGAGTGCTAATTAGCTGGTCCAGAACCCAATAACTCCCCCACCCACCACCCCCACACAAACAATACCACAGGTTGTCAAGCAAACAAGCATTTGCTGCTTCCCTTCCATCTGAAACTCCATTCAGTTTCCCCATTTGGCCTCTTACCTGAATACAACTCTGGTCCAGTCAGATCCGCATTTGAATCCCTGGGCACTAAAGTAAATTAAAACCAGACAGTCATTACTTTCCTTTACTATGAGTCTTGAGAAAGCCAACTCTTTATAAAAGGGCAAAATGAAGATAACTGTACATGGTGGTACAAAATTTATTTCCTGACCAATGCAAGGCATCTATCCCTCAGCAGCTCCTTGCATTGTGCAGAACTGCTCTCCTGCTTAGGCTGCCACCATTTTTTTGAGGCACAAATAATGGGGATTAGCACTCTTCATCAGACAGGTGGATGAAGAGCCAAGGAAAAACTACACTATGCTACCGAGTCACCTACTTTAGAGGTGATGGAGACCATACTCACCTGAAGGTCTGTTTGACAGCATTAACCCGTAGATCAATGACCTTCAGCAGATCGTCTCGGGAACAGGTTAAAAGCTCTGTTCTCTCTGGATTCAGGTCCAAAGCAGTGATCCTCCCAAGCAGTTCCAACTCCTGTACTATGCTTTCAGACCTGAAGACAAAGAACAGCATGAGTTATTTGGGGCTGAAAATCCTGTCACCTATCAAAATCTGCATCCTTACACTTCTCCCCTTTGTAAAGGCCTGGAAAAAGAGGGATTCTTTGAGTTCTTCATACATTCTAGATTTCCTGACCAAGGTCCCACCCATACTGCAACTAATATATGCCTAGTCAAAGACTAGAGCAGATTTCCTCCAGAAACAGTCAGTGAAACTGAAAAATAGTAAAAAAGACAGGAATTGAGTAATATAAGGTATTTCCTTTCCCAGAACAAGGCTTCTGTTTACATAAAGACACCCTGCTCTTAACAGCTTAGAATAACCAGAAACTGTAACGTGTGACAAAGGTAATTCACCCTTGGCACCCTCACATTCCTGTAACAAATACTCTAAACAGTCCAGGAAGAACAGGAGATTGCAATCCAGGTTCCAATTACATTGTTTCATGGGCTTCCAAATAATTCTTTAACATTTCTTACACTCTTCCCACATTTACCCCCTTCCACCCTGCTTGAAAGGGTGGTTTTACCTTATGTCCCAGAAGCGAACTTTCTTGTCAAAATGTCCACTCATTACACACTGCTCAGTGCAGACTATATCATTGCAGCTAGATCCTGCAAACACTGTTTTTATACCTAAAAAGGGAAAGTCACTGGTAAGACTTTGGGCTAGACAAGTAGTTAACAGGAGAAATAAAAATCATCCTCTAAGAATCAAAGATGCCAGAAAAATCCTGCAGCTACACTGAAACTTCTGCACTGTGAAGGACTAAGGGAAGAAAAGCAGTCTTGGACAACAATCTTGCTACATCAAGAATGCTTAAGTGCCAGTCTACAGAAAAATTCTTCAGTAGCTTGTTGTAAGGAAAACATTTCTGCTACAAGTGAACTGAACCTTATTATTTGCTTTACTTAAGACACAAAAAATACCAGTAAGGTTCCCAAGAGGGGCCTAAGCTCAGCTAAAAGATCCAACTTGCCTCCAAGTTTATAGGAAAGAATAAGAACTTTATCCTACATGCTGAAGGACAAAAGGGTCCACAGAATACAACTGTCTGATCAACCAGATGTAGACCACAGTCTCCTCTTCTTTCTCCCCCTCCCCCCATCCAGGAAGTAGCTAGGCCCGATTTGCTTTCTGCAAATTTATGAATCACAGTAGAAGATACTACAGTTTCCTACTCTTTGGATACCATGAGTATGCTTGCATTGGGGTGATAAACAATACTATTATGATGCCAAGAAAAATATGCCCTGCACACCTATTCCTAGTCCTTGTGCACTGCCCTTGGAAATAAGGTGGCAAAGGCACCCCTCACATTTCACTCAAGATATTGGGTTCTAGTGTGCTCAATGTAGCAGTTTTGGATGCCTCCAAGGTGCCCTCACTACCTCATTTTGGAATAGACGCACACAGAAAAGCAAGGGTTAAGTCCCCAGTGGCATAACTGAACTTGCTGCCATTGTGGTGTCAATGTATCCAAAGAATAGTACAACTCCCTTAAGATTAACACTTCCATTTACATACAATACGGGGAACTGAAGGTGGACAGAACACAAAAGTGTACAGTGCTGGGATGGACTTACAAACTTTGCTGCGCAGGTCCCAAAGCTTGAGGGTCCGGTCATGACTCCCAGAAACAATGCGCGCATTGTCTAACAAAAACTTGGCTGACAGGACTTTACCACTGTGACCTGTCAGGGTGTGCTAGGAAAGAGGAGATTTAGACGGTTTAAGTAAGCAGTCTTAGCTACTCTTGCTCTCTTTCCTCCTGCCTCTGTGGGGTCTTGCCACTCAGCAATTTAACATGGACACTGTCAGGGTGCATACATATGAACATCTGGAAGCTTTTCAGAAAGGAAACAAGAGGGCAGCAGCTGGTAAAGTGACTGAATGAGTTGAGAACAATTCACACATAGCAAAACTCTTCCAAATTAGTATTCCTTCATCTAAATTTAAAGCCAGAGCTGGTTTCAATACAGCTGAATCATTCTCAGGTTGTTCACACAACAATTAGAACTGCTGCCCTTTTGAAACTGTCCCACACTGTCCACGTACCAAGAAACAGTTCCATAACTCAATCTAATGTCTGAGGAAAGGGCTGGGTCACAAAGAGCTTCCATTAGGGCTAGTAGGGTTGGAGTGCTGCTGTAGCCAAGATGGTCCAGAAAAATCTCAAGAGGCATTTTGTGATATTGGCTTCTGTAGCAGGGCATTGAAATAATGTCTGCTCCTTTAAGAGAGCAAGCAGCCTGTGAGGCTGCTTGCAGGTGGCAGAGGGGAGTTGAGGGACTCTCCTTACCATAAGATGGAGCAAGCTGGAGCTATACAAGCCCAGAGCCTGCACTGGTCAGGGAGTCTCTCTCCCCAGCACCATGAAGTGCTGGGGAGAGAGGATGAGGAGCTCCTGGCTGCAGGGCACAGGGCTCCTGCAGAGACCTGAATTTTGCTAAACAATTCTGCAGGCCTGGAAACAGATGCAAGTTTGCTGAGCAGAGAAAGATCGGGTTACAGGGAAGTGGCTTGCTTTTGTTTTATGTTAACCTAGAACAGGGTTTTTCAAACTTTTTTTTAACAAGTGTACCTCTTCTGGTGGCAGCAACCAGACACAGAGTGGGGGTGTGGGGAAGGCAGAAGGGGGCAGCCACTACCCAACACCCCATGCTACTGCCACCACTGCCACTGGACCCCACTTTCCTGTGGCCGGTCATACGTGTGGCTCCATGGGCTGCTGACAGGCTGCATGAGGCTGTCAGCAGCCCATGGAGCCATACATGTGACCAGCCGTGGCAAAACAGCACGTGGTGACGGCACAGGGCAGTGGGTAGTGACGGTGGTGCGGGGTGGTAGCAGCGGCCGCCTGAGAGGGGCGCAGCCACACAGGGGCCAGGGCTGCGGCGCCCAACTTTGTTTTATCTGCCTTCCCATGCCATATTACAAGGTTTGTTTCCTTAGACTGAAATATGTAACATCAAAATGCTCCACACAAGGTATACTTTGTAATGGTGTACATGCAGAAGAGGAAGGAACGCTCATACGTTTCATCACTACTTGCTAGGTAAGTTTTCTTAAAGTGTGCATGCAGAGACCAAAGCTAGTAGGTTATGCTGTGAAAGATCCTTATAGTTAAAAAGTCAATTAGAATTGTGCAAGAATAAACTGTGGCTAGATCCTGTAACTACTACAGACACCAGGAAATTGCAGATTCCATAAACATACAGACAAAGAATATGGGCAGAAGCAAGCCATTGTGCTAGACTCCTACAGGAGACTTACACGTAACCGATAGTCATCAACTGTCCAGATTCTGCTGGCAAAGTCATTTGAAGCTGCTAAAAGGTAAGAGCCCTGTGAAGACAAAAGTAATTTAGGGAAATTTCTCAGTCATGGGGGGGATTAACCATCTACATGCAGCCAATATTTCCAAATGGTCTCATTAAAAAAAGAGAGAGTTCTATGAATTTTCATACACACAACCCAGACATCTCCATTCTGAACAGTAAAGTGCTGGTTGGCATTTTAGATCTTACAGGGATCAGTTTAAGGAATAATGATATTTTATACCATTTTAAGCCAGTGTCAATTACTCCCATAGGTCTGATGACCAAAGTATTAGAAACATATAACAGGGTTCACTTTAGAGCCATACTACCAAGAAAGCACTTGAAGAAGAAAACAGCAGCAGAGTACCAGCTGAGGTCATGGCCTCTGAAGACTTTCAATAATGATGTCACTTTTTATATGAGACAAGTCCACCGATTCCCCAAGGCAACTTAACCTAAGTGAAAAGATGGTAATCATGATGCTGGTAGGGACAGATACTTTTTGCATCTCAGCACCACTCTCCATAATCACTTCTTTTAACTGGTACTATGATGTTAGGATTCTCCAACAATTTAACTTTACCCAGCTTCTTTTTGGGCCAGGCTTATTTAACCCATAGCTCCAGCATCTGCTGTTGTGCCCGACTGGACCACTCAAAGGAGTGAAATTAGCTCAGTTCCTATCAATTTCACTTCCATCCATTCAGTTCTGATTGGTGTAAATGAAAATTAACTAAATCTAATCAGGTAAGGGGAGATACACATGTAGTTAAGCCTTACAGTTGACAAAGGCATACAGCAAAACCATAGCATTGTTGAGGTTGAAGCAAGAGACAGTAGAGTGCTGAAAGTTTGTGGAAGTGCAATACTTTAGACAATGGAGGCCTTTCAGCATTCAGAGACTTCAGCATAACTTAGTGGTCAGGGTTACATTCATAAGCTGTACAAATGTCATAGAACCAAAAAAGATACAATTTTCAGATGTCATGGCATTCATGAGACAGCAGTGCAACTTCATGTTTTGGGAAAAGCCTAATCTAGTTTTAAAATTTTCCACGTCACAAAATCTGAATAGTGGGATATTGATTAGCACTACAAGAACTATAGGACTCAACTCAAACAGATATTTTACGTATTTGTCACTTACTCCCGCAGGTACTTTACCTCATTTATTTAGTGGTGCATTTAGAAGTATGAGCATGGAAATTGGTGAAAGAGCACAAAACTACTGAAAATTATTTTTCCCCCAGGCAAAGGGTATTATAAAAATACTTACAGCACTGTCAAACTCAATGCTTGTAATTCCTGCATTACTGCCGGAGAGGGAGCCCTTTAGCTCACACTTATCTGTAGGAAGAAAAACAATCAAGCAACAGATCACAGTAGGAGCTGTTATAAACAGAGGAAAATATCTGACCTTTAGTGGTGGTTCCATTTGGCCTACCCTGCACCTTTACTTATTACTACACACACACACCCCACAACCCCACTGTGTAACTATAGAGTAGCATGACTTTGGATCAGGTTACCTATATCTGCTTTTATTCTACATTTTACCCCAGAAACAGTAAAGTCAGCTTATCCACCATAAGAGACTCACAATTCCACAGTGCACTTTTTGGGTCTAAAAATTGTACACTTAGCTCAAGAACACCAGCAAATGAGCCCTGAGCAGAAAAATTTGTTTTTCATAATCCCCCTGCAAGGGATTTGAAGTTTAGCAGAATAAGTAGTGTTCTTAGTTACTTATATCTCTTCATACTGAACTCCTGAGTGGAAGCTTACCTCCAAAGACTTCCCAGAGTTTAACCCTCCGGTCCATGCCTCCTGTTGCTAGTAACCGAGAGCCAGGACTGAACTGCACTGCATTCACTTCCCCATCATGTGCATCCTTGGGGAAGGGGAGAGAAGAGAAAAAAAAAAAAAGAGAGCCACCCAACTGGTTTAGTACAGACCTGGTAGCCTCTAGGAACATGCAGATTGAAGTGTGCGCACACACTAACTAGTTCAAGCCTGATCATTCTTCAAATCCAGAAAGTCCACACCAAATAAAATCAGCAAACCTTTTCTAGATGAGGACAAATTAGTATCACAAGAACACAGGTGGATTACTATAACCAGGTACTTGGATACATATAGGAAGCCTTTGGGATTTGTTCAGCAACCACAGAGTCAGCTCAGATAGAAGAGCATTCAAATTAATGACCATTTCACAAACCAGTTTGACCCAATGTTTTCTATATAAAAATACAAAGATGTAGCATTGCCCTTCATGAAGCCAGAATCAAAATTGGCCTCATCGTTCCATAATAATGCACCCAAGAGGTCTCAGCTTGAAAACTTGAGATCATGCACAGCCAATCAAGACACTCCAAACCCTCAGCTCCTTTTAAGTGGTTCTGTTGGATGACATTCAGTACCATGTCTCCTTACACTGTGGAGACCTGGAACTGAGCTTACCCCAAGCTGTCAGCAGTATCTCCTCCATCACAGCACTACTAGAGTGTGATGGGATAAAGGGAGACTGTTGGGAGCTAGGAGGGTAATAGAAGTGCATTTCCTGTGCATTCAGACCTTTTACTATTCATCATTGACCTCAGAGAGACATATTCATTAAATCAGCACAACAAAGGAATGAACATTTAGTCTACAAAGGATGTACCTGCACCTGGATGCATCTACATGAGATATATACTGTGGAGTAGACTAATCAGCTCCACAGTAAATATCTCATGTCTACATGTATGGCCCTACTAGGCTGCTGGAAACTAATAAATTCTGCAGCAGTGCACGCATACACACTGACACAGCTGGCTGGGGTGTGAGGGTGCTTCAGTGTGGGGGCTGCCTGCTGGCTAGCCTTGCACTGGAGCACCTTCTGCATCATGTTGAGCCGGGGTGCAGCAGGCCCAGGCTGGCAGGCTGACCCCCTGGACCCTCTGCCAGCCAAGGCTGTTCTGACTTGGCTTAACATGCTGTGGGTCCAAAGCATACATTAAAACAGCACACCTAGGGGCAATAAACTCAAGCACAACATGTGCTGGAATTTATTACTGAGTGCTAATAGCTCATGTAGATGAGCCCCCTATGTTCTTGTTCTAAGGCATCTAGGCCAAGGACAAAGCCAGCACAGGTTAAATGTGCAAAGTAACACTACTGATTCAAAAGTTACTCTCTCATCTTCAAGTGCTACCCAGAGCAGTTTCAACAAGGAGAACTAGATACCTCAGTAGTTGCTGCTACTCAGTGATCAAGTTCTCCCCTTAGGCAGCAAGAGTCTGCAAAAGACTTGTATTCCCTGGATGTACTTACAAAAACACACACAGCAGTACTGGGCACTCTCACTTCTTTGCTGGAGACTGGATGTGTCTCTACATTGTCTTGCGGGGTGGGGAATGAGGACAGAGAGCGCCTCCTGAGATGGGATGTAAAAGAAAGTAATTTTAAATATAGGAGCAAACTTGGCTTGTCTTTAAGTGGCAGACAGACCTTGATGATTTCATCTACACTGTAGGCTGTGAATGAGAGAAGGGCAGAAGTCCTATCTTCATTCTTCCCCCCAACCCACCTCCACCCCACCCCTGGGATTTCAGCTAGTAATCTGTCAAAGTAATGTGCTGTGTCCTCTCACAATTTTCTACATTTCACTGTAGGCCTATACTTTCTTTCTATCTAGTTTAGCCTAGAAGCCAACTAAGGTTATCAGAAGTCACTGACCACCTAACCCTTGAGCAGTCATGCTTTCTAAAAACATAAGAGAAATTATGGACCCTGTGAGTTTAAGACCATCTGACTCACCGCTGCTAATTCAGACTGCACAACAGCAGCTATGACAGGATTTCAGACAGTGGAGTTCTGCATTTAAAATCCCAGGCTCCATTCTTTATTAAAGGAAGATAGTCTAACACAATTAACACAGAACTCAACCTAACAAAAAAAAAACTCAGCTTTGAGGGACAGGTTACTGACCTGTCACTGGTGATAACCTCACTTAATTTAAATATCCCAATTAGAGGGGACAACTTCCGTCATTGCAAATGACAGCCAAATCCACACATCATCTCACTCAGAGCAATGGGCTGCAACTCAGCAACTGTGGAAAGTTTTTAGCCAAAGGTAAGACATTTGAAGCCTAGTCAGGGAAAGGAAGCTGGGTTCCACGTTACTTCAATGTCACATTCACATGCTGGACTAAGAGTGGATAATGTTTTCACCTGGCAGTATCAGAAGAGTGATGTCCCAAAAGGGGAGACTCAGACAGACTGGAGGGAAAGGTCAGAGGTCAGCACACGGCAAGATGGAAGAAACAGGAAGTTGAGGAGAACAAAAAGAAAAAAGAAAAGCAGAAGCTAGAAGAAAGGCTGACATTAAGACATTTGTTTGTATTCCTTGAATCACTGAAATTCTGGTGTTCATTGAAATCAATGTATTAAAAAAAAGGTAAAGGTGTTCTAACATACCCAAAGATATTAGTGATAGAGTCCAGAAGGCCTCCAGCTGGCTGGGAGAATCGCTTACTAAAGAGGAGGGAGGACAGATTTAAACTTGGTGAACAGTTCAAGTAAAGATTAATAAACAAACAGCCCACTGCATCAAGTATACAGGAAGACACCCTCCCTTTCAGTCACACTCAAGAGGGGAAAAACCCAGAAGAGGGCAGCAGCACCAGCTTGGAATACATATTTGAGGGTGAAGATAGGGAAAGGAGGAAACCCCTTCACAGATACCCAAGTTTTAAAGAAAGAGATTTTTTCAAATGTAAGCAATTTACCAGGTCTTAACAGAGTTTTAATCACTTACACGAATCCCTATTCTCAGTTAGTTCTTCCTTTGCTGCCGTTGTAATATGAAACACACTTAAATCTAGATAATAAGTTACAGCTTTTCAGCAGTTTTTTAAAGTCCAGAAAGCCCTTTTCCTTTATGTGGGTAAATGCCACCATAATATAGGGAGCATATTAAAAATAGCAGCATAATACTTATTGCATTATTTCTGTTTGTAACCTTTACTCTGCTTAAGGATCAAATTCATTCATTGCTTCCCAGGCATTGGCTTAGTTCCTTTCTAAACAAAACAAAGAACAACATAACAGGTGCTGATAGATGTGGGGGACCCCCCCCAAACAAAAAAACCCCCAAACACTACTAGAAGAGGCAGCGCATTAGTCATCTGTTTAGATTAGGTGCTTCAGCAGGACGTTTTGGTGCTTTTATCTAAAGCTGATTCAATAAGCTATTAGATAAAAGCACCAAAAAAACCCACTGCTGAAGCGCCCAATCTATACAGACACTGGGTGAGTCAAGTCCAGCTAATGCAATGCCTCTTTTGGGCATGTGCTGAGCTTGGTACAGGGCCCCCAGAGTTTAAGGTAAAGCACTGGGGGGGGGCAGTGTTTAATGTCTGTAAGCAGCCAACATGTGCACTGTGTAAAGGAACAGGAATCTCTAGCGCAAGCACTGCATACGACAAAGGCTAACCTTAAAACAATGGTAATTATCCCATCTCTAACTCCGCACCCTGGCTTGTTCCAATACCCATGCCTACTTGGTCTTCCTATACTATATTGGGGGGAAAAACTCTATCAAGGTAGGAATGTCAAACTCATCTGGCCCACAGCCTGAATGAGTCACCAAAGCTGAATCCACAGGCTAGATCTGGAGTGCAAAGCCATGTCATCTAGCCTGTGGAATTGCTTAAGAGGCCAGAAATTTGGCATCAGCAACATTAATTTCTACAGTCCTAGAGTCACGGCAGTTGCCACTCATCCCACTGCCAGCTTTCTGGCCCCATGAGCTTTGATAGGGCTGGCTATTTGGCATGAGGATAAGCAACAGCTAAATTTCAGGTCCTGTGGGAAGCACTGCGGGCCATATGACAACTCTACAGGCCAGATCCTTGTCTGCAGGCCATATCTTTAATGACCCTGAGTCAGGATATGGATAAATGCACACTTTAGCCACTTTAAAAGGGAAGAGAGACTGCTGCTTAGGAGCGTGTGCAGCAGCAGTTACAATCTAAATATTACCCTTGTATGTGCCTGTAATGACACAAGTTAGCAGGATCCAAGTTGTACGTGGACCAAAACCAGCCTAGCCCTATAGAATCATGCAGTCGGAAGAGCTGCATAGTAAGCTTGTGTTGGTATACTTTAAGAGCAATATAATTGTTGTCTCTCTCTGTATACTCTCAGTCTACACACCTGGATGTCCGGTTGACAGCTCGAACTGGGGATGTCTCCTCAGCTGGGTCAAAGGTTTCATCTGCAAGCACTTCAATATCATCATCCCTGGAGAAATTCAGAAACATGCCTTTGAGTCAGTCAGACGAGGCTCATCTTTAAGAACTCCCTTTATCAACCCCTCAAACAGAAACATCAATTGTATTCAAGTGCATGAATATCCTTCCCCACATCTTAGATTGAAGCTTATTTACATAATGCTGCAATTTGGTTGGTCACTTATAGTAATGGATGCTACATGCTGAAGACAGTGAATGAGCACAATAGAATTTATGCACAGGATAAAAAAAACAAACCAAACAATCTGTAAGTTACATGGTTTAATACCTATAGATTTTAGCTCTTCCTTCACCTAGAATTCAAGCCAACATTTAATAAAAACATCTTAATTTTCTTTCTTTCAGCCCATCTTTAATAATTAGAGATCAAGCTGAGATTTGAAGTACAGAAGGAAGATTAGCCTACATGTGTTTACTACAGTGTTCCTGTATCTTCCTCTCAGGAAAATCTCATGGAAGAACAACCATGAAGAGATCTCATTCTGAAAGACTGGCATCTCCTGTTCTCTCACTAACACTATTTAAAAAAAAACACAACAACAGCAACACACAAAACAAACCCCTGTGTTTTCAACTTCAAGGGGAAAGTGTTTTAGACATATTGTTTAATAATGTTAATATTCAGACTATTCCATCTATGTTTACATGAATGCCTAGGGACAGAAGAAAAGAAAAATCATTGTTCTTGTTGACTGGACAGGTTTTCAATAGGAAATGTGAACAAATGGTCAGCTATAATTTTGCTACTGCAAGAATCACTCTTCATGTAAGCCAGAAGCACAGGAACATCAAAATATTTCTTGGTAAAAAAAATTAGTGACTCTACAAACCATGTATTATATAAAACTTACATTGCCTCAGTAGTGCCCTCTCCTCCCTCATTTGCTCACTTCTCCCTGCTATACCTAGACACTTCAAGAGGTACTGTTCCAACTCTTATTTTGAAGCTATGGGTTACTGTAATTTTCTTAAGATTATCAGAAGCCTGATTAGAAGTATGTATAGCAGCAACTGTTCAGTGGAATCAAAGAATAAAAATACACAGAGACACAGATGAGATAACCCAAGAGGAATAAATAACATGGGACAAAGAGCTCCTGAGAAGGACAGACTACTCTTGGTAATTCCTATACCCAGCCTGCCAGGGACAGCCATTCTGCACCACCATCATTTACTGTCAAGCAAATCTACAGCGTGGAAGTAATCAATGTTATTTTTCAAATTGCGCAGACTCTGCTCTTACAGAAAGTCTTCCAACACTGCTATATCTAGTCCTGACTATTTTAAAACACAAGGCTTTCTAGAGGTTGTTGCTTCAGAATCAAAAGAAACAGTCTGGTTGCCACAAATATTACAAAAAAGAGAAATTGGTTTCTGCTGAGAAGTTTCAATTCACCATATATACCACCCATAGGACTTTCAGGCTTTAGTTTTTGTTCTTAATCAGTCACAATAGGAATCCCTAATCTAAAGACAGACAAATAAGGGGAGCTACATCTTATTTTTTAATTTAAGCTAAGATTTCCAGTTTAAGAATCATGTCACAATTAGTGGAAATAATGGAGACATCATTTACCCAATGTCTCCATAAAATGCACACTTGCATGGTAAGGATTGGAAAAGGCACTGTTCTAAACCAGGCAACAGATGCAAAGGATTTCTCTTCCACACCTCTGGGATCTCTCCTGCCTGAAATAAGGATGACTTACTGTTCAACAGGCAGAGGTTCTTTGGCAGCTTCTGCCAGTTCTTTCTGCAGTCTGGCTTGCCGTCTCCTAGAGGAAAAAAGAATGCATACTTATTTGAACGAAGTCAGGAACATCTTCCTCAATCCCAATTCAATTAGCCTCCAAAATTCTAACAGGTTTTTATAAAATGTTCAACTGCAGCTGCAGGTATGCAAGATGACCAGAAAGAAGACACTGAAAAGATACATTTTATAATACAGAGAAGAAACTCTGCTTCTGATAAGTTGGTGTGCAAATTTAGCCTTCAATAAATAAAGATTCAATCCCTTTAGGTTCAGGCATATCCTTTTAGTATGATACACAAAGTAATTAGAGGCCCTATTTTTAAAGGTAATTCCACAGACACAAAATCTTAAGTCAACCCTGTCTCCAAAGAATCCTGCCCATCAGCCTTTACTGCAGAGTATACAGAAGGCTGTTTCACGAATTGCTATAATTGCAATGACCTTCATTTCATTCTTGTACTTCTAGTTATCCAAGGAAGCAGCTGCCTGTCCTCCCATTTGCCTCCCCCCTCCCCATCCCTGTCTTGTGCTTGATTTTAGGACACAGGGTCATGTGTCGTTCCCCAACCCCCATGTGTTAAATGATGGGGAGGGACTTCATCTTTTAATTGAGTAAATACAGTAATACAATTGTATGCTGCTAATATACATGCATCACAATGCAATAACAGGG
>NW_017728995.1:65057204-65060419 GCF_001723915.1 Gavialis gangeticus
TGCTGCTAATATACATGCATCACAATGCAATAACAGGGCACTATACATTACAAGGGAAAAACTATACTTTGAAGACTATACAGATCTTTGGCATTTTAATATTATTAGATGCTAATTCAACAGAAAATTCAGATGAGTACCCCAGAAATAAAAAAGAATAGGATTAAGCTAGTGATCAAATGGCAACCGAGGAAATTAACAGAACACATAATTTACAATTAGTTAACTTAGCCAAAGGGCAGGGGCTAAAAATTAGCCATTACAAAGTATGATGGAGCAAAGTAAAGACCAAGTTTAATGCCAAGGTAGAGATTCCTGATGTTTGTCCTATTACGCGCAGGAACAGTTATGGGAAGAAATAGCAGGAAACTCATTACTTCACAGGGTGGATAACAATCAAGGATTTTTAAAAATAAATAAATATATAAAACACAGATTTTTGTCATTTAAATCATATATTTTTATTTAAAATCATATTTCTGATTTTTTTTGTTAAGATGCTTTTTCAAAAAAAACAAAATTATTTTTATATATGTTTATTTTAAGATATATTAAAGCTCAAATACATCATCATGGAATAGGGATTATAACTTCTAATTATATACTATTTGAGACAATATATTCACATAACCTTTTTAGTAAAGTTTTATAAATAGGTCACAACAGGCCATGGAATATATTAGGAGCCCAATCTTAAGGGGTTCCTAGAGGCTCCTCTATAGATTAATAAAGATTAAAGAAAAATCATTCTACCCAATGGGACTCGGTGCTCAGTCTAAAACAGGAATAGCCAACCTATGGCTCTGGAGCCCCATACGGCTCTTCAGAAGTTAATATGGGTCTCCTTGGATCTTTGCACAAACACACTGTGACCAGCTTCCAAGTGGATACTCAGGAAGGCTCACACCAAATGGAAGCCTGGTCACCCTGTGCTTTTGCAAAGATTTAAGGAGACACATATTAACTTCTGAGGAGCTGCAGGTTGGCCACCCCTGGTCTAGAAGATCCCATTAAGCATCTCTGTGATGCTTAGTTTCAGTTCTCAAACTGTGGATTTCTCTCTCCAGAAATAATATCCTTGTTAAGAGCAATATATGGAGATGAGAGATAACAGACCTGATTACCCACCCATCAGCCTTATTTTCCCTCTGCAAGTTTGTGTACAGTGTCAAGCCCTTACCTCCCTGTAAAAGTGCAAAGTTTCAAGAAGTTAAATGAATCATGAAACAACAAGAATGCACTTTTTGCAGAAAACAATGATTAAATTGAGGCTTACCAGTGATTTAAGTCGTGATTTAAATCATAGAAAGTTAGGGTTGGATGGGACCTCAGAAGGTCATCTAGTTCAACCCCCTGCTCAAAGCTGAACCACCCCCAACTTGTTTTAAATGAAGGGTGGATTTGATTTAGATCTAGACAAAAGACCTAGAGAAGATGCTCTTCCATGGGGAAGAAAGTGACTTTTTAAAATTTCTAGACTTTCAGAGTACACAAGACAACTTCAGAAGCATAGTCCTTTTGGGGCTAGATGTTGAAAGCTGTATCTTTTGAATTCATGAGTACTAAAAACCCTACCCAATCAAAGATCATTAAGTAGAGGTGACTAAATCTCACCTTGAATCTTTCTCATTTTCTGCATTGAGACGATTGGCTTCCTGAGCCTTTTCTGCCATCCAACGTGAGACCAGCTCTTGGTTGTCCTCAGTGGTTTTCCTCAGTTTCTCTTCTAGAGCATTAAAGGTGATCTGGAGGGCATCATACTCATCCTTCAATGTTTGATTAGCTTGCTCAAGATCCTGCAGTTTGTTGCGTAGCTCCTGGCACACTGTTTCCAGCTCAGAGATCTTTTGCAAATATTCTGTAATCCTGTAAGTACAGAATATGTAGCAGTAAGAATGTTGTCTAGGGCAGTGTATATGCACAACACAGCAAAATAAGGTTCTGGCCCATGACTAGGGCTCCTAGATCCTATTACACAAACAAATAATCCAATCAAAACTCTGGGTCTCATACCCCATCATGAAAAAGAAATTGCTCCTACTCACTTTGCTTCATTCATCTGCATCTCTCGGTCTTTCTGCTGCATTTGGTTATTCAGATCTATTACAGACTGGGCCAACTAGAGAGAGAAAAGAATTACTATATAGTGCAGGGCTGTTACCTAGACAAGCAAACACTGACTGGCTCCCAGTTAGATAGTATCAATCCAAAGCTACAAGTGAGACTTGCTTCTCTTTCCTTTTCAAAACCAGGAAACCAGTCTAGGTATATTACCAAGATACAGGATATCAGATAGGGAAGTCTACACCCAAGAAAGAGTAATCACTGTTACATACTAGGAAAAAAGGTTCACCTTTTTTAAATGGCTAAAAAAGCTCTGAAATATTCAAGTGTGTCAATTAGCCACAAAAAGCAACTCTAAACCAGCATTTAAATGGGTTGGCAGCTTAAATAGGTTACATTTCTGCAAATGAGAAGCATCAAAGGGTAGAAACAGATGATTAAACAAAAGTACATTAGACATAATAAAACAGAATTAGAATCCAACACCTTCCAACAACTACGGCACAGAGAATCCATATTCACAAAGGTCCATTCACAAAGGTCCACACACATGATGCACAGAACACAAAAAGAGTTCCTAACCTCACCGCGTTTCTTATGCAGCTCCGTCAGCTCCTCTTGATGCTTAATTCTCAGCTGGGCCAGTTCTTGCAACTGAGCTTCACTCCATGTACCATCATGCCCTGGACTGGAATTCAAAAAGGTGTTTGGGATGGGTCAGGGAGATAGGAAAGAGAGAAGATTTCATAAGTTACAATCCAACTACTTCAGCACCTATGTCTAGTTAGACTCACGATAGCCATACCACTTCCTTTTTTTAGGTACCATATACAATTTAGCCAGCAACAAACTTAATATACATCAGTATTTCTCAACCTGCAGGTCATGACCCAAAAGTGGGTAGCAAGAATATATGAAAGGGTCACAAACAAACTTTAAAAATGGATTCTCCTTTAAAAGAGAAAAACCTGGGAAACCATGGGTTTTCCCTTGCAGGTTCCCATGCTCCATTCACACCTCCCCTAACCCACACACGGTGGAGCTGGGACCTGGGGGCAGCAGGTTGGGAGTGAGGGACACCAGTGTTTCCCAACCTTTCCCATCCCACGCTGAGGCACACTGGCCAAACAGAGCTGGGGGGGGGGGGGGAA
>NW_017728995.1:65060495-65064392 GCF_001723915.1 Gavialis gangeticus
GGGGGGGGCCCCCGGTTTTCCCCCCCTTTCCCCCCCCCCCCGGGGGCCCCTGGCCCAAACAGGGGGGGGGGGGGGGGGGGAATTGGCATGGGTGGGGTGCAGTGGTGGCAACGGCTGTAACCACACCCCACCAGGAGCCATGCCCCCCCCTTCGTGGCACACCAGTATGCTGCAGCACACAGGTTGGGAAACGCTGCCCTACACAACTACTCATCACTTTTCTTACGTTAGCAAAAATGTGATTTAATTCCATCCCTTACAATTTCAAGAACAGATTTCACTCTTCTGGAAAAGGAGTATTTAGAATATTAGAAATAAAAGAATATTTAGCGCTACTCCATGAAGCCCAGTTAGGAACCTCAATTGTTTCTTCACTGTTGATAAATGGTGCTTGAATCATTCTTGACCAAAAGTCCACTTTTTCCCGCCAAAATTCAGTGCCTTCAAACCTACCATAACTCTATCCCAAAATTAGGGGTGCTTCAATAAAGATTTTCTTGGCTGATACTGATAGCTGCCAGGGGCAGGGCAAGCCCCTGTACCCCATGAGGAGACTGAATGAACCCAGCCCTGGGAAAGGCAGGACGCGGCTGGGCTGAGGGGCCAGAGGAAGGACCCTGCTGCACACACTGGAGGGAAGCAGCTGCCTTGGCCCCTGCCAGGTTCTACCCTCAGGCCTTGGGACACAAGCCTAAGGGTTGACTCACACTGGGCTAGCCAGATCTGCCTGCCCCTCCCTGCCCCAGTCACATCTTTGCGGCATTCAGTGCCTTTTCCAGCACCCACCCTGGCCCCAGCCCGCACTGCACCAGTGCCTGGGACACCACAGCAGCTACTCCACTCTGCTCCAGCCCAGCCCAGCCCAGTGCACCAGTGAGGGGATGGGGGTGTACCTGGGGTCACCCCTGCTTGCGGGATGGAACCCAGGCATCCAGGGCCCTGGGCAGAAGGCATAATTATCGGAAAACATGATCAGCTACAATGGCCAAAAAAAGGCAATAGCAAATAATTTCATTTTCCTTTTATCAGTGCCTATCTGATAGGTAACCAATATATTGGTGCACCTCTACCCAAAATCTTTCTTCAAAATCTTTATCTTTTCTCACATTTCCCTGGTCTAGGGCCTCCCAAAGCTGTACACCAGGGTTGTCAAAAATATAGCCCTCAGGCCAAATCTGGCCCATGGAGCCCCATCATCCATCCACCCCTCCTCAGAAGCTCTACACAGGATTGCTGCTGACTGCCTCATCATATCTTCTTTGTCCTCTAAACATATTACAGCCTCCACAAGGTCTTAGAGCAAACCATAACCTTTTTAAACTGAGCTATGAATTTTGTCACTCTCTTTCCATCCCCCTGATGAATCTAGCCCTGGTCTGCTCTATACAATCCCACCTGTTTATCAGCATTTTTATGTATGGTATTGTTTGTTTGTTTGGTTGGTTTTTACAGCTTCTTATGCCTGGAACATCTTACCCATAGCTTAGCTGCTTGTTAAACTTTACATGAAATTTTACCTGATGCTCAAAGGTTAACATCTGTAATTTTCAAATTACTGACATCAAGGGTTGGCAAGCCACAATCTGGATCCAGCCCACCAAGCAATTTTATCTGGCCTAGGAAGCCAGGAAGTTGGCAACAATTCAATAACCCAGGGGATGGCGGTGGGGAGGAGTTACCGGCCTTCATTGAGAAGTTGCCAATCTGATTTACACCATTTAAGGCATGACTCCTCAACATTACCAGACTACTACCCAACACCAACTTCAGAATTAGCTCCAGATGAACATCTACCACAGGTAATAAGATTTAACAGTTTCTCAGTTTACTGAAGACCAAACTCGCTTGTACCACCTACGTAACATTTCTTAGATCCAAACATTACAAGTGCAGTTTTAAATTGAAACTGAAGCAAGGCAAGGGTTTGAAGGAATACCCTAAAGACTGCAAGAATTCTAAGGCTGGGATACATTTAAGAGGTTTTTGAAGGACACGGATTAACCATACAGGTACCAGTGATTTTCAGGAACAGAAGGGTCATATGGAAAGAATACTGGCCTGAATCAGGGGATCTGGGGACTGTTACAAGCTCTGCTACTGACTGTCCTAACACCACAACAGTTATTGTCCCCCTCTATGCTCAGGACATTTTTCATCTGCCTCAGCTACTTTGAGCAAAGAGTGCATCTCATTCATACAGCACAGTGATGCCACAAACTCAAATGGGCATTTAGAAACTATTGTGATATAAGCATAATATGGCACTACCTATAATACTAATATTAAAGAACCTGTTATATTTTTGAAAAGCTCGTACACAGGAAGTTTTAAAAAGATATTTTAAGCAAATGAGTAACTATTTTTAGAGTTTGAACACACCACAATTTTTCTAAAATACAATGAACATGAGTAAATATATATAATAGATAAACAAACTGATCTAAGACTGACAAAAAGAACACTCTTGCTATTTAATCTTTTGCTTGATGATCTGGGGGAAAAGACCAATAGCCAGCTCTGAAGACCATAAAGATAAAAAGACCCAAAAAAGAAAGAAAAAGAATCCCAGAAATCAGCATATGGTCACTTCAAGCTTCTCTCTTGCTTTAGTCTGCATTACAGCATATACTTCCATCTCCTAGAAGCATAACACTTTGATCTGCTGTTATATCAGCTCTTGAAAACTAAATGGATTCCAGCTCAGTCACTAATAACTAAGACAGGAGCTCTCCAAAGAAAAACTAGGTTTAATGAGTCATGTTGGTATTTCAATATTCTTCTGATCTGGTATTGGAAATAACTCATTCCAAAAGATTACATGCCAAAAGAAGCTTACGCAAAAAGCAAGGAATTCTTAGGACAATATATTTTATTGGACCCACTGTATAATTGTGACAAAGTCAGACAAGCTTTCAAAGTTTAAAAATGCAAGTCCTGATGCAAAGTCTGTTACCTTATGACATACCACAGCCACAAAGTTCATGGCAACCAGAATCAGCCACTTTACCCTAAGTCTTTATGTAAACAGTCTTCCCCTCAAAGATCTGTGATTAGGGAACTCATTTCATGTCAACACAGGCAAGAGTATGCTGAGGGCACTCCCAGCACAAGGCTTCAAATTTTATTTTAAAGAATGTTTTTAATGCTTTTTACATACCATTGCCTTCGCCCTCGCACCTCCTGGGTCTGACTCTTGCAGTGGCATTCAGATGGAGGTGGGCTCCCATAAATTAGGAGACTATTAGTTATTTCAGGCATTAAGAAAACTTTGATATTTGTATAAGGCCAGTAGCCCTGGTGTATCAGCCAAATTTTAAGTCACAAACACATTCTAGTTAAATTTTTGCTTACCATTTCAATGGAGTAAAAATAACCTTAACTGTAAACAGTAATATTACACAACATACTGAATTCCACCAGTAGCTGCATTTCAATGGTGGGTGAAGCAGCTTTTACACATTACATTTACAAGCATCAGCAATGGACAGACTTTGGCCTCAGCTAGTGTCATGCCCCTATTTCAATGGCAACATCAGTCTTTATCTGTTGCAGTTCATGTGCCACCCATACATGTGAGAATACTCATTCAGTACCGATTCAAATATCAATGGAATCATCTGCATTACCACTACTTACAGCACCAGAGTTCTTACAGCAATACAACCGTCTGAGGCTAAACTCTGCTCCTCCTACCAACAAAGCAAAAAGAGAACACCTGCCATTCATACACTTCAGTGTGAAAAATTTACAGGGAATTTCTGACATCATTTCAGAAAGTCTTCATAGGACCATGGAAGCCCCATATTTCAGAAGATCTAGTGCTGGGATCTTTTAAGTAATGTACAGACCTAATCTTTTCCTCCACTCATTACAAAACCAAACAAAAAAAAAAAAAAA
>NW_017728995.1:65064549-65067184 GCF_001723915.1 Gavialis gangeticus
ATTAAAAAACCAAAAAAAAAAAAAAAAAAATCACTGCAAGAGGTAGCTTACAATCAAATAAACAGCAACATTAAAAGATGAGCACTATGAGAGTAATGGGGCAAACAAGGCAGACTGCATCTTAATTCCATTTCAGAATACAGGCAACCCCCACCCTCTCCACTTAGTGCTCTTAACTGGTTCCTGAAAAAATGAACATTAAGTGAAATAGTATCAAGTGAAACGGAAAGTTTTTGATGAACCAAGATGGCAACTGCGAGTGTTATAACAAAACTCACTGAGCACTAAGGAAAACTTGGGTATCAATGTAAAACAGGCATTATAGAGAAATAGTGCTAAGCAAAACAGCATTAAGCGGGGATTGCCTGTATATAAAATATGGAGGATGCTATGAATTGCCAGATAAACTATTACCTATCTGAAAATTCAGCAGACTTCTTTCCACAGGAATTAACTTAAAATATGTTGCTAAATGTTGAGACCTCGTGACAAAGGAGTTAATCTTAGTCCAGGTCTGTCCAACTTTTAAGTAGCTGGAAGCCACACCCTGCACAGGCCACACCACCAGGGGCCTCAATAGTGTAAGCCACAGGCACTGCAGGGCAGCCACTATTTGGATGGCCCCCACTTTTTTGCTCTATCATGCACATGTGCAGCCCCCCACAACTGCTTTACCAGAAGGCATCCCCTTAGCTCACTGTCCGTGGGCTTTCTTGTTGCAGCATGCTATGGGCTTTCCTCAGCACTGCACCATACCACACCACAGAATACCTTTGGGCAGGTGCAGGAAGCAGAAGCCAGAGGAGTGACAGGGAACCTGGAGAACCTGTCTGCAGCAATAGCCAGAGTGAAAGGGGGAGTGGCAGCTTAGTGGAAGCTTGGGGGCTCCAGATATGCCCTGTGGGCCACTCACCCCTTAAACAGCCCTGTCTTAGTCTATCATGTGCTCTCATGTTGTTTGGTTCCAAGGTACTACCGTAGCCTAGAGAGACTGGCTATACAAATATAACTTGAATGCACAATGTTTTGGTGCACAGGAAAGACAGTTGGGTGAAATGTTGACCTATTCCTGATTTGAAGAGAACTGCATATACCTGATCTCATGCCTGCTTTGCAAATCATGTTTTTCTGCTTGCAGCTTGTCTGCCACCACAGCGTGGATATCCGACTTCTCCAGCAGCTTGTTATCTAATAGGGCAAGAAGTACAGTTAGAAAGAAGAAAAAGAAAAAGAGAGCTTCTAACCTATTCCATCAGCCACGTACAAGATTTCACTACCTGAAATTGTTATCCTAACACTGAAAATTGTAACACCAAGCTACTTTACCCTGCTAGCACAGAAAACCTGCTTTGACTCTGGCCAACAATGGTACTATTCCAAATCCTTCTCACAAACCAAGACACTATTAAAAACTTCTCTTGCAAACCTTCGATCGCAGGAGTGGCTGTACTGAAATTTTTTGGATCCGTCACATGAGGAACTGCTTGAAAAGTCCATCCTTCACCTTTTTATAGCTTCTTAACCAAGGCAATGGCAAGCAAAGCAAAGTGTGCAGGACACAATCAACCCACTGTCGTGTACAATACAGCCTTTCTAGAATATTTGATAATATAGACAACAACAAAAAAAAACACAACAGTTTTAAGGGGCCTCTACATCAGTCTGCTCCTGGTGTGGGCAAAGGAGAGAAGGGCAAGAAACAAAGCTAAAGAAAAAGCCAACTGTACTGAGGAAAATCAAGAGCACTAGGCACTTAAAACCTCCATCTATACAGGCAGAGCAATGGCCCGGGCAACACTTGGCATTAGTTTCACTTCCATAACTTCCTACACCGTGGGTGACAGGGATTACCTTCAAAGATGGAAAAAACCCCACCTCATCTGTATGTGCCCAGTAAAGGCGGACATTTGTCTCCTAGGATGAAAACACCAATGCATTTTACATAACATGCAAAAAATACCACGTTCATTCTCCATCAGCAATAAGCCACAACAAAGCAGTTCTTGTGGCCTTCACTTCAGGGAGACAAGTGGCGATGATGACTGTCAAGGCCACCTCATGCTTCCCATCTGAACCCTGTCTGCTACTGTTAAAAATTGGGACTTAATCGCATGGCACTTCTCAACCTTTTTAAACTGGAGGCTCCTCTGGCTCCAGGCACACTCTGTAACACTGAGCGGCACCGTTTAAAAAGCTATTGTGTTTTCTCCCACACAACACGTCCCAAATATAAAACATATTGCATTTTAAATGTATTACGAAAAAGAAAACATGTTTTTCCTCAGAGTTATGGCTACAGAAAGGAGGGGCTGAGCCTGACTTGCCCTCCTGACCCACCTTTCCCACTTCACTAAACCCCTGGTGGCTGTTGCCCATGCCTGGTCTCCCTGGGCAGCCCCAGATCTGGAAAAGACCTTAGAAGCAGTGAAAGAGTAGGGGCGGCCAGAAGCCCTGGCAACCGCCCCGCAAAGAGCTCAGGGGGTTGCACCAGGAAACCGCTCACAGCTCCCCGCGGGACGCTCACACTGCAGGATGATCTCCTCGAAGGCCTGCCTCTGCAGCCGGTCCCGCCGCCGCAGCTCCTCCGCGATGTGGCGCTTCCAGGCGGGGAAGGCGGCGGCTCGCAGCCCCGAGG
>NW_017728995.1:65069805-65070553 GCF_001723915.1 Gavialis gangeticus
TTCCGCCCGCGCCCTGTGTCACCTGGGGCCTCACGCCCCGCGCGGCTCCCGCTAACAACGTCACCACGGAGCTGCCCCGCCAGCGCCTGCATCACTCCCTCCCCGCGCGGCCCGCGCTGCCCCGGGGCGCCTCCCCCGCGAGTTACCCCCTTGCGGATGGGCCGCAACCGGGTGCTTGGGGAAGGGAGGAGTGGGGGAAGAGCGGGGGTCGGGGAAGGTCCTCGCCAGGCCGCCATGTTGAGGGCGGCCATGAGGCAGGGAAGTCGCGTCGCCATCTTGGGAGTGGCGCCAGGATGGGATGAGGACCTCTGCCATTTTGGTGGTGGCGTCGGGACCTTTAACCGCCGCGGAAAGTGCCGGCCGCGGGGATAAATGCCCCTTAACTGAGAGGCCGCCTCGAGTATAATCCCGCCCCTCCGTCGGCGCTCAGAGGCGCGGGCCCCTGACACAGAAGCCTCCTGCGTTGGCCCCACCCCATGCTCGCCTGCGTGTGCTGCTGTGGGGGTAGACGCGAGGATAGTGACGTACGTGCTGCCTACGGGGGCGCGAGGACCAGGAGCAGGGGAGAAAAGCCAATCTCCTACTCCTGCAGCCTTCCTCTGTCTCGCTCCCCACGACCCTGCAGGAGCTGCCCCTTGTGTGGTTGCCGCCGGTCCCGGGTCCTACAGGGCTGTGCGCTCCCTCAGGGAGCCCGAGCTGTGCAATGAGTCGCCACCCATAACGTGCGTCTATCCGCTCCCCCCCCCCC
>NW_017728995.1:65070595-65074986 GCF_001723915.1 Gavialis gangeticus
CCCCCCCCCCCCCCACACGTTGCTACATGCATACTAAGTCGACTTAAAATAAGGTGACTCAAATTTTAAGTCGGCTTAAGGCATCTCAGAGCATACAACTTGACATGATGGCAGCCATCTTGCAAGCTAAGTCAACAAAACTAATGCAACACAAAATAATACACCTCCAAGGTGTATTATCTTGTGCCACATTTCAGTCAACTTGTTCCACACAGGTGTGCACACTGACAGTTAAATCAGCATAAAGAGGTTAAGCTGGCTTAACCAGGGCTGGACACAGGCATGGGTGAACCAGGTGGCTGTCTGGGGCCTGGACCGAAATGGGGCCTGAAAATGGTAATTTTTAAGCTATTATTACCATTGTCTCTGGCAAAGGGGGGGCCCAACACTAAAAGTTCACTCAGGGCTGCCAGGAGTCTAGGTACAGTGCTAGGTTTAACTGTCAGAAAGTTAGCGTGTGTATGCAGAGGTTTACATGTCTTAAGGTCAGAGCCCTCCACAGCTAACTGGAGCAGGGGCAGGGAAAGGGACCCAGGCCCTCCGCTTGGGGAAGCAGAATTACCAGCTAGCAGCACAAACAGGGCTCAGGTCTCAGCGGAGGGGAAACTGCTGGGAAGTCCTCAGTGCCCTTCACCGCTTTTTGCTGCTGGGTCTGGTGTGTCACTAGTTCCTCCCCACAGATGCTGTGATCCCAGAAGCCGTTGGGTCTGAATCACAATGATGAGCATGTGAAAGAAGCAGATTGTGAGGGACTCTTTCAAGGGAGTTGAGATGCTAGGCCAGTGATCACACCCAATGCTAATAAGGAAGGGGGAGACAATTATTTTGGGCAGAGGGCCACTTACTGAGTTTCAGCGAGGCATCAAGGGCTGCATGACAGGCAGCTCAGGGTAGATTAATATTAATTTTCTAAATTTTTTAGGGGCCCCATGGGCCAAATAGAATGGCCTGGCGGGCTGCAACCAGCCCCCGGGCCACATTTTGCCCACCCCTGTAATAAGGTGATCCTAGGAAAGAACGATGGTCACAGACCAGACTCCAGGAGACTCTTGTCTCAGAAAAATGGGCAGGAATACAGAAATCTGAACCTGAACTGTATAAAATTCCCATACACAATGGCAGAGGGCAAACCCTGAGGACAGATTCTGAGGGCCCGGTAAAGAATGCTCTGCAGTATATGGGTATTCTTGTTAGCATTGCTTGATCAATAACAAACAATCCCAATAATGGTGTATAGTCTGGAGGAACTTGCTTTGGCTTCTCTTGTGCTTCTCTGGATAAAGTAAAAGCTCCCAGAGACATCCTGGGTGTAACAAAAGGTACCCCTAGATTATGGCACACGCAGTTAGGAGAAGGGAATCTGGGGCCCCATTCCTGTTACCCAGTCCTACACTCTGCTTTCCAGTCATTCTGTCTCATTGGCCTATCCCCTTCCCTACAAGCCATCATATTTATTCTCTTCTTGCTCCAGACCTCTCCCACACTTTTCCCTCCATTCCTACACTTCCACCCCAACCCTTCCACCCCAACATCCCCAATACTATGCAGAAAGTACTCCCATGTCTAATTTAGTGCTTAAAAATTGCTTGAGTGCCTTCTGAATTATCAGTTTTACTCAGATTACATTTCCCAATATTAAAAACCAGAAACTAACAGAGGCAGATGACAGCAGTGCAGCTAGAGATCTTCCTCAGATTTCTGACAAGAAGAGGGTTTGAACTTTCAGTGCATGGATATAGTTCAGATTCAGTGATTACAGCAAGTCCCCTTCTGTTACCCAGATCATGAGAGAGCCAGAATCCCTTTTGCTTAGTCTTTCAGCATGTGTGCATTGCAATCTGTTTGGCACGTGAGTGTTTAATATGTATTATTCTAACAAGATGAAATCTTCCTTTCATAATTAATCCAATATTGTTCCCCAGAGGTCAGTACAGAGTCATGTACTAGCTGCTATAAATACTGAGCAAGCGAGATCAGTTGGAGGATGATCACAGCCATGGGTTGTGGATTTTAGAGCATTTAGAAGAGTAAACCTTTAAACTGGAAGGCCTTCTCAATCCTAACTACAGCTCCCCTATAGTTATCTCCCCTTCACCAGAATCAGAAACATAGTTCATATTTTTCCCTCTCATACCTTTGGCAACAGCAGGAAACCTGCTAGCAGTTCTATCTTAGGAAGGAACAGGAGGTTTTCTAACAATGCAGCCTGGACTTTCCAGTAACAGAAAGCCTAATGTTAAAACCACATATATAGATTCAGGAGCCAAAATAAATGAATAATAGTAGTATAGATTCAGGAGCCAAAATAAATGAATAATAGTAGTAGTACTAAAATGATTATCATCATTTTCATTATTATTACTACTTTTACTATTTAAAAGCAGTAAGCATTGAGCTGCTCTCTCTGAAATCACTCCAATAGGGCTTACTTGAATATTCAGCAATTTGGAAAATCAGGATCCTTGTTTAAACTCCTTAATTTTCTTAATATCCTATCCTTGGGAGACTATACAGCTTTCCTTCCCTGTGTGTGAGTCACTCTTTATAAAGTTGGGGATTCAAGTAAACTTGACATAATTATATTTGATACAAGTAATAAAACTTATCTTTTCCAACAGACAGTTCAGGTGATGAGAGCGCACATATTCATTTGAAGCAGCTACTGTTACTTTCAGTTTTTAATAGGGGGTAAAAGGACACCATTTCAAAAAGCATGACTCACAACGTATGTAAATAGCTTCCCTGAAAGTATAACAAAGGCTTTGTTATTCTGTTGCACAGCAGAGCCAAACAGTACATGACACTTTAATGGGGTCTGGTGAAATTAAAAAAACTGATGCACGTGTGTCACGGAGCGTGTATACCAGTTTATTTGCTATAACTCTCTGTGACTTGCATGTCTTCACATTTGATTTGTAAAGCAAGATAAGTAGTAGCCTAGAAGTGGGCAACTGGGGCACTAGTCCAGGGCGCTGATTTTGACGGGGTAGGAGGATGGTGGCCCCAGCTACACGTCCAACTAGCACAGCCACCACCATTGGCCTGGCCACAACCTAGTGACTGGACTCAGTATAGCTAAGTAAAGGGCTTTATGCTGGATGCCCCAAATAGCAACAGTTAAATATGCCACAAAACTGATCTTTATTATTGCATTTTGCATTTGTTTCAGACTCCCATGTCCAAATAATTAACTGTGGGTATAGGGGGACATTACATCTACAAGACCTTGCTTAATTATGGACCTGTCTGAAAACAATGGTAGGTTATCAATAGGGTATGGAACAATTTTGCTTAATATAGGCAGTAAAAATCTGATAATTGGGCCAGAGAGTATATTTTAAAAGGCAGACTTCACTGAGGCAAAACAGTCCATCTGAAATGCAGTGTTCAAACAGATACTTACTATATTCCAAGTTCATGAAGGATGTGCTCGCTATGTGGCAAGTATAAGATTTATTACAACGTGACAGGGGGCCTAGGCAAGGCTTGGTCTCAACATCGGCCGACCCACCTGTCTATGTGGGGTAGCTGCCCAATCTTACCTGCCACGACTTGCTGTTTGATAACTGGTGTAAAATGCGGGAGGTTGCCCATTTTAATGCCCAGGGGGTGTTGCTAGATACCAGGGGGTGTTGTACATGGCTTTGTACCACCCCTACACCCTGTCTCATGCCTTGCAGATGGCATCATAAGTAGATCATAACTCCAGCCCAAGGCCAGGCTAGCTCTGCCTTTGGCTGGGCCCCTTCCATTCAACTCATACGCTCCACCCCCTCTCGCAGAACCTCATTCACTCTGCCCCCTGTCAAAGGGCCTCTTACACACTGCCCCTCACTGGGCCTCTTTCCACCTGTCCCGCTCCTCTTGAGTGACCCCCTGGACCATCAGGCTTGCTTACTTTCACACTGGTTGGTGCATGGGCAGCACCTTTAGGTACTCGAGCTTCCCTACTCTATGAGGCACTGACCTTATGCTCTGGTTCTGCAGGGAATTCAGCCTGTAGCCCCTCACCAGGCAACTTGCTCCTGTTTTCACTCACATGGGGGTTTGCCCATGTGCTGCCTTTCAGGCTGCCCCTGCAATCCTACTCAGCACACCCTATGCAACTTCAGGTACAGCACTTTGGGTCACCCCATGCAACCCTACTCTGTACCCACCAATGCCCAGTCCTTCAGGCACTACCGTGCACCCTACTCTGGGCAGGCTACACACAACTTCTATCCCAGTCACTAGAGCCACTCTCTTCCACTGCCCCGTCTCTGGGGTGTCCAGGGTTTTACACCCCTGTGGGACTCAGGTGCCTCTCTCTAGGCATGCCAGCCCCTCCCCCCCCCATCTGTTCCCACTCATAATTCATAGATTCATAGGTTCATAGATTAAGGGTCGGAAGG
>NW_017728995.1:65075134-65075408 GCF_001723915.1 Gavialis gangeticus
TGCCTCCGTGCTCTCGAGTAAGGAGTTCCCCATTGTGTATAATTACCCACTGAGTAGTAGGGGCTAGGGTCCCTACCCACCTTTCACTGGGAGACAACTGGCCTGGCATTTCTGGGGAGCTGCCCTGTCACAGGTAGCCCCACCAGACCGTCCTTCCCTAGCAGGGTGCAGTTTCAAGTCACCCAGTTTCAAGCCACCCAGGACCAGGAGTCTCCTGCCATAGCTCCTGCCCTTGCCTCCAAGATGTTTCAAGTAGCAGCTCAGCCAGGTGTTC
>NW_017728995.1:65080408-65082503 GCF_001723915.1 Gavialis gangeticus
GGTCCCTACCCACCTTTCACTGGGAGACAACTGGCCTGGCATTTCTGGGGAGCTGCCCTGTCACAGGTAGCCCCACCAGACCGTCCTTCCCTAGCAGGGTGCAGTTTCAAGTCACCCAGTTTCAAGCCACCCAGGACCAGGAGTCTCCTGCCATAGCTCCTGCCCTTGCCTCCAAGATGTTTCAAGTAGCAGCTCAGCCAGGTGTTCTTATTCCAGCTGCCAGCAGCAGACTGCTGCCTCAGTCCTGAGAGCCTGAATCTAAAATGGAGGCAGCTCAGCCCTCTCCTCCTATCCCAGGGCTCTCCTGTAGTCAGATGACTGCCTCATTAGGGCTAGCCCACACCTGCAGGCTGCCCTGGTGCCTGCTCTCAAACCTTAAAGTGGCAGGCTTACCAAAGGTGCCCTGTCACACAGTGTTGCCTTACTTTTTAAAAACATAGGTTTGTAAATGATGCATTAAGGAATGATGTTGTTGTCATTTATTAACCTCAGTTGGTTTTGAAATGAACATTTCCGTTTTGGAGTTTCCCAAGTCAAAAAAGTCTCAGTTTGAATTGGACTTAAAGCCTAAGCATTTTAAAGTGTGAGGATTTCTATTGGTTTGGATGGAGATTGAAAAGCAGCTCTATGCTGGAACATGACTGCAAATGTAAATCTGGAGGCTATCCACCTCCTCCTCATCCTGGCCTCACTACCCAGTGTCACTACAATGAATTAGAGTCTGTGGGTGCCTGTACATGTCATGGGGTGTAATCCTCATTAAATTAAGTAGGTTTATGCAATTTAAACTTCTTTATTTTGGAGCATTGCATCAGTGTTTGCATGCACTAGGTTTCTGAACAAATTAAGCTTTGGAGCGTCATACCAGTATTTGCAAGCACTTAGTTATCAAACTAATTAAACCCAGTCCCTGGCTGGTGCTGCAGGAGAGTGGGACAGTCCAGTACTGCTCCCCTGGTCCAGGGCCCCCCACCCATGCTCTGCCATGCAGCTGTGGGAGCACGGAGCCTGCAAACACCACAAGAAAACAAAAAGCGGAAGCAATTTGAAAGTGGAAGCAATTCAAAGGGGTGAACTATAAAAAAGTCACTGCGCCATCTGGTAGACAATGAGGCTCATTACATGTCTGTGAGTGCCTTTGTGTTTGCATGCAACGAATCCATGGATGCGCTGCTTTACCTCACGGTGAGCCAAACTAAACTATGTCTGAGCAGTTTTACTTTAATGCTCCAGACTTTTAAAGCATCTGGAAAACCCGCTTGTGCAAAGTCATGCCGTTGCAGTGTAAGAAAGGGTAAAAAACGTGGCATGTACAAAGGCCCCCTGTGAACAGCAAAGAGAAGGAATATTTTTAGTGAGAAGCTGAGCCAGGGGAGGAGTATAGCAGCCGCAGCTTGTCCAGAGGTAGGAGGCAAAGGAAGAGTAGGGTTGGATCCAGTGACAATAATGGATGTGATAAGCACACCCTGACAGCAAGAGGAAAACTGAATTTGAAAGATAATGAAAGATGTCTTCACCTAAGAGAAAACCTATCCCTCCGCAATCTGTGTAGACATGAGTAAAGGTCCCATTGCTCCTCCCATGGGTATAAGGCTCACTAGTTAATGCTGCAGTGCTCCCCAGTACACCCATTTTTATTTTGCAACCTTTGCCCTGCACGGCATGAGAGGAAGAACAACAATTCCATTATTCCTGGTTGCTGATTAACTTGTAAGGACATGATGTCATTCACCTCAACACACTGGATCCTGTCTCTCAGTTCCACAGATTTCGCTTCTGGTCCAGATTCTCCCCTGGAAGGCAAGTCAGCCAATACAGATCCACCTAGTTTCATAGTTTGTAGAGTCGGAAGGGACCTGAGCAGATCATCAAGTCCGACCCCCTGCCATGGCAGGAAAGAGTACTGGAGTCAAACGACCCCAGCAAGGTGTTCATCTAGCCTGGTCTTAAAGACCCCCAGGGTAGGAGCCAGCACCACTTCTCTTGGAAGTTGGTTCCAGACCCTAGCTGCCCTGACAGTAAAGTAGCACCTCCTGATGTCTAATCTGAATCTACCCTCTGCCAGCTTGTGACCGTTATTTCTAGTCACTCCTGG
>NW_017728995.1:65083013-65083218 GCF_001723915.1 Gavialis gangeticus
CCTCCAGGTCAAAAATGACCCATCCACCACCACTCTCTGGGTGCGACTCTTCAGCCAGTTAGTGACCCATTTGGCTGTGTAGGTGTCAACACCACAATCCCCTGGTTTTTTAATGAGAATGGGGTGAGAGACAGTATAGAAGGCCTTCCTAAAGTCCAGAAAGACAACATCCACTGCTACCCCTGCATCTAACGATTTTGTGACC
>NW_017728995.1:65083229-65086001 GCF_001723915.1 Gavialis gangeticus
TCCGCCCTTGTCTTCCCCTTCTCCCGACGAGCCCAGTTTAAAGCCTGGTGGAGGAGATCCACCAAACTAGAAGAGAACACATGCCTTTAGGGGTGAATCTCAAATCTTCTCTTAAATTAATTATCTACAGAGAAAGATAAAATCAAGAGAGAAATCCAAACCATAAACACTGCAAGGGGGAGGCAATGGAGAAAAGAAAGAAGGAACAAGACAGCTTTACACTCCCTTACTTACCCAGACCTCCTAAGTGCTCCATTTCGACTCTACCCGAAGCTATTGGCCTCACATGCCTCACTACTACTGATGAGTATTGGGTTTCTTTAATTTTGAATAGCCAGTCAGTCTGCTTTCAATCTCCCAGCAACCAAAATTATACCTTTTTCTCACCACACTGCTCTTTTGGTGAACAGCAAGTGCCCCCAAACTCCTCAAACACTCCACCCTTAGAAGTGTCTCTACACTCCATAAAAAGTTTTCTTCCAGCAACCAAAAGGTAGCTACCAGTCTGCTGCTCCCCATTTCCTCTCCTTTTCTTCTAACACAGCAAATTGTCCTAAGAGAGAAAACAAAAACCAAGCTTCAGGAAAGAATTATTTCTTTTAAAAAGCTAGACTTACTTGCAGAGGCTGGAACCCTGAAACATGGATATATCAGGTTTCCTTTCCTCCCGGTGTTACTTGACTTCTTTTCTCAGTGAAAAAGTCCTAGAAAGTTTGCTTCTGAATTCGGCCTACATTTTAAAGCAGGCTTTGTTCCCTAAAAGAGAAAGGGAGAAAATTCCAGCCTACTAATTTCCTTTCAGAAGGATGTGCTGGAAATGGAAAGTGTCAGGAGCTGCATGTACTAAAGGTCTGCTAGTACTCGGTGAACATTGGTAGAAATTATATCAAGAAAGAAGAGGCTGTCCTAAGGATGAGGTAACCTATTGGAAAGATTGTGGAGGCATTTTATTGTTTGAAGCAGCATATTAGTTCTTTTAAGGACAGGATTTTAGGTGGATTGGTATGTATTTAAGTTTTTATTTTCTGCCATACTAATTACTCCTCTGTTACAGAAATGACTTAATCTGCTGTACTATATCCCCTCATTTCTGGGGTGGGTAGAACATACCGATTAATTACAACAGCTGGTAGGGCTAATTTTCTCCATTCCTCTCACAAACCCTCTTGTCTTTTCATTTTTTTTAATTTAAATTTTCCATATGCCAAGCCAAATTAGCTACAATAACATCCAAATCTGAGAGTCAGTCCAGAACCATAAGTGGCCCTATTACTGGCAAACATCCTCCACCCCCATCTGGGGCTTCAGATTTTTCCAAAACCTTTGGTGAGCATCCTACTTGCAGGCCCAAGCACAGAGGCTTGGGGTTTGGATGCCCCTGAGCTTTTCTTGCCTCAGTCATAAGGCCCCAGGGGCAAATCAGGGAGGAGTCTCCCATTTCCATAAAGTGGGCTTAAAGCCAAGAGCTTCCCACACCAGCAGCCCAGTGGGAGGTCTTTTAATTTTCACTTTTATTTTTTTCTATCATCTGGAAACACTCCTAATTAGAGGGGCATGCAATTGTTTGGGCTGGAGGGCCACTTAGAGAGTTTTGGTGAACTGTTGCGGGCCAGATCAGCACCCTCCACTCCCCGGCTGCACTAGCTCACAAAAACTCCCTAGGTGGTTGATATGTTGTGAGTGCAGCAACAGTACTCTGGACACTGCTGTGTTGGACTAACAGTCATTTATTATTATAACTCTCAGGAATCATATCCAGGGTGGATCTTAACAGTTGCATCAGTATATGTATACAGATCTTATACCTGCTCTGCCTCTGACTTGACCCCATCCAGTCCTAAGGAGGGAGAGGAACCAGGAATGTCCCTGGCTCCTCATGGCAGAGAACAGGGAGTCCCCAGTGCTGCAAAAGTGCCACAAAGCAACTGAACCCTGCAGCGCTGAACATGAGGCTCTGGCCTTCAAGGGACAGTGCAAGGAAAACACAGTAAGACACAACAGTGGTAGATTACTAGATCAGTCTGGGGGCACAGGACCGAGCAGGTGGGCAGGATCTCCATGGAGATCAGTCTAGGACCCCCACAGGCAGGGCACATTCAGCTGGGTGGATGGGATGGGGCTACGGGCAGGCGGAGGGCAGCATCTGGGAGCGGGGCAGGTAGGCAAGGCCAGGGCAGGGATCGCAGAGTGGTGACAGTGTGGGGCCAGGGCTGGAGCAGAGCCATAATCTGCTCCCTGCATGATGAATTGTGACTGACCTAACTCAGGAGGGTGGCAGAATGCATATCTGTGACCCAGAACCTGCTTCTCCTGCCCCAGCACTGGTGTGCAGGTGTCCCCAGTACAGCACAGCTGCGGAGCAGGACAGCCTGGCAGTGCGGGGCGGCCCCAATGGATCATGACCAGATTAGGCTGCCTCACCCTGCTGGGCTGCACCACTGTACAGCTGCACTGTCCTGGGGCTGCCTGCATGCATCAGTGCAGCAGGAGCATAATCTGTCAAGCGTGGAGTGAACTGTGGCTCTGCCCTGGCCACAGCCCTGCTCTGCCACCACCCTGTGATCATGGCCCCAGCCCTGTCCACCTCCTGGATGCTGCTTCCTGCCCTCCTATAGGCCCATCCCATTCGCCTGGCCAAGTGTGCCTTGCCTGTAGGGATCCCGGGCTGGTCTCTATGAAGACCCTGCCCACCCGCTCCATCTGGCACCCCGGTGGTGCGTGTGAGGTGGACGAGCCTGGGTGCCCAGGCAGCAAGACTGTGTGTCTTGGCAG
>NW_017728995.1:65091001-65093609 GCF_001723915.1 Gavialis gangeticus
TGTGCCTTGCCTGTAGGGATCCCGGGCTGGTCTCTATGAAGACCCTGCCCACCCGCTCCATCTGGCACCCCGGTGGTGCGTGTGAGGTGGACGAGCCTGGGTGCCCAGGCAGCAAGACTGTGTGTCTTGGCAGCAGCAGCAACACTGGCAAAGCCAGAAGGAGCCACTACCAGCAGGGCTGCTGGGAAGCAGAGTCCAGCTGCTTGCTGCCCCAGCCCCATTACACACCCAGGGACAGCGAGACCAGCTGCACGTGTCACAGCCCAGGCTGCCCCCCCTAAATCGGGGCTGGGTGGGGCCAAGGGACCTGCTATGGGCTGGATAAAATCTCTTGGTGGGCCAGATTCAGCTTGTGGGCCATATTTTGCCCACCCCTGCCCAGTAACCTCAGTCCTCCTTCATTCTCCTTAAAATCTCTCTTCCCTTTTGTATCTTTATAAGATTTTGCAACTCAGTGAGAAGGTGACTTCCTCCTTAAGGTCTGAAGAGTGTATTCTGTTACTAAGATCATTAGGGGCAAAAAAGTCTAAAAGCAGCTGCTAAATTTCTTAGAAGACTAAATTCAGTAACAAATTGCATACACTCTCGGGTCTAGACCCAAGGAAGGATGTTTGATACCTGAAAGCTTGTTCAAACAGTTCTTCCACTATATAGTTGGTTTAGTAAAATATACCACAAAAATACTTGCCTCTCATGCATACTGTCATGAAATTCATGCTATATTCAGAGAATACATGCTATTAGTTTTGGTTGGCTGAGGGTAAGGTGGTTCTATTTTTCACTCTTAATAAAGAAAATTAATCTTAGTTTTAAAGGCAAAATTTGGATTCATTACTGCCATGTCCATACTAAACAGATGAGGGAGGAAATATCTCATTCATAGGAACATCAGCCATGAAGGGGCTGCCTGGGTGGTTGAGTCCATTTCCCCAGGTCTGACATGGAGAGAGTTACAGGGACATGAATGGCACATGCCTTGGCGGCTGTGGGGGCACAGCTGCTCCGGTGGCAGTGGGAGCACAATAGCAGAAGCCTGCCAGCAGTGAGTGGGGAGCTCCTGCAGATGTTGCCAGCACTGCCGGTGGCAGGAGTGGGGGTGGTGAGTGGCCAGTGGCAGCCAGGGGCAATCGTGGACCGCCAGTGGCAGGGTGGCAAGCAGCGACTGCCCTCAGGCACCACCAACAGTGTCAGCAGTGCATTTTTGCAGGGGGTACACCACCACATGCAGGGGGTGCACGTGCACCCGCATACACTCCCTATGTGTCACCCCTGTACAGGGAGGCTGTGCTAGGTGGCAGGGGTTTCAAAGGATGAGGCACTTGCACAAGGACTGCAAGATAGTATGCAGACATGGAAGAGTTCAATGCTAACACAGTGCTTGTTACTCTTTGTCAGGTGATTCCGGAGGGCTCAGCCCAGCCTAGATTGTATCTGGGCCTTTGAGAAACTCATGGTGGGAGGGGGCAAAAGCTGCAAGGAGCCTCCTGGACATGCTATCCTCTGTATAAGGGCCAATCACAGTCCCTGTGCTCAGGAATATGGAGTTAATCCCTCTCTGCACCATGTGGTACACATCACTCCAAACAGGTCTATAAGGAGACAGAGTAGTGATACCCAATCTATAGCAATCCATTGCCCACACTGGTCTGAAAGAGGCTGCTCTCAGTGCATCCTGCTCTGCTCTAGGTAAGGATTGTACCTTTCTGATACACACTTACCCCTTCAAGTACCCTCAGGGTATGGTGTCCTTCTTAAACACACAATTGTATCCCAAATGACAGCAGTCCCTGTGTTCAGTTGTTTATGTAACCCTTCTGTCAGGCACTAGACAGCAGAAACAAGGGCCAGGTTCAATTGTTGGGGGGATTTACACAAACTTTCTATTTTGACTCAAGCACCCACCCAGAAAGCCTGGGAAAACAAATTCTTACAGGGAGCTCCAAAGTGAACAAACCTCTTCACTGGCAAGCAATATTAAACTATAACAGGGTTTATTAAAGGGGAATGAAGATAAACACAACCCTAAACCCCACCTTGATCTATTAAATATTAACTGAAACCCCAAACCCCAAATATTAACAGCCCCTCTCTATCACTGCCAAACCAACCTGGGGCGCTACTACATAGCCCAGTCTGTTGGGAAGGGAGACTCATCCAGGACTGCCATTTGGGCCTTTACCACCTGTGCCAGCCAAAGTGGAAAGTACTGAGTAGGGATGCCTGTACTGGAGTTCACATCTGCTCTGCCACTGGGGATCGCTTCTTCTCCCTCAGGGGTTATTTGCTGCTGGGGATTGGTGCTCGCTGCCACTCTGTTCCTGGCAGTCATCACCACTCAGCATTTTCTTTATTTTGCTTACACACCAAATAGCAGGCTCAGAGATTTCACCTCCTTAAGAATCAGCAGTTAAAAGGTTTCTACCTGAATCTGCTGTACCCAGCTGAACCAGAGACTTATGCGCACATTTTCCCTTTGAGGATTTGATGTCCTATAATGGCATCTAAGGACTAACTCCTTTCCAGTATCTTTCTGCTCCTCATGCACCTATTTTCCCTTCCAGAACTGAACACTCGTAGTATGGGGAACAAGCAGGAGGAACTTACCCTC
>NW_017728995.1:65095342-65097777 GCF_001723915.1 Gavialis gangeticus
CTTTCCTGCCATGGCAGAGGGTCGGACTTGATGATCTGCTAAGGTCCCTTCTGACCTTACAAACTATGAAACTGAAGGCCACTCCATTGTAGATCTCTGCACAACTCAGAGTAAGTGCTGATCACTCACAGTCTTTGCTCAAGTTTTCTTTTTCAAAATATGTGAGTCTATAAACTCCACAGCTTTGGAAGGGAACGAAACAAAAGGAAACTGATAGGGGATCTGGTGGCCGTCTATAAACTCACCAGGGGGACCAGCAGAAAATAAGTGAGGCTCTGTTCCCCTGCGCATCACCTGGAATAACAAAGAATAACGGCCAAAAATTGATTGAGAGAACGTTCAGGCTGGACATCAGGAGACATTACTTTATGATTACGGCTTCTAGGCTCTGGAATGGGCTCCCAAGGGAGGTGGTACTCTCCCCTACCTTGGGGGTCTTCAAGAGGAGGTTGGATAGATATCTGGCTGGGGTATTATGATCCCAGCACTCATTCCTGCTCAGGGTAGGGGTTCGGACTTGATGATCAGTTCAGGTCCCTTCTGACCCTAGAAACTATAAAACTATGAAACAAAGGTCTGATTTACCTGGCCTTTTATATTTGCAGGCGTTATCCATCACAAGCACAAATAGCCCCCACACCTCCAAATATGCATGCTAATGAGGATATGCAGAGAAGGAATAAAAAAGTTTCCATAACAGAACATAACCACGACAGAATCACTATAACATAAGCAGGGTTACATTTATATTCTAACAGGCAAATAAAGAAGACTGGATATCTAAAGGCAGGCCCTAACACAGTATCATGTCAGCCTGCAGCACCTATAGCCATGGGAAAAGTCACACATGACAGGTGACTTTTAAAAAGCTTGAATAATTGTGTATGCTACACCAGCACTGAAAACTGTGCCAGCTGAGGGAAGGGTGACCACCTTATGCTTTGGGGTATAAGCTGAGCCAGGCTGGTAGCCAGAAGAACTGGCATACTGCAATTTACACTTGTACAGGCTTCACCCTCCTCAGAAACTGCAGGATGTGCCTGCTGTTGCTGGATCCTGGGACAGATCCAGGAGTATAATGGTTACCTTTTTTTACAGCTTGGCAAACCTCAGCTCCGTCATTAACAGAGAGGATTTTAGAAGCATTATAACGTGCTGGGATGCTCTGGGATTCCAGCACAAAGAAGCTGCTGAGAACATTCCCTCCTTCCCTCTTGCCTTTCAGTGTCAGTTGTCATTCTGCAGGTGCCTCGTTGTAACCATGGCATCCTATGGCTGCTTTGTTTCATGACTCTGTAACGTTTCTGAGTCTTCTCCAGATGGCACACTTCATCTTGACCTTTCCAGCAGGGTTGTCAAACCCTGGGAAGGTAAGCTCTGAGGAAGTGGTACTGATGTGAGGGGAGTAACAGGGCATTTCAGCTCTGGGAAGGAGAAAATAAAGATGTAAAACAGTGACAGAAAAGAATTGAACATTGCATGTCGCCCAGGTGCATCTCTTGGCTGTGAACACACCTTCTCTCTTGCGCATGCTGCAGTGAGATGGCCCTCTTGTGATCTCCTAACTTCTTTTCACACTAACATGGTGCAACAAGCTAAGTGTGAGTCTAATTCTGAAAGTGTATAGTGATAACATCCTTATTTGCACCAGCTGAATTAAAGTTGTGCAGGTGAAGGTGCAGTGGGGTAAAGGGAAGCCAGGTTTTCAAATCCCTCCTTTTATCCGTTCTCTGTTGGCATGAAATGGGGAAGCATCAACCAAAGCCCCACAGAGGACACTGCCTGAGCTGGGACCCTTAGTGTAACATAGAGTAAGGCCTAATGGTGGCTGAAAACAGGGCAGCTGATCTGGACTAAAGCAAGGGGTATAGCCTGTTCTTATTCTTGCATACAGGGCACAGAATGGACAAGTCAACCTCTTGCCTTCCTCACTTGAGAATACTTTGGTATTAAAGGGGCAGAGAGCCCATCTGGAGGGCATTAACAGTTGCCAGTAGGGTACAGGTAACATCTCTTTTGACTTGCCTTCCTGTTTTGCTACTTCAGAACTTGATGACCCTGATGCGGCAGTCAGGAATTGCTGTGCTGACTGAAAAATGCTTTATTTAGGCCTTTACTTGTCAGCTGGTAGGAGGCTGCCAAGCCAAACTCCTACAGATCCATAGCCAGTACCAGAGCCAAAAATACACTTGATAACTCTGCTGGAGATCAGGATAAATGTAAAAAATGGAAGCGGGAGAGGCTGCAGTCAGCTAATAGCATTTGGGGCTCAACTGTAGTTTTAAAAAAATGCCAAAACTTAAGTTTAACCTTTGGCATACAAAACAATCTGGTGACTTCTTCCATAATGAAGGCCAGACCTAATCCCTTCTCTTCCCTGGCACAAATGCTGCTGTTTTGCTGGTCTCTCAGAGATCCTTGTTCCACTTTTTATG
>NW_017728995.1:65102777-65162784 GCF_001723915.1 Gavialis gangeticus
GGGCTAAACTGTAGTTTTAAAAAAATGCCAAAACTTAAGTTTAACCTTTGGCATACAAAACAATCTGGTGACTTCTTCCATAATGAAGGCCAGACCTAATCCCTTCTCTTCCCTGGCACAAATGCTGCTGTTTTGCTGGTCTCTCAGAGATCCTTGTTCCACTTTTTATGTATGGGTTTTCCCCCTTCCTGCTGTGGGGCAATAACAGGGATGTGTGGCTAAGGCGTATGTCCTTTTTTGGCACAAGGCCCAGTACTGGCTTAAGGTAGAGGCTGGCTAATTGGGTAGAGGGTGCAGTGGTGGCTGCAGGAGCATGAGGTGCTTTCTGGTGGTTGGCACAGGAGAGCTAGAAAAAGCAGGTGCCTCACTGTGCCACCAAGAGAGAGGGAGTGTAAAGAGAGGTTGGAAGTAGAAAAGAGAGACACAGTACTGTCAGTTCTACCCCTGTCCTAACTGCCAAGCCTTGGGCAGCACCAGGTGACATTTTATGCCCGCTAATTCATGAACTAACTGGCATCCATATACATTTGCATATACTGTAGGAGACTTCAGCTCACAGCCAACATACCCTGCGCCTTCAGTCAAAGCAGGAGAGGGGCATGGAGTTGTATACAACTTGGCAGTAGCGACTGGTGGGCTTCCCAGACAGCCTGGTACAGTTGA
The DNA here is from genome assembly GCF_001723915.1 of Gavialis gangeticus. Lineage (NCBI taxonomy): Eukaryota > Metazoa > Chordata > Crocodylia > Gavialidae > Gavialis > Gavialis gangeticus. Next base: position 65,103,441 of record NW_017728995.1, read on the forward strand.
CTAGGAGGAAATGAGAGAGCCTAGCACCATTACAGAACTCCTTTTGCCTCATATTCCTTCTTTCCATGTTCCTGCTCTGGAAAACACTGACTAAGGCAGTGGTTTTCAACCTGTGGGCTGCAGATGCCCGGGGGTCCGCAGACTGTGTCTAAGGGGTCCATGAAAGATTACTATGATCAATCAAAAGTATGTCAATACCCACACTTACAATCCAAAGGAGTCCACACCTCTGTTTGAAATTTCCAAAGAGTCTGCAAATGAAAAAAGGTTCAAAACCACTGGGCTAAGGCTTTCGAGGCAGGCACCCCAGCAGCTTCTGCCTATCAAGATAGGCACTGCAGCCCATGGCCAGAGCTAGCCAGGAGCGTGAGGTTGAGGGAGGGTGTCAGGCTCTTCTACTTGTCAGTGTGACTCCAAGGGCCAGGGGTTTTTTTAACTACATACATGTCCATTTTCAAGCCACATCTTTTTCTGCCTCTGTGTTCTCCTCAAATGAAATTTTCTGTCCTTCATAACTATTTCCCATCTCTCATTGTTCTGTTACAGATTATGTTGATTTGAACTCTGACCCATCCCTTATCTCACTAGTAGAAATAAGAAAAACTCTTAGCAAAGTACCATAATGAGAATAAAGTTTCATAATTGTACTGAATTTGTCCATTCCATGTGCACCATCCAGGTCAGGTCTTCAGTTGGCAGTTATTGAGAATAGACTTTAGACTACAATTCTCAACATGTATCTTGCAAGGACTCTTGTATTGCTGACTGACACTGTACCCATTAGTTTTTCTTTATCAAACAGAATACAGCTTAAGCCCTCCCATGCAGCATGTTCTTTTGATTGTAACAATTGAGCTTCTTTGGGTAAAACTTTCTTTTGTTCATCTCTAGTAGCTGAAATCAAATTAAGCAAAACTGAGAAGGAAAAAACCACAGTTGTAATTAAGAGCAGATTCACACACATCACATTGTAAACCAACAGATAATTCTGCGTAGGTGAATGGATTTTTGCATTGTCGCACTTGCAGCTTTAGTTTTCTGTCCTTCAGAGCTGGTGCAAGTATGAATTGTAAATACAATTTATAAAATAAGTCATGGTAATAAACTGAGAGCAAAAGTTCACAGCAGTTTTGTGTCCAGTATTCCTAGCATTCTGTTTTAACACATTATATTTCATGGAAAGTATAGCAACCAACCGTATGTCAAAAACATCTCTTTTGCCATGGAGAAGTTTGAGTACAGTGGAATGTTATGAGCTGTCTTAATATAACCAGTTCTAAAAAGGTTCTGTTAACAACCTTAGGGGAAACAAAGGCATGCATACAACAGAGGAAATGGGTAATGAGATTTTTTTCATGGGCTGAACAACTGGCATGAATAATAATTTGATATTTGCTTACATATATAGAAAAGAACATCTTGTGCCTCTGCAGCTAGCACCTCTTTCAACACTGGAGAAATCTGGCATGTTAAGCATCCATCTAGATTCTCTGGCATTCATGTAACATGTGCCCCATAAAATTGTTAGCAGAAATGAACAAGGATAGCACCATCATTTGGACTACAGATGTAAATGGCTGGTGTAATTAGATACTATTCCAGTCCCACTCCATTCTTCAGCTCTGCATAGTCTGCATCAAAGCTGTACCTTTCCTTATTAAATATCTCACCCTTGCTGTAACAATTCTATGCAGAACAACTGACAGACAATATAGCACCACTTCATTACTATTGCACTATTACTCCAAATCAGGAGGCAACTTCACCTGGGCTTAAGCCATCCAACTGCAACAGTCCACCATTTTGTACCTGCTGATTCTTTAAATTGAGGTGTAAACAGACTTTGCATATCTCCTAAACAAATGCTTTTTCTCCCTCCCTCTCTTCTACAGATTTTCATACCCAGTGTCCCACATCAAGTACCTATGAAATATTTGAGGTCAAATGTGCTAACACTATTTTTTCTCCCTGGGACAATCCTTCCTAAGTCTGTAAATTTATTGTGGCTCATTCAAGTTAATTGCTGGTCATTCCAGGAACAAGGCTGTATGCTCTCCCCTACTGGCAGGGAAGCAACAGTGCAGCTTAGAAGGGCTACCTGTCTAAATGGCTGTGCCTCAAATGAGATGTCTATTTATAGCCCCTTCAGCCGTTTGTTAGAAAAAGATCTGTAGGACCCTTGGCTAGTTAGACTCTTATTTTTCAACATTTTGCATGTGCATCTTACCTGCCACAAATCTCCAAGCCTTCAGAATGAGCCTTCTTTCAGACAAACATCTCAAAGTATTTTAGAAAGGGAGGCATTGACCTTCCATTTTAAAGGCACAGTGAAGCACAAAGGCAAGATGATTTGCTTATGGTCATATAATCAAGCAGTGGCAGAGTCAAGAACTGCACTTGCAACAAGGAGACTGAGATTCTAACCAGCATGGTTGGTATGCAGAAGTTGTCCTCCTGCCTTTTTATAGTCACTAAGGCTTGTTTTCTTTTACCTTCCTAGATTCAACTTTTCCAGACATTTTTGTAGGGTACCACTGTTACCCAAGAGAAACACTACAGGTTGCTGCAATATTAGAAAAATCTTTTTTGTACCTGATGACTCTGGTTGTACTTTAGGGTGAACAGGTAAGTTTGTGTTACAGACTTCAATCTTGAACAAGCATCTGGGTTTTAAACAGCCACTATATTTCACAATATCATATATATTGTAGCTTGAAACTTTAAGTATTTCTGACAGCTGGTTCTCCATGGAGATTAGCACACTAAGAATGTGGCTATTTTAAGGACTTAGAAAACAAGGAAACTTGGCAGGTTAAGGTGAGGCAATAATATCTCTGGAAAAGCAGTAATTTCCTCAACAATTTGCTCTCTTTTCTCACAATATGTATAAAAATCAATGGAAAAAATAAATAGAACAACAGGAGAATGTGACAAAAGCAGGATGTTTGGTCCCCAGATGGATGGATCTTATGTTAGTCAACACTAACCACCCTAGGAAATGGGCATATTTCACAGACTTCTAAATGGAGCCATGTCCCACTCAGAAGGATGGCAGTGAGGGACATATCTTCAGTGTCCAAGGCAAAATGGGGAAAGGAGCCCTGAAAAAGAATTGCCACAGTACACATGTATGTGATACAATACCTACTCAATTTGAGCCCTTGGAAAGATTTCTAGTTAGTGCATCCAGGCTGTGCCTTGGAGAGCACTTAACCTCTCATAGAGAAAGGTACTATGGAACATCCAGAGGAGAGGTTTCTTTTTGTGCCAGGAACTTCTCCTCACTGGTCATCTGTCTCTGCTGTTTATCTAAGCCTAACACCGCCTCTCCTACAGATCCCTGAAAATCTATTTCCTCTGGTTTTAACATTCTCTCGCCCACACAAAGCTACACAGCAGCTGCCATCCTTCCAGCCAAGGACGAGGAGGGTGGTAGGACTCCCTTCAGAGTTTCAGTGATGTTTCTTATCTAATTCCAAGAGTCACTGAATCCTGAGGGGGATTTTCTTTCTCGTTCAGGATCTTCCCTCTCCTTTTGGCAATATGCTTCCTTGGAGGAATGACCTTCCAGTCCAGATCAGGTTGTGCATTAGTTCTATCCACTTCTACCTATAGAAGCAGCATGGGCATATTTTCTTCAGTGATACAAAACCCTGTCTTTACAAGAATCCAGATCACTTCTTATCATAACCAGTGCTACTGGGCCAATACAGACTGGTACAAGACTCCTGTTTCCAACAGCAAAGAGTGTGACCTGTTAGGATGGAATATGTAGGTGTGGAGCATGGTAGAGGGTTATCTTCATGTGTTCCCATGGACTAGACCTGCCTTCTCAATTAATACCAACAGTGCCCTGCAAGCTTTCCAGTACTGATTGTACGCCTTCAGCAGCTCCAAGCCCCTTCCCTTTCCCACCATAAGTACCCCTCCTCCCTACAAAGAATCTTAATAACTTTCTAAGAGTTTAGTACTACCAAGTTCTGCCATGAGTTTTAGTCTTCCCTCCTTTTTCCCCTTATTCCTCTCCTGACCCCTCCTGTTCATTTTCTACCTCTTGCTCATTCATCTCTCAGTATAAGGGCGGCTCCCTATTTCCTTATACTCAAAGCTGCCTTTTGATTACATTTGTCTGTCTCCTGATTGGAGTGATTCCAGTTACTATCTCATCTCCCCCCCTTCCCTTTACTTTCAAACACATTTAACAAGCAGCTCACAGCCCTTGTCTGGAGTTCTTCCCATCTGTCCTTGATCCCATGCAATCTGGCTTTTGGCAACTTTACTGAAACTGTACACACTTTCTCTAAGGCTTCCAACTCCTCAGCAAATACCAGCACCTGCCTTCCATTCTCTTGTCTGCCCTTGACACTTGCTTGTTCTTTTTCACTTGACATATTGTTCTGTCTTGGTATTTGAGCACTGCCCTCTCTTGGTTCCTTCCTACTTCCCTAGCTGTCTCTTCAGCAGGTTTTCCATATCTTCCTCTCCTCCCAATTTTAGGAGGGTTCACACAACTCTGCAGTTCCCATTTAATCAAATCTGGCCCTAAAAGGCTAAAACAGAACTCCTGACCTCCTCTTCCCCTCTCTTCTTTTTCTCTACTACCATGGACCATCATCACCCTTTCTATAACACGGAGGTCAGTATGAACACCTCACATTCAGGCCAGGTTCAAATGCTGATGTTCTTGCTTCTTCTGCCGCTTCTCAAATCTGTTCTTGGTTCTGCCTAGGCACCACATGCATACCCATGTGTACCACAGCATTATCTGCTCTGTTCTCTCTGATGTTCAGGTTGATTTTTTTAGCCCATATAGATGCAGCTCTCTAGATCTTCTCTTAGTCAAACTGTCCCTCTTTCCCATAATATCAAGCAACAGTTTGTTGTCAGCCGTGTGACTTTGTATAACTATTATTCTACCTTAGCTGCCTATGGCTTAGCTCCTCTGATCAGATGGATGGCAGCCTAAATACCTGTTGTCCACTTCATCAGTAATGCTTGTGTCACCTTATTCACTGACCATCTGCACAGAACATTCTCTGTGAACTCTTCTGCCTGGGTCCACCCTCTCCTCTGTCAGCTTCCTCTATGATGGGCACAAATAACTAATAGTAAGTGTTAGTGATCTTAAGATTCAGGACCCTATCAAGCAATGAGCAAAGGCCCTGTTTAGTGTGGTATGTTATCTCCATACCGCTCCACTCCCTTTTCCAGCTTTTTATTACATTATTGCTGAAATTGGTTTGTGACCTTCATGAATTAGGGATCATGTGCCCCTGCCCACATTGTGAAATGTACTATGCATATGTGAGCACTGTCTTCATATTACACATTGTATCCTTTGTCTTTATCACAATCCTCATAAATGTCATCAAAGCCTCCTTGCCTGCAGACTTGGGCCAAATTGTTGCTGTGCTCCCAATTGTAAGGATACGTCTGTCTATAGAAGCTAGCTTTGCTGTATATCAGCATTTCATTTTCCTAACTACCTGAAGTGAATTTCTTTTTACTGTTTGTAGAGTGACTGTGAGAACACTGGCACCGAGTACAAGTTTTGTCTGGCTCGTGGCTTGTTATCAATTGGTAAAAGCTTTTCGTAGACTATCTAGCAGAAGCTTCCACCCCCACACATGCATGGATACTCCTTGGTTTTCCGTGGGAACCATTTTCACTCTTCATGTTAGACAATAAAATCACCAGTTCAAGTAGGGTAAACTTAGCAGCTGGGCCAGGAGGAGGAAATGAACCAGTTTTCCTGGAGTCTGAAATGAAGAAGCTATACTTTTCTTAGGGCCAATAACACCTTGTCTTATGGAATCCACCAGCAAAATTCTACGATTCTGCAGGAAACACCCTGTCAAATAAACAAGGAGGAAATTAAGGTATCTGGGCCCAAAACCCTTCTGGGATTCTTTTCTGCTTTGTAGATTTAGGGGAGCAGGTGCTTTGTAATGATGCCTTGAGAACACAGACTCCATAATAAAAAAATGCTCTGGGTGAAAAGGGTGTATGCAGACTTGATATGAATCTGCAGTGTGATGAAACTGTACAAAAAGTGAATGCAGTTTTGGGCTGCATCAATAGAAGCATTAGGTGCAAGACACAGGAAGTGACAGTGCCTCTCTACTTGACACTGGTTAGGCCTCATCTGGAGCACTGTGTGCAGTTCTGGGCTTCACATTTTAAAAAGCGTGTGGAGAACTTAGAGAGAGTCCAGAGGCAGAGAACAAAGATGATCAAGGGCTTGACAGGCAAGTCATATGAGGAGAGGCTGAAGAAGCTAGGCATGTTCAGCTTATGGAAAAAGTACTTAAGAGGGAACATAACAGAGGTCTTCAAATATTTGTAGGGCTGCCATAAAGAAAAGGGAAAGCACCTTTTCTCTTTTGCTGCAGAGAGGAGGATGTAAACCAATGGCTTGAAGTCGCAGCAAAGTCAATTTAGATAGAATATCTGAAAAAACTTCTTCACTGAAAGAATAGTGAGGCAGTAGAAAAGACTGCCTAGGGAAGTTGTGGATTCTTCATGACTGGAGATGTTCAAGAAGAGGTTGGACAGCCACCAGGCTGGGGATTATCTATTATCATCATGAGCCAGGTCCCACTGCCACTGCCCCAAGGGCTGCGTGGCACGGGGCTGCCCCAGCCGTGCCTGACAGGATGTGCTGGGGACAGCGCCTGCTACTTCTCTCTGGCTCTGCCCCTTGCCCCCGGCGGCCAGCTCGCCTCCTGGGACCCACTGGGCTCGGCGGCTGCGGGGTGGGAATGGGGTGCGGCGCCTGGCGCAGGCAGTCGACAGGGCAGCCCTGGGGGGGCCTTGGCAGGCGGGATCCTGGCGTGACTGGCATGACATGTCTCCTGGCTGACTGCCAGATCCCACGCTCTGGGCTTGCAGCGCTGAGGCTGCTGGGGCTATGTGTGTGGGCAGCTGGACACCATTTGAGTGGGGCCATGCGGGTGAGGGGCTGTGGTGCAGTGGCTGCCTTGCTCCAGCCCCCTTGGGCAGCACTGGCTCGTGGGGCTGCACTGCTCAGGGGATGGAGAGATGAAGTCATTTATTTCTCCCCTTCAGTCTCTGTGGCAGTGGCTGGCTGGATGCAGAATGGGTCCCTGCAGCATGCTTACAGGATGCAGAAAAAGCTGCAGCATGCTTATAGGCTCAGCAGTGCGACACTGGTTAGCACTACAGATGAAAGGGACTTGGGGGTCATGGTTGACCACAAGATGAACATGAGCCTTCAGTGTGATGCTGCGGCTAGTAAAGTGAGCAAAATGCTGGCTTGCATCCATAGATGCTTCTCAAGCAAATCCCGGGACGTCATCTGTTGACTTGCATTATGCTTCTTTCATTCATTGAGAAGTGAGTAGAAGCAAAAGAATTTATTTTAGTCAAGTGTTTGGTATTATTTCATTCTTGCTTTTATATTGTTTTTATTTTGGATTTTAAACCGCATTTCCAGACCCATTTCATTGTCACTTTCTGCAACTTCATTGGTGTCAAAGGTCATGTGACATCACTTCCTGATGTGATACCACTTCCTGTGAGGTCTTTGAATATGGCTCACCAGCCCACTGGGTGATAAAAAAGTTTGTGCTCTGGCCCCATATTCAAAAAGGTTGGACACCCCTGATCTAGGTGTAGCTATGCCTATCTTCTACCACAGGTATTTCCCATGCTTCTGGGCTTTGCTGGTTGCTCCTGCCCTCTTCCCTTTTTTCTGCAATATTTGCCAGGGTGTTTTTAAGCCCCTGCAGACACATTGGTGGTTGGCTACAGCTGAGCCTGTGGACTTCAGCTGGGGTGGGCACATTCTCCTGCTAGGAGCAAAGCCAAAAGTTCCTGACTAGAGGGTGTTGCCCCTCCACTCAGGGTCAAACTGGTCACGTTTGGGGTCAGGAAGGAATTTCACTCCATGGTCAGATCAGTATGGACTATGGGGGATTTTGCCTTTGTCTGCAGTGAAGGGTGTGGCCCTCTACCCCAGACCTCTTGGGCATATATTGACAACATTTTATAGAAACAGGACATTGTTTCCTCTGCTTTAGTAATGGCAGGTTAGGGTGTTAGGTCTATGTTGTGTCAGGGTTGAGGGTAGTCTTATGTAGAGTTTAGATTATGGTTTTAAGGGTGGTTTAGATAGCGATGATCCTGCCTCAGGCAGGGAGTTGGACTAGATGACCTCTGGAGGTGCCTTCCAGCCCTACTTCTCTATGACTGTATAGATTGTTTTCCTCCATCCATGCTCACAAGCCTGTGCTAAGCCTTGTCTACACCAGGTAATTAGTACCTGTCTTTCATGCATAGACAGTTGATAATTCTGCTTGCCAAGTACAAACAGAGTGCAAGTACTTTTATAAAAGCCATTAAACCTGTTATCCACAAAGGTGGATTAAAGCTTGAGTCCTAGGCACACCAGCTCAACTACATTATCATGGGGTATGGAAGGAATGGCTCTAGCTATCCTAATGTATGTCCTTCCTGGGAGCATATAGGAGAGATGAGGACAAGCCACCAGCTGCAAATCCTCCAAGATGTTCCTTTCCCAGGGCTTTCTGGTTCATTCCGTCTTTGGTGGTTCTCAGACAAAATGCCTCTAAGCAAGTGATTGTTTTCATTCACTGACTCAGTCAGCAATCTGGAGGTAGAAATTCTGAATTTTCAATAATGAATTACTAGAACTGGGTCTAGTTTTTATTTCTTGATAATGAACATGGAAAACAGTAGCAAGGATTAAGTCAGAAATAGGCATAGCCTCTGTGTAACCCACTGCAATAATACCTAACATGGATACAGAAATTACAGTTATGTTAACATCATCCATTCTCAGTTAATGAACAAAAGTAAAGTAAGGTCAGCATGAATCTAATAATTATGCTACAAAACAACCAGCCAGATGTCCTTCAAAGCAAGGGAATGCCATAAGAAATGGCTAGAGTGACAAATTTCCCTTCAGGCAATTATAGCATATAGACTCCATATAGGTCCTATATAATGCTCTTTCATTTCTACATGCAGTTCTGCCATTTCACCCTTTCCCATGAGGTTTTCACTGTGGAATAATAGCACGGTTGCTAGAGCCAAGAGCTACAGTGCCAAGGGACAAATCCTCATATACTGTACATGTGCTTGTCAATATGTGCTGTTCAGCTGGTGTCCCCACCCTCCCCAGAGTTTGATATGCTCTGGAGTTGTACCGCTTTCAAAAGTCTCTCTGTTTCATAATTATCACTCTTGAATGTTGTAATTCAAGATAAAGATCATTGTTTGTGTGTGCAGGGAACCCTTTAGATGTACCCAGCCCATGTTTTAGTCTTTGTAAGCGTACCTTCCTCTTCTCCAAATTATTACTAATATATGTCTTGAACCTACTGCCTCTGAACAGAAGTACCAAAGAGATGTTTACAAAAGACTAACTGTTAGACTCATCACCTTGCATTTGTTATTGCCCTGCCTCTTGAACTGAATAACTTATGTGAAATATCTCAGCTAGAAGACTTTTATAATAATAAAGAGAGAGACACTCTCAAAAATAAAAAGCCCCAGGCCTCTCAACTCCAGACCAGAGGATATTAATGTGAACAAAGGGTAATCTTCATATTTCTTCCTGTTAGGAATCCTCCCAGGATGCCATCTGCCATGCTGCATTCACTGCAGAAACAAGAGGAGACACCAGCTTATGTACTGCCGCTTCTATTTATAAGACAACACTGCCTAAACCAGGAAGTATATTCAACTGATAACTACTTTCATTGCATTTTCATTAGCTATGCTAAAGTAAACTTATGATTGAACTATGCTGGATTCTAGTCACCTGGGCCAAATTTTGATCTTCTCAGAAATGAAACAATTTGAGTTAAAAAGGCACTGGGTATCTGGGTTTTTTCCCCTTCTTTTTGCCCAGTTTAAAAGAAAGTTTAATAGTGTGTGAAAGTAATACAGTGTTCCCCCCATTCCTCTAAGCCCCAGAAGAAACATACCGGTGTGCTTGTCCTGCTGACTGGCCCCTCTTCAGTTCGATGCTTTCCTGCATGAGGGAGCTCTAAACTGTCCCTGTAGTCTCGGCCCTTGATGTTCTGCATGTCCAGTACTGCTCGGCTCTTCGTGGGAAGAGGAGGTTTGTTGACTTGTCCCTGACTGCTTGGCCCTATTTCAGACCTCGATGGCTTGGCTGGTTTCTTAAGTGGTGCTGGGTTTTCTAAAGATACGGCAGACTTTTGCTTGCCCTGAACCTTTTCATTCATAGTCTTTTCCTCAGATTGGCCAGAACAGGTGTAGGAGCGGAATCTCGACGTGGGAACCAAGAAAGGTGGGGACTGCTGCTTGCTGGAAGGCTTGCTGCCCTCAGTTTCTTGTGACTTTGTGAGAAGGAAGCTTGGATCTGAGGTGGCGGTGTGCTCCTTCCTCAAGGGCTCTTTCTTTGACATTACCTTCCCCTTACAGCTCATGGAGCCATAGAGTGGGTTGTCAAACATCTCTGGCTTCTGCTGCCCTTCCTCTTGAAGCAAAGGTTCTGCCATGTTTTTCCCCACTTCAGCTGGCCTACAGCCATGAAGGCAACATGGAAAGGAGAGGTGTTAGTAAGAGGTGACATTGACTGACTTTAGAAAGTGAGATAAAATGAGCATGAGGGAGTTAAACTGTGACTATTCAGAGATAGCAGAATAACCATTAAACTAATGGGGAGGAAACAGAATTGTGTAGGGTTCTACTTCTGTCTAATCTTTATTGGCCTGAGAGCATAAAAACATGGCACTGTGCAAACTCTGTGTTGACAAAGCAGGCTTCTCTTATAAAAGAGAGGAGCCGCTGAGCAAACTGTTCGGAGTTCTGCAGTGGTTTTGTGAAACACAAATCTGAGAATGTTAACTAGTTTCTTCATTTCTGGCTGAGAGGACCGGACTGGACCTCCAAACCATCAACATTCAAAACTTTCAGCACAGTACACCGACATCACAACCAGACCATTCTCTTCTGGTTACCATAGCTCAGGAGTAGCAGTAAAACTCCTTGGATTAATCCAATAGCAGAGTGCTTGGCTAATAACCATGTAATGTACAGCAAGAAAAAAACATGTTCACAGTGCTTTGCAAACTGTTGGATTAAAAATAATGGAAACCTCACGCCCAAATGAGAGAACTGCTGTAGAATGGGACTCCATTTGGGTTTTCTGGGTCCTTATGTGAATGAACCTAAACTGTTGAAGCTTTTAGACAGCAATCAACAAAACACTTGAATGATCACAGACCAGCTATAATGTGATTGAACAGAACTAAATGGGAGATGAGTGGCAAACATTGAAGGGATCTTTTGACTAAACCTCCCAGGGTTTGAATAGGAATTCAGCATAGTGGGAACAGGGCACTGGAGACAGCAGAAACAAGAACTAGCAGGGCATGTGATAAGAGAAGGCACTGCTGGAAGAGTGGCTCAAGCTTGCTCTGATTTTCATAGTGGCAAACATGTTTACCAGGAAATTATATCATGATAATGACACACACAGCAAGTAACCATCACAATGATCGAAAAAAATAGAATGAAGACAGAAAGTGCATACCAGAGCAAGTGTGGAGTAACCTAATTAGTTCATGGAAGGGTCTGGTACGTAAGGGATATACATGACAGTCAGATTTGAATTCTACAACAAAACTCGGTGCCCCTGGGGTACAGGAGTGCTCAGTTCTGTAATGAGCTGAAATGTCAGGAGTGCTGCAAGCAGAAGTGTAGTTAAAAGCATGACAGGCAAATGTGCAAAGGAGCCTGCATTCCTGTCAGAGGGTAGAGCTGCAGGAGGCAGTTGTACAGGCCTCTCTTTCCTGTCTCGCAACATCAGAGTTGGGAAGGAGTTAATCTTATGCACATGCACACACTCAGCTTTCACTTTTTGCTTTGGCATAGGATGGAGGAGTTGCCACACTCAGTTACCAGTATTGAGGAGTTCCTGAGCAGGGGAGGTCACCACTGGTGACCCTCACTCTCCTCCTGTTTCTAAAGACAAAGGGCAAATACGAACTAATTCAGCCCCACAGCAGAAATAACAAAAAGGTGACTATATTGGAGTGGGAATGTGGGGGTGGACACCAGAACAGCACCAATGCCAGACGCAAAGACTCACAGATGCTCTTGACTCCTGGAAGCAGAACTCCGGCTTGTTGTAGACAGAACGGGTGCTTTTGGAGAGAGGGGTGACTGGGAGGGAGGTGTAGAAGAGGACTCCTTTTGTCCCACTGCAGAGGCATTCTCTTTGGGCTGCTGCTCATAGTTCCAGAGGGCAGGGGGCTGATCTGATGAAGAAATCTGCTTAAGCTGGCTAGGTGCAGATTGTTGCTGGGAGAAGGAGACCATCCCCATATAGTTGGGATTATTGATGTCTGTTGGGGTGGAACTGCAGGAAAGAAAGGGTGCTGAGAGAAGAATGTATGCAGAAATAACACCCCACTTCCACTTGCCTCTCCCCCACCATAAACTCCCATGACCAGACAGCTACTAAGGAAAGAGTCTAACACACAAAGGCTGGTTTGGTTCAACCACAGCAGGCCCCCTTTTTCATTCTGAGGAGAAAATAAATGGAGGGTCTTGCTGGCTGTTCCACTATGGAGAGGGCTGCTAGGTCAGGGCCACCCTCTACCTCACCAGTAGTTTTCTGTGGTAGTAGTAGGCACCTCGCCTCCTTCAGGCTGCAAGAATTTAAAGCCCAGAAACCCTTGCAAAGGATTTTGGCTCCTAACACACAGCTGGTGGCTGCAGCAGCATTAATAGGCAAATAACAGCAGTGTATGGGCTAGTAACATGCTGCTGTAATCAGGGCACCAAAATCAGGTCTCTAGGGCAAGTCTCCATGGACTGGGAGGTGAAAACTGCAGGCTGCCTTGATAAAAAAATGGCCCCATAAAATATAGAACCTGAAGCAACAAGCTGTCCTTCCTCTGGCCAAATGGGAGGACCCTGTGGGTCTCTGGGATGGGAAAGGCAGGCAGTCAAAGCTCAGCTTGCCTCCCCATCTGGTGAAGGTAAAGTAGCAGTTACCGTAACATGTCTTCCTTGCTCTGTGTATCTGGCAAAGTGGAAGCACTTCCCCAAAAGCGAGCAACAGCTGCTGCTTCTCTGGCCATCAAGTGAGTAGATTTGGATTTTCTGTTGAGAGGAAAAAAAGCCCTTTTTAGAAGAGGGGCATACGTGAATGCCAGGAGCATGGCCCCATCAGTGCACTCATTTGCTGAAACGTGACAGCTGATCCTGCCTCAGCACAGAGGCGCGCTGCCATTCTGTTACTTTATTTGGGGAGACAGCGTCCACACCACGGTGGCGGTTACTGGCAAAATCAGGCCAGCTGATAACTGAAATATGTACAAAGAATCAGCTTTTCAGTCCTTACCACAGGTACTTAAATTGTGCCTACAACCTTCAGAAAGATCCATGCCCATGCTCAGCATCAGGCTGTACCTGTGAGGTCTCACACTCTGGTCCTTTACCTGTTAGTTTGGTCCCAGTCTTTGGTGGGATCCAGGGTGCTGACACCCTTTGGCTTCTGCCCGATGGTCTCATCACGTTCAATCTTCACAAAGTCTGGAGGAAAAGAGCATATATGAAAGTGCACTTATGTGGGTCATGGCTTTATCTTACATCACACTGGGAGGCTTGAGCTTCTCTGTTAATGCCAATAGCTATCTGCATGCAACTGCCTATCAAAATACCAATGCACTGACATGGCAAGAGTATTTTGTGCCTGAAAGCTTGTCTAGCATCTCTCCCAGCTACAAAGCTGGTCCAGCAAAAGATACCACTAAACAAATCTCTCTTCTTACTTTTTCCCTGGACCATCATGGTTACAATGTCAGCTAATAGCCCATCCAGGTATGATGGTTAGGACACACCCATCTAAGTGTTAACAATGTAGCCGCAATTGTTCTGATTATCATGCCATTGGTGCACATCATGCTTCCTAGACAAAGGAAAGACAAAGGCCCTGATTCTGAACACACTGCATAATCTTGTTAACAGGAATAATTCCAGAGGGCTTAAGAAGACTCCTTAAATATACATTTAGGCACAAAGCTAATGTTGGCAGAGAAGGCTTATGTTAACATTTGTCACTAAAGATTTGGCAACAAGAAAAACGATGCTAGAGAGTTGCTAGAGGGCCTGACTTACACATCCTATCTAGAGGGAGTGCTCAAAATGTGAAACAGAAGCAGGAATATTACAGTACGGTAAAGGCTCAGCAGCATCTATTTTCTATTGCCAGGGACATGTGAAAAACTTACTAGGTGGTAAACTTGGGTGTTCTCTTACAGCATGTGACCTGCTCTGCCGTAAGTGCCCATGTGCATGCTCCTCCCCACCCTCGATAAATGTAGGTCCCCTGCTTTCCCTGTAGAATAACCTACTTTGTGTTTAACCCAGCATAAAGTTGTGCATTCTGGGGTATGGTAACAGAGCGGTTGAATTCTTGCTAGAGGTATACATTTGAACCCTGCTCTTGACTCATGCCAAAGGCTGTCCCCATTCAACCCAGCTATAAGCTGGCACCTGATCATTCAGGCTCAGGAGTCAGAGGTGCCCAAATGTGATGCTAGTAACATCACTTCTGAGTGTGCCTCTGGCTACAGAAATCAGCATGCCTCAGCCACACTACCCTGATGGACTGTTTGGCACAGGCAGGCCTTTGGTTTTGAAGAATGTACTCATGGGCAATGATTATAGTGTAGCACACATGCTGTAAGTTCATGCTGTAGTTCCCCTTCTACTAGCTTGTTCATGACCCTAAATGGACTGGCCTGCGCACTCTGCTATCAAATTACATAAAGGGTTGAGGTGCATCATAATAAACATTCCCAGTGATGCCGGCCTTTTCAGTATGATTTCAAAGTGCAAACGCCAGCATGGTGTTAGTTGCTTCTGAATGGAGAGAAATGGTAAAACATTCCTACCATCTTAGATACAAACACAATTTAATACTTCCCCATGCACTGTATAGAGACTGGATAGCCACATGCTGGACATGGCAGGTGCCCAGCCAAGCTGTGGTACAGAGACATACATAAGCAAAGTGGAATTTTTGATCATCATGGAAACCAATTGTTAACATTTGTGCTTTGAAACATGCTGCCCAGGGACAATATGCTGCAAGACAGAAAACAAATCTCATTTTCTTGTAGCTGAGCAACTGCAGTTCAAGAGCCTTTAGTGCCCTTTTCAATATATCGGCAGGTGACTGGATCAGAGACAAATCTGCTGCCCTGCTATATAGAGGCATTACAAATGGAAACATGGTAACAGAACTCAACAGAGCCTCTGTTAGTGACAGACAGAGGGCTCTCTCTATCTGTTAATTCACTTAAGAGGATAACAGAAAAAACCTGAATGTGACTGCTGTGTCTTTCAGGAAGAGCTCAGGTAGTCTACAGGGGTCATTGCTCATCACTGGATCCAGCAGCCACCATCAGAAGATAGTGGCTATCTAGAACTGAAACTACTGGTTGGATAAGCTTCAGTTCTTTTGCAGGAATCCTACGAGACCCCACCTGATTAGACTGCAGTTACCTAGAGTAACCTCCAAACCCAGTGTCTTACCATATAGTTTCTCTCTCTGTTTTCCTTGAGATGTCTGTAACTTGACTTCACCTTGGAAGACCCCTGTTTTCTCCCCATGGTGGGTAAGCACAGTATAGAAGGGAACTAGTGATTCTGTAGCTTCTCTTCGCAGGGCAATGCAGCCTTCACCTAGAGAACAGGAAGGGAGTCTGGATGTGAGATGACTTTTGTAATTTCTCTCTCACTCTCTCTCTCTTCAGTCATTGGTTATCTCTGCGCAAGCAGGACAAATGTGACTGGAAAGGGAGACTTGGAGTTGAATCCCAGGAGGGACTGTAAAACATCACAGGAACTTGGTTGGGGGGGGTGTCATCCACTCCCTCTTTGTATGGGACACGTGTAACTTTGTCTGAGCTTCTGTTATTGGTGAGAAAAGTTTCTGCTTCTCCTAAGGATTACCTGAGCTCTGAGAGAGAATCTCTCCTATTGACAGGACTGTGAATTTCAGCTGATTAGAATGTGAAAGCCAATAGCAAGGACACTGTGTTTCTCTCAGAGAGGGAGACTGTGTCATGTTAAACATCAAATATGGAATAAGCAAGGGGAGCAGTAGTTAGATGATCTGGATAAAGCCATATAATAAATAGATAAATCTGCTGTAGACTTAGCTGAGCATGTTGCCTTTAATTCATTGTCTTTTTAAGGATGGTAAAGCTAACAGAGATGATGTCTACAGTGCAGAGTCTTTTAATTATCATTCATACATAACATTGCCCACGACCTGTATGTACTTTAATACATATTAAGCTCTAAATCAGACTACAGAGCATCATAACACCTTCAGTCTGTAATAATTACTGCTGTTCTCTCCCACTCTTCCAGTGACTTGGAAAATCTAAGTAGCATTTGACTCATACACAGCTTTAGAGCTATTCACTTACCATACGATTCATCACTGTCTGATGACTTAATGCTGATCAGGATGTGCTGGTCCAGCAGATACTCTGGGTCTGAAATAATTGAAGTCAGCTGCAAAAACAAGTTCAGGAGGGTCAATAAAGTAGAGAGGAAAGTCTACAGAAATAATACCTTCCTCAGTACATTGGTTCAAGCAGAGCACAGCTCAGTCAAACAGGCCTTGCAGGATCTCTCCTAGTTTATTTCACAACCTAAGCCTCTTCAATTACATCTGATAATCTAAGGTAGAATGCTACATGCTTATCCAGTGTCCCCTTTCCATTCCCAATTGGGAGGCTGCAAGCCATACACTCAAACAGGATATGATTGCACTTCTTTCTACAGCACTGGATTAAGAACCCCTATGAGGTGATAATCTGTTGAATGAGAATCTGGACAGGGTGCTTTTTCTGAACCAAACAGTTCTTGTCTTTAGTTATCCAGAAAGGAATTAGAAATGCATTTGCTCCAAGTCAAAATGTACCACAGCTACCATTTTCCAGCCCTGCCCTTCCACAGAGTAGGAACAGCCTCTGGGTCAAGAACTGAACTTGTGTCTCTGGACTTAGAAGCGCAGGGTGCCTGTACACAAGTGCAGAGGCTGCTCTGATGCGCTGTAATTACAGCACATTGGAGCAGACTTGATTAATCAAATTTGCTGGAGTGTAGTAATTACTGTGCTTCAGCAGCCTCCCACATCTTGTGTATCAGCATCCCTGCACTTCAAAATAGAAGTGGGGGTGCTTGAACTAAAGCTCATTGAACGACCTATAGTTCAAGTGCCCCCATTGCCATTTTAAAGTGCAGGGATGCTGATACACAAGATGCTGCAGTGCTTTAATTAGAGCAGCTCTCTAATTAAAGCACCCCCCCCACCCCTGGAGCACATGTAAATGTGCCCATAGTAGCCAAGGCCATGCACTGATAGGCCTTTTAACACAGGTTAACACAATGTTTTCTATATGAAAGATTTTGCTTCTGTCTCTTTCCAGCTAATTTATAAAGAAGCTCTTTCCTCCATGTCTAAGTAAAAATTCAGCCCTTGAATAACATATTTTGTAGATCTGAATGCCCGAGTCTTTTTCAGAGATACTAGGAAGAAACAGTGATTAGCTAAACAAAGAAAATAAGGGAAATGGTTGTTCCTTAATCTCTGTCTCAAGGGCTTTTGATCACCTTTCTAATATGTAGATTGGGTCAACTTAAAGAGTTATCCCCACATAGCAGTGTTGGTTAAGAACATAGAAAAAAACCCCGAACAAAATCCTAGCTGACATAGCCTAGCCATACCAGTAAAACCTTAGCAGATAAGCAGTTATACTGGCAAAAGCCTTTTCATGGGCATAGTTCTCTTAGTTGGACAAACAGCTTTAAATTATAGAATCATAGATTGGAAGAGACATCTAGGGTCATATAGTGCAACCACTTACACAGAGACAAGATTAGCTATTCTTAAACCAACCGCAATGCCTTTGAAGTACAAATCCACCAGTAATCTAGCACTTGAAACCAATTTTTTTCCCCACACAACAAACCTGATGGCTATTTATCAAAGATATGAGCAGAAGATTTCTCTAAGAGGGGTGTGAAAATGTATCTTCCATTTACCTTCGGAAGGGTGTCAACAAACTTCACCACCAGTTCCCCTTCATTCCCATCCTCATTTTCACCTTCTTGGCTCTTTACAAAGCCTGCAGAGGGAACAAAAAGGCAGTCACTGGCCAGTCAAGAGTTAGACACATAGGACAAGAACTTGGCTGCAGTTATCTTTTTGAAGGATAGATCTCCCAAGGACCTGCCATTATTCTCCTGCCTTTGAGGACAAGATTTTGAATGCATTGCAAGTGTCAGGGTTGACTCCTGAGTACATGTTTACACAGTACAATTTGCAAATGACCTTACTGTGCAATTGTTAAATTATTTCCAGTTAATAGTCAAGCTTGGCATTGAAAGACTCGGTGTATGCATGGACAGGAGAATATGACAGCTCTTCCTACGCCACTCAAGATAGCACACTTTTGAAATTCTAATTTAGGACTTGTAATACGCTGTTTCCATAGAAATGTATGCAAATTTTGATACAGCCCAAAAAATAATTCTTTATGGAACTGTCTTCGACAGCTCTCTGACATGTGATGATGTGATGAAGAGTGCAGCAAAGGTATGCTGTCCCACTTACAGGACGGGCCCTGAGACAGGGAATAGCCTAAAAAAAGTACAGCAAGGGCATGGAGTCTCACATTACATAAACAGCTCAGACTTAGCCCTGTAGTACAGCGAGGCAGGATACAATCTGAGGTGCTGATCTCCAGCCCCAGTTACAGAATCTTCTCAGTGGAATTCCTTTTACTTGAATTTGATGCTCTGATTTATTCTGCTGAAACCATAGGAAGCAAATCATTTATATATTAGCATAATGTGCCTCCTTCATTTTGAACATGCCTGATCACTTATATCAGGCCTGACTGGAAATTTCATCAATCAGGCACTTACTAATCAAAGACAATCCTACTTGACAAGCAAGAGCAACACAAGTTTCTCATTAAAAAAGATAAGCAGATTTTCAAATAAGGCTGATGAAATGGCACAAGGACGACCTGTATCGATAACACCTGATTCTAGCTAAATGGTTCAGTTGTTACTGACAATATAGTATGACACAACATTCCCCCCACCCAGCCCATCTCTTCCCTGTATTCACACAAATAGCCAGCACAGTGATTTATTTGGATAAAAAAGCAAAAGAATGGAGCTGAATAGAATAAGCAGAGGACTCGGTAAGAGAAGACAGGGAGAGTCATACTTTCTAAGCAGCTAGAGTGGAACTCAATGTAGAATTTGGTCTGAGACTTTGTCTTCAGAGTGGCAGAGCAGTGTAGAAACTCTATTTCCCCCTGGGAGTCTGTGTACTTGGAATCTAGAAGAGAGAGGGAGAGCATGTGAATTCTGGATGAATACCAAAGAATACCAACAGAGGTATAACAGGTCAGTTCTGTATCCTGGGCTGTGGCAGTGCATGGAGCAGCAACAGCTGCTCCATTGCTGGTGGCAGTGATCCAGTCATCCTCCATTTGTGGTGGCTGCTATTTCTGTGCTCCCTGTGAAAAAGTGGCAAATGGGGCCACTGCTCTGGCCACTCGCCCTCACTTACACTACTGTGGAACAGCTTCAGCACAGCTCTAGATGAAGCCAGAGCTCTAGATGAAGCCAGGTCTTTCTTTCAATGCACACATGATGTCTCATTTTATATCACTAGGCATCCCCCCGCCTTCTACAGTCATACCCACCGTTCTTTGAGACAAACTGCGAGGTGACCCCAACTTCAAAAGTAGCAAAGACAGGGCTGTGGTCACTTGTCATGATATCACTGGTGCAGCCTGCCAATGACAGATGAAAGCCAGTTATTGTCATGGGTTTCTGCTGAGACCCAAAAAGTTGATTGTAAAATCACCATCATTTGGTTGTTTTCCAAAAAAATGCAACTGTGTCCTGTGTAACTTGTCTCCCTAATCCAGTGTTTCTAAAGGTCCCTCATCTGAGTTCCTAAGCATGGAATAGTTATGTAAAAAAACACAAAGACTGTGCACAGCTGGTGCAGAGTTACCACCATTAAGCACCAAATGATTCTGCAAGTGATTTTCACTGCTAGATCTTCCCTGTAGGCAAAGCAAGTTTAGTCATCCCCAGCTCAACTTTGTAACATACAGCACACTTAAGGAGCTAATGATGAGGAAACCTGTACAGTATAGGGAATGCAGCTCTTGTTATTCCCCCGTTACAGAGCCACATTACACGGCAAGAGATTCAGAACTGGATGAGATGTTTTTGCCTGCACTCAACATGAAGATCCAGGATACCCAGAATGCCACCCACTGACGTATCTCCTTAAAACATGACCTCATTGTCAGACCATATCACATTGCCACCCAAGAGTTCTGCAGGCTCTCTTCTCATCTACGTATATAATACGTTAGCACTGTGCCTGGATGTTTAGAATTAAAGTTTTGCAAGGGAAATATTCTTTCCTTCTAGTCTGCTCCCCTGCACAGATTCAGGATCTGTTGTTCCTGAACTATCCTAGACAGATTCCTGTCCAGCCTCCACCTGCAAAGCTCCAGTGAAGAAGATGCCACAACCTCGCTAGGCAGCTTAATCTTTTGCCCTGCTGTTCTCAAACTTAGGAAGCCTTTCCTGAGGTTTAATCTAAATGGGCTTTGCTGTAGTTTAAACCTACTGCCTCTTGTTCTGCTCTCTCTGCTTTTTAAATACTTGAAAACTGCTCTCATATCTTTCCTGAACCTCCTTTTCTCCAAGTGGAACATATCTAGCTCCTTCAACTTTTCTTTGTATAGCTTGCATTCCAGCCTCTCTATCATGTGTTGCTCACCCCTGAATCCTCTTGAGTTTCTCCACAGCCATCTTAGAGAAGCACTTGGTATGATCAATGAAACCCCAGGACCCAATGCCAGGGTCCTGGGCTAGTCTTCATTCCTCCCCCAAATTGCCTTCCTACGGTAAGCCTTGTTTTAGCCAAGAAAGAATACAGACAGCTCTTCTAATACCCCATCAAACCCTGATTGAGCATCAGGTGAGGGAGGGACTCAAGAGAAGCATATAGTGCTCTCACCCTCTGATGACAAGGATGTTGGAGCTAGTCTACAGGGTGAAAATATAAGACCCAAGACGAGCCCCGACCAGTTTTTTAATGACTTGTGAGAGGACTTATGAAAGGTGTCAGGCTGCTGGTACTGAATAAGGAACTCTGCTTGCCATCTGCCCAGAATGGGTAACAGTGGGGTATCCCTTCACATACCACCCTATTAATGGGTCATAGTCTCAGCTGGTCTAATCTGCCTCACTTACATTCTTGTAGTGAAGTAAGACCAACTTACACCACTGAAGGCTGGTCATTTGCATTTTGATCCTGATTTGAAAGAAGGAACGTTTTGTCTCTGAGGCCATTTAGTCAGGTTTCTGGAACCATCAATCAAGGAGGGTATGTTTTTATGAGGTGGAAGCCTCTTTCACACCTGGATCAAGACAGCCAACTTATTTCACATGGCACCCTATCTCTGTGAACTCTTTTGCTGCAAACTGACCTACCCAAACAATGACCAGCACTGCTGGCACCAACATATATGGACATCCTGAAAGTCACAGCAGTGAAAAACCTGGATTGCTGTTGCCAAGCACTTAGCGGTGTGGTGTAGATGGCGACGTAACAAACCCGACTGTGTAGCCTTAGCTGGAAGAGAGAATCAAGCCAGAAAAGGAATGCATGGCTTGCACCCACTTGATCCATATTATTCAAATAAAAGCACAGCAGACTGTATTTTCCAGCCTGGTCAGGTTACAGAGAAACAGTTAGCTCCAAACTCCATGGTTTAACGTCAGATTCCTCCTGTGCTGCAAGCCTGGCAGTGTAGGGGGAGCCTAGAGACTCCACTCTGAATCATTTCCGTTTCAGACCAATTGTTCTGCTATCTACAATCTGTTGTCTACCCACCATAGGACTGGCAGACCACATGCACCATAGGGTATGATTTCCAGAGCACTCTGTCACACCAGGAGGGCAAATTGTACTTCATCTGCAAACCAAAGGAGAACTGATGTTAAGGAGGAGGGAAAGGAACAGTTCCCAACAAAAGAGGAGGAAGTTTGGTTGCCAAAGGGGGAAGGGGAGTGTGTGCGCACGTGTGTGTGTGTGTGTTCTTTTTGCTCGTTATTTGGCAACACTGCAAATTTTAATCCTAATTTTTTCAAGAATTGGAGGGATTTTTAGGTTGCTTTTCTCTGTGGGAGTTCTTTTCCCTACCCTAGCATATATATTTTAATAGGGAGGGCTGTATATTAGTCATCACCTACCCCTGTGGCTTTCTGTTTTGTGTAGGCATACTTCTCCCGGGTACCTCTTTCAAAGCGATAGGTTGGAGCAAATGTGATCTCTTCTTCCTCTGAAATAGAGAAAGTGGGAGCTGTGTTACTGCTAAACTTCAGAAGAGCTGTAGAACATGGAAAAGGATAACAGGAGGAGAATTCAGAATCTTACCAAACTGCAGAAAGACCTTCTGGTCCTTCCTCTCCATGAGAAGCTGGTCAAACGGCAACAACTCTGGATACTGCTGCTGTCTGATTTTCTGGATAATATTCTCTGCTTCCTGACAACAGGGAAGCAGTAGAGTTAACGATTATGCCAAACCTCCTATTTACACCTCACTGGGGAGCAGGCTAGTACACTGGAATCTCCCTCAGTCCCAAGTTTACCCAGTAGCAGTTAAAAACTCACTGACATGCACCTTAAATTCTGCCATAACTCTGGGCACTGGTCTACTGAAACTGGCCCTCATCATCTCCAAATTGTATCTGAATATCAAATTTACCCCATTTTTACCACACCTCCTACCCGCTAGGCCTTATCTGGGATTTTATATGGATTGCCTCTCCCTCAAACATCTCTACACCTCTTCTGACAGATCTGGGCCACTGTACAACAGAGTTGTGAGCTGAAAGAAGATAGTATAGGCGTGACAGTCAACAATGGGTGTTTTCTCTCCTGCTCGCAGTAGGGTTAGTGATGTTTTGGGAATGCCTGGAAAAGGATAGTAGGTCAGATAGCCTCATTAGCATGCCCATGGCTTGTTAATCTTTGGCAAGGGACTATTTTAACTCTTCCCTACCACTCTTATGCCTTTTCAAGTGGCAGTTAACTTGGGTCCTCTTTCCCCTTCATCCCCCAGTTCTATCTTCTTTCTGTATTGCCTTGAAACAGAAACTGGAAGGACTTCTGACACAGTGAAATGCCTGGACTCAGGACCAAAGAGGGGCCCCTAACCGTTGTAGGAAGGTCCACCCGGTAGTTCAAGTCTCCCAGCCAGAAGAGATGTGTAAAGCGGTGAGTGATGTTAAATGGACTTAGCTTCTTATCTCCCAGTGTCAGGAAACGCAGAATGCTTGTGTAGTTTTGATTTCGTCTAGTAAGACAAGAAAAGGCTGACTGACAGACTGCACCACCACAGGGGTCCCCAGTGCCTGAGACTGCTGCTTTACTGAATCCAGTTCAGCTCAGGGTACAGAGAAAACCAGGATTTAAGCCTTCTTTTTCTTTAGAACACCCATCATCCTCTCACCCAGCCCCAGCGGACAGCTAGGCAAATGCTTAGGAATGACCAAGGACGATGCAACTGTAACTGAACCCATGCAGAGGCAACTGCAGAAGCAGCCAGCAATCTATGTGCTGCCTCAGCACCTGCCTCAGACAAAGAAACCAAAACATCCAGAAAGGACCAGAAGGGTTTCCCTTCCCCCTGCCAGGAGAGGAGAATGCCTCTGGGGCCTGCACAGTGATATACCACTCTGCCCAGACAACCTGGCAAGTGTGGGTATAGAGACATGCTGTGAGGAGGAGGAGGCAGGAGCTAGGTGTCCATGTCATATGCAACCAGGGGAATTCTCAGGTGCTGCAAAGCAGCCTGCTGGGCAGCACTATAGCTTAAGGTAGCTCCTGATTGCTCTGCTTTAGGCCAAGGCCTGTTTCTGACCCTGAAACAGCCCAAAAACACAGGTTCAAAAGTTGGCCTGGAGCTACCTTCAACTGTTCCAGTAGACAGTGATTTTCCGTTTGGTCCTCCCTAAAGGGCCAGGCTCAAAGCTCCAACCTCATTTCTAGACAGTGGAAGAAAGGCAGCTAATTATGCTGCCTGGGATCTACTCTAAGGGAAAGGGAGCTCCTAGTGACAAAGCACCTGGGCAGGAGTCCCAGGCCACTGCATTCCTGGCCCTGGGTCTGGGCTTGGTCCCAGGAAGATGTTCCCAAGAGGATATTCCCTTGGTTAGCATATCTCTTCACTCCAGCTCTCCTTAGGCCCAGAACAGTTCTTTCAAGCTGCATAACATTCCTGAACTGGTCCTCAGCCAGTACCAGGATCTGGAGCCACATTTGCTCCCAGTCTTGCACTGAACATGGCCCAGCCAGGCTCCGAGATGCTACTCTTTCGATTTGTAGTTTAACAGTTTGGTGTATACAATGAGGTATCAGAGAGAAGGCAACCACTTTGATCCTCTAGTTAGATTTCCTGCATAACACAGGTCAGGGAAATTCACATATTATC
This sequence comes from Gavialis gangeticus, assembly GCF_001723915.1. Taxonomy (NCBI): domain Eukaryota; kingdom Metazoa; phylum Chordata; order Crocodylia; family Gavialidae; genus Gavialis; species Gavialis gangeticus. The sequence goes on from NW_017728995.1 coordinate 65,128,034, forward strand.
TCCTATATCAACCCCTGCATAGATATACTTTACCTGTGCTTCTTTTCACTTCCTGAAGTCAAATGGCTGTTAACAAACCCAAAGGAGGTTCCATTAAACATGAATGACACCCCCACAGCTCCTTTATTACCTAAGAAAAGCAAGAAGGAGGAAAAAAAACCCTGTTAACAAGTAAATTCACCTCCAGGCTGAGTGGCACTGGTAACAAAGATAATGAAGCACATAACACTTCTTAAGTGAAGTGGGGGGATGGAGCAAAGGGTGAGGCAGGCTGAATCAGGAAAGAAAGAATGAGCATGTGCAGTGCAGAATGTAGGTAAGGTTTTACTAAAGAAGGCTAAACAAGACAAACTGGGATAAAAGCAAGTTTAATATCACTCTGAAGCCCAGCCCCATCCTCCCAGTCAGGGGTGAAAGATGCTGGGAGAAATACATCCAAGGCCAGGATTGAGTACACATGCCAGCAGATCTCCCTTCCCACCACCCCTTCTCTGCAAGGTAAGATATTTGTCTGTCTTGGTGCAGATAAATCTAGTTTGGCCAGGGTTGTGACTCAAATATTTCAGGCTGGGGAAGACCAGGGTAGCAGGAACATGATCAGAGGGAGAGAGCTGTTTTCTGTGAGAGTCCTGGTGAAGCTCAGGCCTACTGATGAGATTGTTTCCTTACCCAGCGTGTTTGCAATTCCTGTTTTCACATTGTCTGTGGAGATATGGCTTATCCGGTTCTCATGTTCTGGCTTGGCCAAGACAACAACCCTGATGTTCCACAGTGTATGGATTGCGATCTACCAAGGGACGGGAGGCAACAGATACATTACTGCTTATAGGCACTAGATGTACTACTTCTCATCCACAGCTTCCCCAAACTCCATGACTCACTCCCAGTGTTACTTTTTTGGCTTTCTGGGGTTTTCTTTGAGTGGAGGATCCATGCTCCTGTGTTGTGTGTAGACATTTCCCTAGATCACCTTGTTTGCACAAAACACAACTTCCTATGATCACAAGCAAATGCTAATAGCCATCAAAGCAGTCACTATCTACAATGGCCTTTCAGGTAAGTCTAAAATATAATGTCCCAGCTGCATCTGTCTCTAAAAGCAAGCCATACTTTTACAATTTCCTCCTCTAAGATGAATATTCCTTTGTTAAAATGACACCATCACCTAACCAGAGTAAGTAAACTGCTTTGAGGGGATTTAAGATCAGGGTTGTCCTTTGCTCCCAGCCTGGCAGGCACTGGGCATGTTCTGACACACTGAATGCTCTGACTTTGGAGGGTATCATTTGCAGCAATATCTCCAGCTGATATGAGAAATGTATCTTAAGAGGGTCACAGGCACACCCAGCCCCTCCTCTCTCAGATGTCTGATCACTGCAGCATGGGGGCTTTGAGAAGAGGGAGCCTTAGGCAAAATGACTGTTTACTCCCATTTTTCTCCTAGCTACTCTGATGCATGCTAGCTTCTTTTCTCTCTGAGCTTTATGGAGTAAAAGAGACTCCTCACCACTTTAAAGCTGATACTGGTGATTTCCTGCAAAGATTGTCTCAGAATCTCCAGCCATTCCTTCTCCCCTTGGGGGTCCTCCTGTGTGCCAATCACATAGATGTCATGGGGGATGTAGTCAGCTGTGTCATCCCGGGTCTTTCCCTGCCCTTTAGAGAGGAACCAGGATGTGATCTTCTTTGGTGGAGGTGCCGCACCTTTAGCAAATCACAAACCAAAGTGAGTCAAAACACCCTCAGTCAGATCCCTAAGGATAGTGACTTCATGGGGATTAAATGCACACGGCCCAGAGCTATGGGCAGAAAGAATGGACTTGGTGTACAAATGAAGGCCCATAGGCCTAATTTGTACCTGACACAAGGAAGTCTCAGTGGAAGGGGCTGATGCTCTGCCATCTCATCCCTACGCAAGAGGACATTCTCTGTACTCTGCCAGTCCCCCATCTGCTGCAACTGCCCACCAAGGCCACTGGCAGCAAGTAATGCAGAGTGTGGTCCATCAGAGACAGGCACTTCCTGTAGGCTGGGGTGCTATAGGGCTGGCATAACTCTGCTTTTACCACCCCTCTCACCTGTACTGAGCCCATTTGTGCTGTAGCTGAGGAACTGAATTTGTGAGTTTAATAGTATTAACATGTTGGCCCATATCAGTTAAACCAAAACACCTGCTCAGAATGGGAGAGACAGATGCATCTTGGTTTTACTAGACACAGAGGATAAATTCCCATCTCAGGCCAGAGGTAGGTGGTTTCTCATAAGTATGTTTAGGAATGGAAGGAGTGTAGTCACTGGACATGTCCCTTTACACTGATCATGCCCTCTAGCAACAAGCTGGGGGTGGGGGGAAGGAGAAGGGGGAAGACATATGGCTATGATGCCAGCCCTGGGCCTCCCAAGCATTTCCCTTACACTGGAGAGATTGCCAAATAGCTTGCCATCCTGATTTATGGCCCCTTTTTTCTGGAGCAATGCAAAGGGACCCCTGTGTGAATCTGTCCTGGAAATCAACTCCCTCTCCTGTCCCAGTGGAAGACTCTGTTCTACACAGGTCCCTGACTGAACAAATAGACAAAATCTGGATTCCAGCATGCCCCATGAAAAAGTAGGTCAAGGTTAAGGTTGATGCAAGTATCTGGAGGAATGTAGGAAGGACCAGGCAAGAGGGGGGCTCATACCCATGTTCCAGGTCCCAATGAAGATGGTTATCATGTCAGGCTCTGGTTGCTCAGAGTGCTTATTCTTCATTTGCTGTAGAAGCTGACAGAACCCTTCTCTCTTCTGCATGGGAAGGAGCAGAGACACTAATCATGAGATGACTGGCTCAACTGACAGAGCCACAGTTCCTTCTGAAAGAAGAACTAGCTAAACAGGAAACGCCCAGAACATCCGATGGGCCGAGCTGCACTCTGTCTGCTTGCCTGCAGGCTCCACAGAGGCTGCTTCTGCCTGTAACACTTGCTTAGGCCCTCTCTAAACCATAAGAAAAGGTGATATGCCTTTAGTTAGCACACATTACCTGCTGGTTCTAAAAAGCATAGCACAGACAAGGCTGTGGATTACTTTAATACGTGTGAAGCTGCTCAAGTGGAAGACCAGATTTCTGGGAGCATGTAGTAATGGCAGTGCACTGCATTTACACAGAAGTTTTCAAGTGTTTTGATTACAGTATAATAGCCTAGTCTAGACATGGCCTCAGTAGGCTTTAAGATGGGGGAATGATTTTGGCTTAACTGCCCCACCACTGCCTTTGCCAGCCACTGATCATCCAATGAGTGCTGTAGCCTGTTCTGACTCATTGGGGATTATTACTGTGTTGATGCTGTATGGTCTGTCCATTCACTCTTGCTTTTACTAAATGCTCCCAGGCTATGTGAAAAACATTACTTGGGCAGAGCAGATTAAATCCCATAAATCCCCTTGTTAGTTCCATGCCCAAAGGGGATATGGCCCTCCACCCCTTGCTCAAAGTCTGAAGTAAGGGACTGCATTGTCCCATACCTTGGAGTCAGAAAACACATATTCTTTCCTTTGTGTTTTCTCTTTTTCAGTCTCCAGCACAATCACCAGTTTGTTAGGGAACTTCTGGGACTTGATAAGCTGCAGGACTAAGCAGAGGCTGAGTGTCACCAATATAATTTTAGACATCATAGCACAACAGAAATCCTCCCCACTGTTCAGAAACCAGTGTTTCCCTCAGACACCCCTCTTCTGAAATCTCGGGCCTCCTTTGCTCTGCATGTAGAAGCTGCCATTTTATAACCTTTACTGAGTACATATTCCAGCCAAGGCTGCCTCTGAAAAATCCTTCATAAGTACAGCCTGGAACCAAAACATTTTCTAAGATGCTTTCAGTCTTTCTTTCCAAGACACACAATGGACCACGGGCTACAAATATTACTAGCCATTGTATGGAACGTATACAGAGAAGGGGAAGCTACTTGTCCCCCTCCAAATTTTTTTGGAACCAACATGAAGGTCAAGGACAAGCTACCTTTTAAATCTGAACATTTCTCAGCATTTTGATTAGTTGTGCTCATAGGGAGAGCAGTGATCTGGTGAAATGTCAAAACAGAAATTAGATAGGGGTGAAGTAAGAGACCTTTTTCCAAAGATTTGGTTTATACTTTGAAATCAGGAGGGAAAAAAACTCCTTCCTGTTTGAGGTCTAACCTGACCCATACCCTGAATTATGGAGTCCTGCCACCCTACAGACAACCTCTCCTCTTTGCTTCCCAGGGAGCCAATTTGTACTCATTCCCCATTAACAAGCTAGGGAAGAGGAAGCGAGATCTGATCTCAAAGATGGTTTTGTCCCATGTTCTTTAGCACAGACATAGGCAATTATTTGCCTGGAGAGCCCCTTAGGGAGTTTTGGTGAGCTATTGTGGGCTGGGTCAGCACTCAACCATGCCCCCTGCTGCAACAGCTCACCAAAACTCCCTAAGTGGTAGATTATTAGACTTGTCCAGGGGCACCAGATGTAATGGGATGGTCTCAGCCCTGCCTGCTCGTCCCACTCCCAGGCACCGCTCCCTGCCTGCTGGCAGCCCCATCCCATCTGACCAGCTGAGTACACCCTTGCCCGCTCCATATGGCATCCCCAGCAATGGGTGCAGGGTGGACAGGTCAGAGTGCTCGGGCAGCCAGAAGAAGCCACTGCCACCAGGTCTGCTGGGAAGCGGAGCCCAAGCATCACACTGCCCCAGGCCCCCAGCGGCAGTGAGACCAGTTGCGGCCCAGACTGCCCCACAAGCCTGGGCTGGGCGGGGCCCAGGGACCCTTCTTGGACTAGATAAAATCCACTGGCAAGCCACATCCAGCCCCTAGGCCATATTTTGCTTGCCCCTGCTTTAGCACCTAAGCAGTTCTGAACACCAGCCAGGAAAGATAGATCAGATGCTGCTCTTAACCACTGTCAGAAACAGGTCACTTTCCTAGGGAGTCCTAGGTGAAAGCTCTGTCTGCTATTTTTTGCTGTGTTTAGAATTGGAGTCCAAAGAGGAATAAGAAAAATAATTTCCCCCAATAAAAATCTTTAGTCAACTGCACAGAGAATTTCAAGGAGACTACAAAAAGCATTTTTACTTGGCCTTCACAGAACAAAACTAGCACAACCCTCCGGGAAGGATCCAGATCAATATTTAAATATAGACAGAGAGGAAAGCAATCTAAATAGTAAGCTGAAACAAAACATTTTGACTATTTTTCCCTCAGAAAATTACACTGAAAATGACATGTTTCTGAAAAAGGTTTAAGTTTTTAAGAAAACCATATTTTAAAAGAAAAGTGTTCTATTGAATAATTTACAGTTAACTTCAAGAGAAATTTTCCATCAAGGCCTGCTCCCTTCCTTGCAGGCATGCTGCCACTATCTTAATTTATACCTGAAAACCATATGACCTGACCAGGAAACTGAGTCTCATCAAGAGACATCTGCAACAGAATTGAAGTCCTAATTTCTGCAGCCTGCCTCTTATTGATCACTCTAGGCTGGCTGGAACCTCGCAGGAGAACACTCAAGACCTAGCAGACACACATGCATATTGGATCAAATCTCACTCCTATTGGGATACCCTGGCTTCCATGGGACCAGAATTCAACCCCTCATTTGGGATCCTGGGCATCTTACTTTTCTTCTGGTTGTAGAACTTGTCTTCTGGACCATCCTTTGCTCTCTTGATAATCAGCTTCCCCATCTCCACATCAACCTTCAGGTGTATTTTAGGGGAAATTCCTAGTGAATCTGCTTTCACCTAATGGAAAATGGAGAAGTTTTTCATAAGTCAGTTTCTACACTTTGGCCAGATGTACTATGAAAAGTGGAGACATAGTTCTGCATGGCCTAACTTCATTGTGCCATTCCCAATAGACAGATATGAGATACTACTGCAGCTCTGGAGTAACATCCAGGTATTCTGAGCTCCAAGACAGCCATATTATTTCTATCAGAGGACAGCAGAGAAGCCAGAAAGCCAATACACATTCCTACATTTAGTGTCCTTCTCTAGAATAACAGGAATTGCTAAAAAACTCTATTTACCTCAAAGGTTATGGGAGGGATGAGGGAACGCCGATGTGTTGAATCAGGACCTTCAATCAACAATGTTTTCACCTGTAAAAGTTCACAAACACAGTTTTGTGTTGGGCAAGCCTACACTTGACTTGAGAGACAGCAGAACAAGAGCGTGGCAGAGAATTCTCATTACAAGGGTGGGTGTTTGCTGATAATGAAAGGAGTATATATGTAATGCCAAAAGGAGGTGAAGAAGAATGCAAGAGTACAAGAGTTATAAATCACTACCTTGTCTTCAATGGAGGACAGCAAAGAAATCAGCTGATTGAGCTTCAGTACAACATTGACTGGACTGGCTTCACCAAGCAACTGGTAACCAGGGCATAAAAGAAGAGAGAGATGCAAGAGTTCTGAATCCAAAGACCCAGGATAGAAGCTGTGTTCATCTCCCAGGCACTCCTGGCAGAAGGAGCAGCAAGGTTTATGTAGCCTCTGCCTAACCCATTGCTTCTCAATCTTTTCAGCCACAAGGCACACCTCATCAGACTCAAGGTACCCCACCATTTATTTTGTGAACTGAACAGCACCCATTTTAAAAACTAATGTATTTATTAGAGTACTTACCTCCTTACAGAGAGGCCAGGCAGTGTGTGCAGAGGAGCAGACACACAAAGCTGCCCTTATCTACTTTTCTCCTCACGCATGGAGCCAGAACCTCCCCTTATCTGCTTATATCCTCACACCTCACTTATCTCCTCACACTTTCTACAACACCTTTCAAAAGATCTGGTGGCTCTCTAATGGTGCCCTAACACCATGGATGAGAATCACAGGCCTAATCCCACACAGGTTGCACAGAATTTGACTGAGCATGCAACAGTGATGGGTTGATAGATGGACAGATTTGCAGACCTGGAACATGATGAAGTGGGGGCTGGGCATGTAGGGGAGTTGAACTGCTGACAGAAAGACACATTTGTATGTCCATGTTGAATATGCAGATAGTGTGGGCTTATGGTTTTCAGATCTACAGGCAGGATTCAGTTGGACATGTGATTGAGGTGAATGGATGGAAAAGATTTGTCAGGGAAAAAAGGTGGAGTTAAACTGATGAAAAGATTAATTCGAGCTTGTAGGCCACAGGGGGAGGGAGGCTGCATAAACAAAAGACCTGGGACACTTCGCTGCACTCTCCTTCCGAGACAGGGAGCAGCAGAAGGCAGAGAGAACTGTGGGTTAGTTGAAAACGTGGTTATGTAACACACCGTGTGCCCTGCATACTGCAGCCAGAAACAGGCTAAAGAGAACAGAGGTGTTAACTGATCATCCAAATCCCAGCGGTTGCTGCAGTGCAACAAGCACAAAAAATCCCTCCTCCCCATCCTCAGTGCTGGATGGACAATCTCATTCCTCCTTATCCTCCATCCCCCACTTGCAGCAGGACTTACCTGTGGCCGCTGATGGAGACCTGGGTGCAGCTGCTGGTCAAACACCTTCTGTATGGACTCCAGGGAAGGAAGAGTTCGTGATGCCTCGCTGAGAATACAAAGACAGGCCAGAGGTCAAAGGGTACTGCAGGTTCTGTGCAGGGAAGCTGGTGCCGGGTTGCATTGGTCAATGATAGGAAGCAAAGCAGGTTAATGAGCTGAAACAATTAATGCTGTGCAAGTCAGTACTGAGTCAATCAGGTCAGTGCTAACACTGAAAAATCATCACAGCAGGGTGAGTATATGACAGTAAGCACAACCAGCATCAGCTCCTTTTAATAAGCCTCGCTCCAGCTGCTGAAGTGGAGGTAGTCAGTGAGGGAGGAAATGCATTTTATATTTTCCAATAAATGCATCAAAGGGGGTTGTGACACAGAGGGTGTGAATGAATTGGCCTTTGGTCTCCTGCATTCAAATCTGGGATAAGTTACCAGTGAAATCCATTTAGCAATCCTAAATTTAGTCACAGGGGATGACTGCCTAGCACAAAGCCATTGTACGACTTTGGTTCAAATGACTCTCTCTGCTAATTACATGGCTTATTACAAGAAATGAAGCCAGGTCCTGCAGGTCAGAACCAAGGTGAACTTGGAGAACAAAGCTGAGAAGTTTGCATAGTGCCTAATCAGCAGCCAGTGCAAACTTTCCAAAGTGTGAATGTTTGAGTGTCTCCGTTCAGTTCACTGGAAAAGGTGCTCTACAGTGTGCCAAAGGGTCTCTGAAAATCAGACTAATTAATTTATTGATTTAAATGCCTAAGGTAGGAACCCAAATTTGGAATTCCAGCCTGTCTTGTCCAAGGTCACATGGGAGTACATGGCGGAGCTGGCAGCCCAGACCCCCTGGGGCAGGGGTCAGCAATGTTTTTGGCCGGAGTGCCAAGAATATCCCAACCTCAACCAATGCCTCCACTTGGCATGCCGGGGAAGATGGCAGGGAGTGGCGAAGGGTCCAATCCTCACTACTGGCAGCAGGTGCATGTGAACCTCCAGAAGGATAGTGGGGGAGGTGCCAGGATTGTGCTGCCTTGACCCCTTCCCTGCCGCGCACCCCAACATATGTGTGCAAGCTGCAAACAGCTGCATCAGTGTCTGGAGCCCTGGTCCGGCTCCGTGGCCAGTGATGGCGGCACACACACCTCAGCGTACACAGCAGGGAAGGGTTAGGGTGGCCACTGACACATCCCCCACAATACAGGACATCCCTTTGGTGGGGAGGGGACATGAACCCCTGGCCTCCTCAGCCAATCAGCAATAAGGGGCAGGGCCACCACAAAAGGCCACCTCTCTCCCTCCCTCCTTGGCTGGTTCTGACCCCGGCTCCTCCTGGCTGTGCACTGCCCAACCCCTAGGCACAGCCAATAGAATCGTGAGGACAAATGACTGACACGTATTTCCACCAATTAACTAAAAAACAGGCCTTTTTGTAGTCCATTCTTTACTGAGAAATTGACAGGAGATAAAATGTTTAAAAACAGGACGGTTCACTATAAAACAGGACCAAAGGCCACCCTACGAAGGGGCCAGGGCAGTGCAACTCTGGCTGTCCTCTGCCATTGGCCTGTAGGCACACATGCCCCTGCCACAAGCAACAAGCTGGACAGGGACTCTGCAGACCTCAGTACTAGGGCTCTGGACCCCGGTGCAGCTGTTTGTAGCCTCCCAGCTGCCTGCCACAGCCAGCCCAGGCTCTGGGCAGCCTCCCAGCCATCTGCTGTCAGCAGCCTAGGCCCTGAGGCTGGTGGCAGCTGCCCAGAGCCCAGGCTGGCTGTGGTGTGCAGAGCAAAATGGCTTCACATGCCATGCTTTGGCACACATGCCACGGGTTGCTGACTCCTGCCCTGGGGCCTGTCTCTGAATTTGGATCTGATTCTAAAGCTCAGGACTCCCACTGGCTTCAGTGGACTTTGAGTCAGGCCCTGTAAGAAGACATTAAGGGTGTAAACAGAAGAGCAGGTACCTGCTGTAACTCAGAGTGCTTTGAAAGAACCGTTCTGAATCACAGTGATTCCTCGGACCAAACAGAAGTTCACTGTTTGTTCCAGCGGGAAGGGGAAACTATCGATTCCAGGGGGAAGGCGACTGCGTGCGCTTGGAGCTGATACTGGAGCTGTGGAGCCCGGCACAACTGTTTGCACTCTGCCCGCTGCTTGCTGCAGCTGCCCAAAGCCCAGGCTGGCTACAAACAGCTGCACTGGGCTCCGGAGCCCAGTCACCAGCTCTGTGCTGGGAGCGGGGGAGAGACCGGGGCTGCATTGCCTCAGGCCCCTCCTGCACTGCCCGCTCCAAGGCGCAGGTACATGCGCTGGTACAGAGCTGATGCCTGGGCTCCAGAGTCCAACACAGCTGTTTGCAGCCTCCTGTCTGCAGCCTGGCTCCAGCAGCTACCCAGAGCCGGGGTAGCTGCTGACAGCCACAGAGCCTGGGCTAGGGGGCAAGGAGCACAAGCAGGGCATTGTGCCATGTACCCCCTGCCTTCATTTTGTTTTTCTGGCATGCCGGGACTCCGGCACCTTCCAAGGTAGGCATTGTGGGGGTTTTCAGCAGTCCAGCCAAAAAACATCACCTATCCCTGTGGTAGAACAATAGGGCTAACAAGGCAATTAGCAACTAGCCCAGGCAGTCACTTGACCAGAAGTAGGCACAGCCCTGGGAATACATAAACTTGGGGTTTGGCTGGCATGCCAGGCCAGCCCTTGCTGCAGGGTCAGGAGCTCCTGCCCAGGAGAAGTACCCAGGGGCACTGGTCAGACCACTTTGCTGCTTGCAGGAAGCCTTAGGCTCAAGCTCACAAGGAGCCAGGCTGGGAGGTTTGCTGGCCCAACAGTGAAAGAAGATTTGCCCTCATAAAGGAGCAGAGGGCTGCTTCCATTGTTTGGTTATGTTACAGTCCAGGGGCTTATGATTTACCTTACTGTTTTTACCAGCCACAGGCAGGCTCAAGCAGTTATTGAGCCCAGAGCAGGCAGAGAGGGAGGGCACAGCCACATGGGAGCCAGGGGCCTAGTGCCAGAAAGGCTGCAGCCACATGGGCCTGAGGCCTGGCATACAGGGGCCAGGGGCCTGGTGACGGAAGGGACAAACAGAGCTAGAGCCTCAAAGCGAGGTCCAATTCAGTGAGCCCAGGGTAGAAGGCCTAGCTAGATTAAAGGGGCAGAGGCCAAGGGGGCCGAAGCCCCACAGAGGGAACAAAATTACTATAACACCTGCAAAGCATGGGGCATGGTACAAGGGAGTATTTGGAGCCATGCAATTAGCCCATGAGGCTTTGGGCACAGTTGATTATAGAGGCCCAACCAGGGGCCTGGGTGCAGACCGAGTGCAGGGTCCAGCTGAACTGAGGCCATGCAAAGGCTTGGGGGCAGCCTCCCTATTCATTTAGATTTCTATCAAGGCCTGGCAGGAGAGACAGGAGGGCACCCTTGGGGCACAGCAGGGCACAGTCATGGTCACAGAGCTACCAGGGGTGTCACAGCCACCCCTGGACCCTGATGTGTTGCATGTGGGGAGAGATTCAGATACAGAAACCACATGAAAACAATGATGGTGCCTCTGCTCTGATGATAAAGGGCAACACAGCCAGTACAGCTCACAGAAAAGCCACCTGTCTGGACCCATTCAGAATGCGTTTCTGGTGCCATCTCTAAAATTTCTCTGTGCAGAAGCCATGTTATCTAGCATACCCATCCAGATGGGGAAAAGACATCTACAGACATTCACTCTTGACAAAACCACCGGGTAGTTTCAATTGCATTCACCACCCCTTTTGTCTTTTCTCCCTAAACTTTGATGTGAAGGAAATTTCATACAGAGTCGTTGTCACAGGAAGCTTTACAAACACTTTTGTCCGGGTATATTTGCTTAAGCATTGGTGTCCGAAATGCTTGAGCAGCCACCTTGAAAGCCCCATGCCCCTATCCAATCAACCAGCAGAAACGATACCATGTAACTTAGTGACCAGGAACCTAGAAGTTTGCTAAGTGAAGATCAGAAACAAGTCACTGCTGCAGGGTGCTTCAGTAACACAGCGACTGAAACAGATTCACATGAAACTTTGGAGGAATTCTGAACAGTGAACGAATCCACATGCATTTCTGGGTCATGGCCTTGGCTGCATTGATACAAAGATCTGCTACAGCCAGTTTCCCCAGTCCCTTGAGAATCCCTCTCACTAGGGCAATCTGTGGGAGACGTGCAGCCATACAGTCCTTCTATTAGAAACTCCACACGCACCAGCTTCTGACTCAGAAGCCATGGCTTGTGTATCTGCACGCTAACAGTATCTGGCTATTGGAATTAATCCTGGGAACAGCTGGTGCATTTAAAAGGTGCATTTAGGTTGCTCTAATCTGCAGCAAGGAACTGGCCCTTTTCTGAACAACTTGCGGGGAACAGTCCTCTGCATTCCCAGTGTGATTCTCCTCAATTCCAGTAAGTATCCCCTCAACCTTGCTTGCATTGGGAGTCACAGCTTACTCACCCAAATAGTCACCCAAATAGTCAAGCCTCAGCCAACAAATATACAAGGAAAATTCTCAGCCTTTGCACTGAGTGCTGTATCTTCACTTACTGACAGTAGTTATTCAAAAAGCCACCCCTAGTGCACATGGGAATAAAAGAGGCTGGAGCCTTAGACACCATGCAGCCAAAGATGGTAGATTAGTGTCAATCTACTAAAACACCTGCAGTTTCTTTCAACCTTTCCCTAGCATTGCAGAAATATGAAAAGAAATGGGATCTGGTGAGAAAAAGAGAACACAGATGCCTGCGACAGCCTGAGAACCAGCTGCAGATTTCTGGCTGAATCCTTTAGTGAAGCTGGAAAGGAAGCTGAGGTGAATAAATACTAAATTTAGGAAATGCCACTGAATAATTATATTTCAGCAGCTTGTAGGGGAATATAGTCAAAGCTTTAAGCAACCTCAGAGATTAAAAGGGGCGACAAAGCAATTCAGCATCTAAGTATCTGAAAAGTAGCAAACTACAGTGTGACAGTGGGGTTCCCTGGTCAGAAAGTGCACACTGCTAAGCAAATATGAGGCACAGGAAAAGGTTCATTAATGGTGACTGATACTGACACCCAAGACAGGAGAAAACCTCAAGTTTCTGGGAGCTCCCAAGAGAATTGAGAAGAAAAAAATCACCCAGAATTATTCTGAGATCGTTTCTGCACAGTTTAGGAGGAAACTTGTGTGGAATATATCAAATTCACTCCATTTTCAAACAAGCAAGTCCATTCAATGCAGGGGTGCAACCGTGCACCCAGGGCAGCTGCCACGTGACTTCCAGTTGCCATGACTACTCCCTATGTGATTGTGCAGCAGTGGTGGCAACTGTTCCTTTCTACCACGCCTCTCCCCCTCCCAAGTTAATGCCCAGGGCGGCTGCCCCAGTAATGCCACTGATTTAACTGGCCAGTTTTTAGAAGCCTTCTGCACCTGAGCACCACAAAATGTTTTCACACCCAGCAATCGATCCAAAAATCACTGAGGTCAGGGCTGACTTCACTGGACTGTGGATCAGGCCCCCCCTCTGTAAGAAAGAATTCTGTGTTTGCATATGGCAAATTGCACATTCATAGGATTACTCATCTACAGGCTGTGTGGTTTTGACCTTGAAAAACACTGTATTCAGTGCAGCTCACCTATTGCATAGGGCTTTGACAACTCAGCCTAGTTAAACCAATTAAGATAAGAACAGAATATTCCATGAAGATAGGTAGTTGTAAAAAAGGGTAGTGAGAAGGGAAAACATCTTATTTTCCAATTCCATTGTCTTCAGTGAACTTTCACCTGTAGAAAACTTGGCCTGGAAATATTTCAAGGGAAGCTGGAAATATAAAAACAGAGTTGATGCCTGAGAAAATTAGATATCCACAGGATTTCTTTTTCTTAGACCGTGTAATTCCCTCTAAGGGGAATTAGCAATATTAAAAGATAGATAAAATGGTAAGAATAACAAGATGCATAGCATGCTCCTTCTGGAGAAAGTGAGTTTGCCCACCCTTAAAACAACAGGTTAGGCCTATTTGAGAGGCAAGAATTTAATAGGTGATATCTTTGATTGAACCAACGTAGGCTAGTAGCATGGTTGGGATAGACTCAGGACAAGCTTTCAGATGCAAGTGCATTTTTCTTCAGGTCTGAGGAAAAAGCAGGCACAGCAAGAAGTAAAAACAGTCCACAGGGCTGTGAAATTGGAGAAAAAAAAGATATTCCTAGCCAGCAGACAAAAAAGGTAGCTTGATTAGTGGGAGATCAAGACCGTTCAACAAGCAAGGGGATCATTATCATCTGAGGTGTGAAGAAAGATTTACAGGAATATGGTTGACTAGCCAACTGCCCTTCAAGAATGACTGGGAGGGGTAACGGAGTGGCGCCACTCAACATCCCACACTGCCGCTGGTCTGCCTCTGGCCCCGTGGGCCCCCCCACACCCCTGGAGGGGCTGATGCTTTGTCTCAGCTGGCCCCATCACTAATTAATTGCAAAGGCTAATTGATTTATTTCAAGTGGGTGAGAAAAGGGCAGAGGGAGCTGCAGGACTGCAGTGTTGAGGAAGCGGCAGTGTTGGCAGAAGGGCTATCATTTTAACTCAAGTGGCCCCATCCCCACCATCCTGGCCCATGCAGCCAATTGGCGAACGCCATTTGGATAAAACTGTTACAGAGAGGCTCCTGCTTCAAATCAGGTGGGCTCACCCCTGTCCAGGAGGGGGGGACATGGCCAACCCTTGGATGTGGTGGCGAGGCACGCGCTGCGCCAACACTCCATGCCGCTGTCTCCAAAGAGAAGTGGGTGCTCAGTCCCGAGTGACGTGGCAGTGCTGTCCCCACCGGTTCCCTCTGCCTCCAAGAAGTGACTGCGCCGCCATGACTGTGGGGACTGGGGACTGAGGTGCTGGAGCACGTTGCTGGCCTCGCCCTCCCGCTCTGTCCCAACTGTCATGTCAGCGCTCCCATCTGTGCAGAGCACTCTGATTGCTTGTTTCACTAAGCATTGTGACTGGTTGCCGAGACAACCAATCAGAGTGCAAATAAAGCATTACTGACAGACAGACTAATGCTTTTATAATATTAGAAGAATTATAGTGAGCGATGAAAAGTCAATATCTGTGCTTAGTTCTTGGTTCCTAGTGTCCAGCCAGCTTATGAATTTTGTTTGCTGTATGGGAAGACCTAGCTCCTGTCCTTTGACACTACAGGACTTATGATGCTTTCTGTACCATGCAGAAAATGCACAGTAGATTCACTGTGCTGGAAGTAGCAGGTTCACAGTTCAAGTGGCACCATTTAAGACTGAGGTGCCAGGACACTGTGTTAGCATTTCTGGAAGCGAGACTTTTGTTACCTGAACAGCCCTTTGCAGATGGCTGTGAGCAACTTCTTCAGCTGTGGGAGGCTGCAGGAGCCTGTCTGCACCATTTCCAAGTCACTGGTAATGTGAACCCGCAAGTAATCCTGGATGAGCTTCAGGTGCTCTTCAGAGACACTGTAAAAGAGACAAGTAGCAATTAGTGCATCTGCTTCCTGCCTGCTACCCCCTACTGCCCAGCAGCTATTTTTTCTGACATGGGAATCTCCACAGCTTGTTCAGACACAACCTCATTTCCAGTGCTGAGCCGCTGTCCCCTTCCTTCCTTCTTCAGTGCAAATCTGGAACCCTTAGACTGAGCATGTGGAGCCCCTACAGACAGGCAGACTGCTGAGCTCCCAGCCCATGTTGCCTTCATGGAAGAAAGAAGGGGCTGCGAGGCCTGCAGCTTGCAGTGGAGGTTGTAAAATAGCTGTGGAAGTGGGAGAAAGTGGATTTGCTGCTCTCAAAGGGTGGGGGTGCTGGGGAAGGGCTGAGAACCTGCAGTCGCTGAGCACTGGGGAAGCATGGACCATTTCTCACCCGTCCATGGCTAGCTCTTTCACTGATGCTCCTGCCTTCCACAAAGCTCAGCAGAAACTGAAAGCAGAGGGTTGGACTGGAAGCCAGCTTGCTCTTTCCCTAGACAGGAGGTGGGTGGGGTCTAGCACCCGGGGCTGTGACCAGGGATGAGGTAGAAGGAATGATTGGCGGCTTATCCCTCAAAAAATGCAGAAAGCTCTGACAGGCTGCTCTTTCCCCATCCAGAGGCCGAGTACTGCAGGCAGCCAGTCAAAACACACTTTTTTCACCTTTTCACCTACCCAGCCTGCCAGCCCCGCAGCCAGGCCACTCTTCTACCTCCCTAGCAGACACCCAGCCTAACTAACCATGTTCACTGCCACTTGCTATGACCAGCCCTGTTCTGGCGTGTGTACAGGACTCCTGTCTCCAGCTTCCTCTAATGCTTGAATGGGTGTCCAGGTGCAACACAGCTACTGTACATGACAAATGCAAACAATGGTGCAGTTATATGGGGCAGGGCTACACTGGGGTAAATCAGTTAGGCTCCATTTAAATCATTGGAGAAATGCCGATTTGCTCTGGTTAAGAAGCAAGCTTGGGATTGCTGATACGATCACTGGGCACACCACTAACATTCTAGGCTTTTTTAGATTTTACCTGGCCATATGACAGAAAATCTCTCTGTTGGGGAGGTCAGAACATTGTTTTACATTTCAAGAAAGTCTTTCTTTCAGAGTATAGAGCAAGCATAACCTTCAAGAAGAGCCACTGGATTTTGGGTCTGATTCTGTCCTCCCATCAGTGTAAAGTAAAAGCAAGCTCAAAAATAGGCCCCATGCCTTTGTTCCCTGACAGGGGAATCAGTGAGAATGCACATTCCTCCCTTCCCAAAGGCAGCGCTTCACACACTTCAGGGATGCATCTAGAATTGATTCTCTTCTAATTATTGCCTTTCCAGAGAGAGAGTGTGAGAGGAGCGGGGAGGGAGACAACTCCCAAGCTCACCTGCTGGTGTCCTGGTATTGCAGTCGCTGAAGGAGTGTCTCAGAAAGGGACATCTTGCTAACTTCTGGCCTGGAGCTCTCATTCAGAGGAGAAACTTCCTTTGTCTCACTTGGTGGTAGGACCACAAGGAAATTCCGTGGGGGTAACAGAGGTGGGGTAGGTACAGGGTCTGGTGCAAAAAAAGAGAAACAGAGGGATTTTGGCAAGATGGCAGGACCGCCTGTTCTTGCATACAGATCCGTGGCAGGTTCTGGCAGTGAAGAATTGATCTGTACTAATAGGCCTTCAGTTTCAGAGCTGAAAAGTTCTGACTTCACAAACCTAAGTTAGGATATCAGTAAGGGTTTAAGCCTGCTCCCACAGGAGTCAATGGCATTGCCTACCATACCAAGGCCTGTAAGCAGTAACTCTGTGCTGTGCCAGTGGCTTGGTATGTAGCCTTCTCCTTGGTATTTAACTGGTACAAAGCTGCTACAAAGATTAATTGGTTCATGTTTGTGCAACTCTGAAAATAGACGTGCTACATAAGCACATCATTACAACTGCGAGTAATATAGTAGTAACAACAGCAGCACCCCTGGCCCTGCTGGTGCCCCACCCCCTGCCCCTCCAGCCCCCGAGCAGCAGCAACAACAGGAGTTCAGTGTGATATAACTGGGACCAGAAGATACAGGGGGATGGAGATGTAGGTTGCCATATCCTGAGAGAGCCAACCAGCCAAATTAAACTTCAGCTCACAAAAAGATGTTGAACCCAACAGATGAAGTGGGTTTAGCAGTTTCCATCCTAGCCAGCAAATTGTTCATAACAAAAGCGTGCAGTAATTTGACATGATTATCAGTTTCTACAGACACAGAAATCTAGTATTCTTTGTTCCTACATCTTTATTGCTGGTAGCATGTAAGGAAAGGCATGTTGGAGGGAGAACAAAGAGGCTGCAAAATTAAAAGAAGGAAATGGCTAGAATAAGCAATTATGCACAGAGAAAGGAAATCACACTAGATCTAACCTGCAAATGAATCCCTTTCCACTTAATTCACTCCGTGACTTGAGCACATGCCCTGATCATAGAAACATTCTATGTATTAACCACCTAAACCTCTTTCTCCCATTTTAAGCCTCCAAAGTCATGCCTCTCAGTTCTGTCACAATCCCTATTTGGTAGGAAGTGATTTTAATCCAACAGTGTTCACCCTTGTTAAAACATTTCCCCTTCACTTTGCAATGCCCATAGTACTTGGCTTGCTCAGTTGTTCTTAAAAAAGGAGTAAGAGTTATTTCTCCTATGAAAACAGGTCTACAGCTCCTGTGTAGCTTGTGACTCACAGAACCAGGGCAATAATGAGTGGCAGCTTGTCTGATTGGTCCTGATATCAGGCAGGGAAGACAGGGATAAATATACAACATTAGAGAAAAACCTTATCCATTAACATTAAATGAAACCCAAATGGCTAATAGTCATAGTCCTTAGCAAACCAGCCCAGGGTAGCTATCATCTAGCCCAGCCTATTGCAAAGGAAGACTCACCCAGGGCTGCCATCTGGGGACTCTATTGCTGATGCCAGCCAAAAGTGCCCCCAAAAGAGGAAGACCTATGCCCACAAACAATAAAACACCCTTGAGTAGTCCCCAAACCTCCAAACTTGCATATTAATGAGGGTATGCAAAGAAGGAATACATAGTTACCATACATAACCACAGCTGAACCTACACAACATAGGCAGGGTTACCTCAAGGATGTGCAAAGTACAGAAATACACACAGCTAAGAACTACAACTAATAATTATTTTAATCATCCTCAGAAGCCTTCTATATGTGATCATACACTGAAACATCAACACTGTTAACCACGGCAGTAGTTATCTGGAGCAGAAATTTCCCTCTCCCAGTCCCGCAGCTATATCCAAGCTGCACTGCCCCCTTCTCTAGTTTGCCCAGGGTCAGATAACTACTGGATACGTAAGGCAAGTAGCTGCTAAAGGCAACAAGATATGCCAGCAAGATATCCCCCTACATGGCTGGAGGGGAGGTGGCTAGAGGCTCTTGTGGGCTACAAAGCCGTGACAGAGAGTCAGTCCTCTTCAGGGCTCTGAGCTTTTGCTCACACGCAATGGGGTGCTGCTCTGCTCTGCTCCGTCTGTCCATCAACACTTCTTGCATCCAGCCTCATTCTCACAATGGATCTTTGATCAAGTTCATGCTTTCTTAGTTGTTTTTAAGGACAGCTCCTTTCTTTCTCTTTTTTTTTAAAAGGGAAAATAATTCACAAGAAATTTTGTAAAAATTTTTTCATTTCAATTTCCTAGAAAAGAGAGCTGGAAAAGACCTCAAGAAGTCATGTAGTCTTCACGACTGCCTTGGGTCCGCAATCAACTATATTTAAACCAATCCTGACAAATGCTTGCCTAACCTGCTCTCAAATGCTTCCTGTTGGTATGTCTGCAACCTCCCTAAATAAACTATTCCAGTGTTTCACTCTCCTTAACAGTTACAGAATTCTCTAATGTCTAACCAAAAGCTCACTTGGTGCAGTACAAGCCTATATTTTTCCTCCTGTCCTAAGTGAAGAAGAGTTTTGAACTTTTCTCTAGGGAGTCACACCTTTGGAAGGCTGTTGTCCTCCCTTGCTCTTCTCTTCTCCAGAGGAGACAAACCTGCTTCTCTCAATCTTTCCTCATAGGTCATTTTTTCTAGACCTTTGATAACCTGATTGTTCTCCTCTGGACTGTTTCCAGCTGTTTCACATCTTTTCTGAAATATCATATCCCACACTAAACAGAGTATTCCAGCTGAGGCCTCAGTGTTGCTGAGAATGAAAGAACTTCATCTCTTACATATGATACACTTGCTCATCCATCACCAGGGATCCTGATTTTCTCTGATAAAAAATCACAAATTCTCTGATAAAAAAATTCTCAAATTCTCCAACTGAAAACCCCAAATCCGTGATTAAAATGAAAGGCCACTATATATATTGGTATCAGTTGAACACAATGTTTTTGCTCACAGAACACAGGCCCAGCCCCCACCTCCAGCCCTACTGATGCCCCTCACACCCCACCACAACCCCCCCAGTCCTGCCAGAGGGGGCCCCCAGCTGCCAGGGCTATGGGGCCAGGGACTTGGGTCCACAGCCCCCTGCCCCCTGTAGCAGCGCCTGAGCCCTGGCCATCACCCTAAGGAGGTGGCGGATGCTGCAATGAAGCAGTGTGCAGCCCAGCTCCCCAAGCTTGCTGCTTGCTGCCTGTCTGCTGTGGGCTTGGGTAGGGGGTGTGGCTGGCTCCCTGCTGCTGTGTGCACTCAGGGAGAGGGGCAGGGTAACCCATGCCCCACCCCCCATCTGTGCACAGGGTGGGGGTGGGTATAGACTTCCCACTTCAGGCTTGGGCTCCCTGCCCTGCTGCCGTGCCCCAGGGCCTCTCCAGCCTGGTGGGTGCGACCCAGTGTGGCAGGGCTGTGCAGGGAAGCTCCTTGCTGCTGCGAGTTCCACAGTGCCCTGGAGAGGCATCCCCTGCCTGTGCAGCAGCAGCAAGGGGTACAACCCCACGCTGCCACCCCTGCTGCTGCTGCACAGGCAAGGGACACATCACCGGGGCAGTGTGGAGCTTGCAGCAGCAAGGAGCTTCCCTGCACAGCCCCGCTCTGCCCTGCTGCACCAAGTCACACCCTCTGGGCTGTGGGAGCCCTGGGGGAGGGCAGCAGGGCAGGGACCCCAAGCCTGCAGCGGGCAGCCTGCGCACACCCCCACCCTGCACACAGACCTGGAGGGCACAGGTTCACCCTGCCCTCCCAGGACTGCGTGCAGTGGCGAGGAGCTGGCCCTGCCCCCGGACAAACTGCCCCCGGCCCCGGCCCACTCCCCCCCGGCCATGCATTCTGGCCCCAGACCCCAAGCACTGCCCAGCTGGGCAGCAGCCCCAGCCCTACCCAATTCCCTCCCTCCCTTCCTCCTTATGGGGGCCTCAATCCCCTACCCCCTGACTTACCTGTGGGAGCTGCTCTCCAGACTGCCTCGTGGCCCTGTGCATATACATTCACGTGGTGCTCCCTGCTTGACTGCCCTCCTTCTGCTCGCCCCAGCTCCTTGGAGGCTGGAACTCTGCTAGCCTGCAGAGAGCTCTTTGCAAATGTGCAAAATCCGTGGGTTTCTCCAGTAAAATGAAAAATCCGCATTTTCCTTAGGGAAAGGGGGAAATCCATGTTTTTCTCCACTTTTCCATGGGAAATGGAAAACCAGGATCCCTGTCCATCACACAACGATGGTGGCTTTCTTCACAACAGTATAACACTGCTAGCTCCTGTTCAGTTTTTGAACCACTAGGACCCCCTGGATCCTTTTCTGCAGAGCTGCTACCTAATCAGTCATTCCCCATTTCATATTTGTGTATTTGGTTATTCCTACTTAAATGTTGTGCTTTGCATTTGCCCTTACTGGATTGCATCCTGTTTAGTTTAGATCCTTTCTCCAATTTTTCAAAATCATTTTGAAATCTTATCCTGTCCATTAAAGTGTTTGCAATCCCTCTGAGCTTGGCGTCATGGACAAATCTTATTCTAGTCTAGTCTACAGTATTCTAGAATATTCTTGGCTCAATTCTATCAGTCAAGTCATCAATAAAAATATTGAATAGTGCCAGACTCAGGACAGACCCCTGAAAACCCCCATGTGATACAGCCTCCCAGTTTAAAAGTGAGCAACCGACAATTGTTCTTTGAGTGTTCTTTTCCAACCCACTGTGCACCTATTTTACAGTAGTTTCATCCATACTTCCCTAAATTCCTTGTAAGAATGTCATATGAGACAGTGTCAAAAGCCTTACTGAAGAGCCTTACAAAGTTCATTAGTACTTTTCAGCCATAACTAGAGATCAAGTAGGGCTTATTTTTTATGTGTACACAAAACTTTGCAGGAGCATAGAGGTGTATCTGTGTGTCATGGGAAACACATGCCAAAGAGATTTTATCCTGGAGATGGCTGACTTGCATTGTCATGCACATCATTTCTAGACGAACAGAAGACAGGAAGCATGGCTTTGTGGTTAAGAGGAGATTTTGGTTCAATTCTCTGCTTTGCTACAGATTCTGTGCGACTTTGGGCAAATTGCTTAGATTCTCTGGGTCTTGATTTCATGTTTGTTATGTTGGGATATACCACACTATTTTCCTCACCTCATTAGCAGTGTGTGAGGATAAATACAGAAAAGTTTGGTTGCTCTGATACTACAGTAAAATAAGCCACATAAGCAGCTAATATTGGACACAAGCTGGCCCTTGGTAAGTATAACGCAGTCAGCATGCACTGAAGCCTGAGATGCTCCTTGCAAACTAAAATTTGTCTTAGGGAGAGGAAAATTCTCACACAACATTAGGTTATCTTTAATTTCTTCTAAAGGGGCCATATAACCCTTAAATTCCATGCAGACCGCCACTAAAATCCAGCCCAAGAAATCTCACTTTAAAGTTGCTGCTGAAGAACTAAAGCAGGAGTGCTTAACCCCCAGCCTGCAGGCCAGATTTGCCCCCTGGCACTGGGTCATCCAGCCTGTGGAGCTCCCCAAAGGTTAAAAAAATTGGTAGCAGGGGTGTAGTGGCACCACTCCCCTGCTACCAAATTTTCAGACCCATGGGGAGCGCCATGGGCTGGATAGCATGGCCCTGTGTGCTGGATTAGGCACATAGGGTGCTTCAGGGTGCAATCCCAGTGCATGGGGCTAGGTGAGGGCAGCACAGGGCCATAGGGCCATTAGGCCAAATCCCAGCAGGCAGGCATGGTATGAGGCCCCAGGGCCTGATCCTAGTGCACTGAGCAGCCCTGATCCCTGTTCAAAGGGCTGAGCAGGGGCAGCACAGGACCCCAGTGCCCAATCCCAGCATGAAGCCAGTGTGAGCCAGGCAGAAACTGTGCACGGCTTGATCTGGCCTGTGAACCGGCCCTGGCCTGATGGCCAGAAGATTGACCACTACTGGACTAAAACAACATACCAAACTCTTCACTTCCCACTAGTAGTGCACTTCATTTAGAGCAATGGACTGAAGTTACAATCCTCATGTGAAGGTGGATGCAAGCTCTGATTGGCACATCCTATCTTGGCCATCCTATCTCGTTGGTTTGGAACATGAATCTTCTAGAGACAGCAGAACAAGGCTGCCAGCATGCTTCCCTGACCACAATGTTGCTTCTTCCCTTTGGGTATGTGGAATATGGGTCAGCTAGTAATAGCCCACTAGAGATCTCAAGGCTAAATGCAGTAAAATATTGTATTACAAGGGATATTATAGAGATTATGCCCCTGGTCCCAGGAGCCATACTGGGCACTATAGGAGAGGTATAACAATCAACATACCCTACAGTGCTTGCAGTGGGTGCTCCATGTAGGCACAATGCTGTGTGTGCATGCAAAGCAAGAATGTAGTGCAAATAGGCATGTATGTGGAGGTCACCAATTCTATGATTTCTGTTTAAAAAAAACCCAAATGGAGAAGTTGACATCAGCCATTCACCTGCCATCTTTTTCTGTCCCCAGGCATGAGGAAATCTGATCATCAGGCTTCTTCAACCACCAATATCAGGAAATCCATTTACTGAGTATGGGGGCACTGTGTTGGAAACTCCAAACACAGCTGTAGGTGATGCATGCAGCACATCTTTGTACCCTTTGCCTGTCTCATTAAAGTGAGATATGATTTATGATATCTAAATGTCTCTTGATTGTTAGGGACACACTTCATAGTGCAGACGCATGAAGGGGGTAATATTTAGGTATCTCACCAAGCACTCACCCATCTAATGCAGTTGATAGGAAACTATAGGTGCTCTGCACTGTTGAGAATCAGGTTCAGAAGAACTAAGAAAACCCCTGCCAATACTATGTCTTCTCCAGCTCAGAGCAAACATCAAAGATCCATGTCATCCACTCATCCCCTGGATATCTCACCTGCATCCTCCTCTGGTTCATCGCCTGCATCTTCCTCTTCTCGCTGCACTGCATATTTGAGGTGCCATACCAGTCCCATATACTCCTTCTTGTAAAACTCTATCAGCTCCTCCAGGGTGTCGAAGTACTTCACTGGGACACCTTCTGATGCCTGCAATAACCCACAGGACACACATGTTGTCAGACACTGTTGGGGATCATTCCTACTGTGGAAATCTCAATCTTCACAGGAGGAAAAGCAGAAAGAGGAAAAACATTCAGTTTGTTTTTTTTTTTAACAATTCAGAGAAAGCCAGGCCAGCTTTCAGACTGTCCACCTGAGCCCAGCTGTTCTCTGCAGAACAGCTCACAGTATACAAACCCAAACAGAAATGCACCCATGCTTCAGCCAGGCTCAGCAAAAATAACCTCAGAGATTCAGCAGAGCTAAATGGAAGACATCCCATTTTCAATTCAGTTTAATTTTAAAGTATGTTTCACTTCTAAGTAATGAAGACCTGTAAAGGCAAAATAAAAATGTCTCCCACGCATCAATTCTTGTACTTTCTCTTTTAATCAGCACAAGAAACCTAGACAGGGTTTTAAGGTCCACATTTAGGAATTTAAATAAGTAATTACATTTTTTTTTAGAGGAGCTGGTTCCCATCTGACCCTGATGCTTGTGCTTTCGATCTTAAAAGAACTAAACCTGTCCTTTAAAAGCTGAATTTAATTTGAAAAGCAATATTCAAATGTTATTTGTTAAGTTTCCAAAAGGTGCAGAGGATTTCAGGCTGTTTCCTGGAATTCTTTGAGGGGCCAGTACATAGGCTGTACGTCTATTTTGGCGACAGCCTGAAAGTCTGTGACCATGATTCCCATTTTGCTGTCACTGGTCTGAAACGTGCTGCAAAAACTGAACTACAGGCTGATGTAGTCCTCATTAGAGGTATTCCAAAGGAGATGCAGGGAGCCATGTTTGTGGGCACAGTGTGTTCCCTGATTCACTTAGTCTATAAAGTGCAACATCACCGTCCGTACCTTCTGCCTGACTTCAGCCTAATACAGAAAACTACCTCTCTCTGTTAAAGGATGGATTCAGTCCCTTGCTTCCTTTTTCATGTTCTTGTGACATGGTATTTAGCAGAATTCAGAGATTTGATGAAATCTGACCCAGTCACACTGTGAGAACTCCTGCTATGGCCTTGAATTTGCAACCTCTGGGCTGTCAGCTGTGCGCGTAGTGTCCATGCCATCCCAAACCGGACCCGTCCTTGTCACAGCTGAAGTTCCTCTTCCAAGAGATAATTTTGGTTGAGGCTTTGTAAAATGTTGGGAAGTGCTGGCCTGGACCTCCCACCAGTGAGAGACAATCTGGATCATTAAAGTAAGACACTGCATCCTAAAAGGTGGCAAATCTGAGGAGTTAACCATGCAGAGTCCTCAGAAGCAAAGCTGTCTGAAGTTGCCATTGAACCTGGATGTGCCAGATTCACCAGTCTGCAGATGCCATTCATGTCATCCCAATGCTCTGCCTTCACACACAGTCCTGATAACATAAAAGAACTGACTCACTGTGGCAGCACACAAACTGTCAGTCCATTAGCCCATGCTGCACAGGCAGTGAGCAAAGCCAAGAAAGGGGAGTGTCTGTACATGGCTGCTTCTGAAATTACAAGCACATACCATCAGATCCAAAACAGATGGCTGTGCATAAGCATGCTCAGTTGATCCGTTATCCACCAGCTCAACTGATTTGCAGGAAGTATTGTTCCCAATGGAAACAGCTCTCAACATCCTGTCAGGCAGGGACAGCAGATTGGAGGTTTTCCCCACTGTGAAATTAGTCCAAAGAAGTTCTCACACTTGCAGGAAGCAAAGCAGCCTCCAGAACCTGATGCAGGAATGAGGGAACAGCCCAGGGGCAGGTGCTTCCCTGCCTAGTCAGGATGCTATTGGCTTAAACGCCAACCACCAAGAGCAGTGTACATTCGGGAGTGGGGAGGCACCCAAAACCAACTGGAAGAAACACTCAGGGGACATTAAACTCATGGGATTATAGCTGTCTGGGGCTAGACTTCACGTAAGATACACATTTATCCTTTAATTATCAAAGTTGCTCCCTGAATACAAAATAGATGAGTACATCCTCATAGTTGGATTCCCAGTCTCACACTGGTGGTGCCAGAGGCATGTTCATTTATTTTTCAAAGTATGTTCTCATTATTAGCATACAGGAGCTTCTAACACAGCTTTTATGAAATCTTGTCTCAGAACCTTTTAATCTGTACGTGTTACCTCTAAAAGACATATTTGTCTGTGGTTCACCTCTTATTCTGTGCATATTTATCTTGTTCATGGGGCTTTTTAATATTAAACACAGGACCAAATAAGAGTCAGACATAGTAAAAAAGATTAAATCTGAGAAACACTGACAAAAACCATAACCAGCAGAAAAATGCCTTGAAAGAATCCTTTAAATTTCTCTAAGAAAATAACATCACACGCCAGAAATTGGGGCAGCAACATGCAGAGGCAGCCACCCAGGGTGCTGTAGTCAGGGGGATGCCATACACACACGTGCACACACACACACACACACACATGCATGTGCGCACACGCACACATGCGCACCCAGGTGCCACAAGCAACAGGTAGCAGTACTGGTTTGGGGCATTGCTCAGGGTCCCATGTGACACCAATACGGTATGTGGAGGAGGCCTCGGTGCAGTGGGGTGGCACATGCAGGGAGCCCCAGGCTGGGGCCAGCGGCCCATAGAGGGGAGCAGGAAAGGTCAAGTGGCCAGTTGCATGCCAGGCCCTGTAGGAGTCCTGTGGAGGTCACCGGGCACTGGAGGCCCCTGTGCCAACACTCACGGGCCACTCATCACAGGCTCCTGCTCCCTGCATTTTGGCTCCATGGGACTGCAGCCAGTGTGGTCCCTCCAAAGACAGACACCCTGCCTAGCTCCCTAGCCTGTTGGATGGAGCCCCTCTGCAGCCCGGCACCAGCGCTGGTGAGTATAAAGCATGCACTGAAGCCTGAGATGTTCCTTGCAAACTAAAATTTGTGTTAGGGACAGGAAAATTTCCTAGGGGAAGTGGGAAGGGAAGAGAAGCCCCACACAGGCAGGCACCAAATACAAGTTTGCCCAAGGCACCATTTTCCCTAGGGTTGGCTTTGGCAACATGTTCAGCAAACATGCACAAATGAACAACTCTGGTCTGCTGTCCACAGGCAATGTTCAGAACATTTTTTTCTAATATCTCTATCTGTCTTTAAGCAGGTAGAAAGGAAAACATTTTTACTGAAAATGTATAGGTTGCTTTTGAGAATTTAGTCAAAAGATCTGTTTTCCTGTCTGCAAGGGTGTCCTGCAGTCTGCCCTGTTTCTGATTCCAACACTGTGGAAAGTATCACATTCATGCAGATACAGGCAGACACAAGAAGTGATATCTGTGTAAGGACATTTCTACACAAGGTTAGAGATGTTGCAACAAGTTGTTAGCTGATACCCCTCATGTTTCAGCTTCTACATAACATTTCAGGTCAAATTCTGCCCTCACCTGTAGGAGTGTAAAACCAGGATAATTCCACTGTCTTTGAGAGTTCCTTTGGGTTTGCATCAGTGAAAATGGAAACAGGATCTGGACCTATGAATCCATACCAGGCATTTAGATATATTGATACTGGCTGGGTATAATGTCTAGACTCAGGGACTCAATGACAAGAAAGCTATTAAGGAAATATAACTCCTTAATCCAGTCTGTAACAGAAAAGAATCCTGAAATCAATTAATTTCCAGTGCAAGTGAACTCGGTCAATCTATTGTTTCCCTGTTGTCCACCACAGCAGTTTATCTGCTCTGAAATTTCAGTTGTTATTATTATTTTTGCAATAGCACCTTGGAGACTCAGATATGGTCCAGCACCCTGTCTGATCATTATTAATTATCTGTTTTACAGTAACCTCTAGGAATTCTCTTCATAAAGCAGGGGCCCATGTTGCAAGGGCTCCTACAAATACAGAACAAAAAGGTTCCTTTGACTTGATGTCCCATGATATCCCCGTGGAAAAATTGGGGAATTGCGGCCTAAACAATTTCACAGTCTGATGGCTGGGGAACTGACTCCATGGACAGACCCAGAGAGTAATAACTGATGGAACCAAATCAGCTTGGTGCACTGTAACCAATGGCATCCCCCAGGGCTCTGTTCTCGGGCCTATACTCTTCAACGTGTTTATAAATTATCTGGACTTGGGTGTTATAAGCAGACTGGCTAAGTTTACTGACAACACCAAACTATGGGGAAGTGCACTCACCCTAGAGGATAGACTGGCAATCCAGGTCGACCTTGACAGGCTTACAAGGTGGGTAGGTCAAAACCTGATGGCATTCAATGCTGAGAAATGCAAGGTGCTCCACCTTGAAAGAAAGAACCCACGCCACACTTACAGGCTCGGCAGTGCTATGCTAGCAAGCACCACGTCTGAAAGAGACTTGGGGGTCATGATTGACCACAAGATGAACATGAGCCACCAATGTCATGCCGCAGCTGGCAAAGCAAACAAAACTCTGGCCTGCATCTTCCAATGCATCTCAAACAAGACACAGGAAGCCATTCTCCCACTTTCCTCAGCCTTGGTGAGACCACAGCTGGAATACTGTGTCCAGTTCTGGGCTCCACAATTCAGAAAGGATGTGGAGAAGCTCAGGAGAGTCCAGAGGAGAGCCACGTGAATGTCAGAGGACAAGAGAGCAGGCCTTATGAGGAGAAGCTGAGAGGCATGGTACTCTTCAGCCTGGAAAAGCATAGGCTCAGGGGTGACTTGGTGGCAGCCTGTAAGTATATAAGGGGTATGCACCAGGAACTGGGAGAACATCTGTTCACCAGGGCACCCCATGGGAAGACTAGGTCCCATGGTCACAAACGCTTGGAAGACCGTTTTAGGCTGGACATAAGGAAAAACTTCTTTACTGGCCGAGACCCCAGGGCCTGGAAGTCACTCCCCCCAGAGGTGGTGCAAGCACCTACTCTGGATTCCTTTAAGAAACACTTGGATGCCTACTTTGCTGGGATCATTTGACCCCTGATGATGTCTGCCCTTTGGGCAGGGGGCTGGACCCAATGATCTTGCGAGGTCCCTTCCAGCTCTAATGTCTATGAAATCTATAAGTCTAAGTACGAGACATCAGATGGAAACAGACAGGGCAGGCAATGAGACAATAGTTAAAGGAGCAAAATTACCCCTTAAAATTAGCTTGTGAGACTCTAACCCCAGCCTCACAAACTGAGTGACACTACACCTTCTTCATTTTGTGTCCTAAAGTATAAATCATGTAGGACTAAAATAATATTTGCACTTTTTTTTCTCTAAGAGGAAGATAAACTAAAATAAAAACCAAGCATATGCACATCTATAGCTCTGTGCTGCTCTTGTCTTAGTGTATCGTCCCTCAGTACATTTAACATTAGGCATTGTCACAGAAAGCCTTCTAAAGCGGTCACCTCTTGGAGACGACCCACGCTGAACAGACAGCTCTGCTATTTGGGTATATGTCGGTCACTGAAAATGTACTAAGCATTTCACACTTGTCTTTTCACTTTGTCATGAAGAACTAAAATGTATTTTATAGCAACAGCCCCTGGTGAAGAGGAGCACAGAGGATCTGGGCTATAGCAGAGGCCCTGCTAAGAAGCATTTTGGCTGATTCAACCAGATTGCTTCCTGGGGATTCCCAGAGTACATCTTTTGCCGCTTTTGGAGAGTGCACAGCATGCGCTCGCATTGCTGCCCAGCCAGCTCCCGGCTGACAGGGATGGACAGTCATGTAGTCTTGGTCTACACCAGCATTCTCCTTCAAATTTTGCTCACTTGCAACACAACAGATTCAGCTCCACTCCTGGCAGCAACCGGCAGTGAGCATGCCAATATAACAAGAGACCAGTGTTTTGTGGTTGCTCTATCACCCTCTGACTCTTCAGTTGCTCTCTAAAGCTTTCTCCTGCCCTCCCTGACTCCTCCACTGCTCCCAGGCCCATTTTTATACTTTCTAGTTCCCTCCCAACAGCATTCTGCCTATTACCTTCCCCAAGCTCCCCCTGCCCATGGCTGCCCCACAACTTCCCATCTTTCTCCTACATTCTTTCCCTCTCCTGAGCTGTCTCCTGCTTTTACTATAATGTCCCAAATGTCAATTTTGTTTGCTCCCTTGACTGCTGGTTTATCTGTGCTTCTGTAAGTAATCTCGTTACCCTGCAAAACTCTCTTCGCCAGGGGGCCCTCTATGGGCACAAATTCAGTCTTGGTGTAAATGGGAGGTAAGTTAGGATTTAACCCCTCCTGCTACCATACATGGTGTTTTCTGCTTCTCTCTCAAGATTTCCTGGTTTCTATGGCAGCCAGAGGAAGCAACTTAGTGTAGCGGCCCCTGCTCCTATTGTGCAAGCCACTCTTTTAGAAGCAGAGGGCACAGTAGCATCATCAAAGAGCAGCATCCTTCACCTCCCAACCGTCTGCCCCCAGGTAGCTCTTGCCCTCACTGTGGGGTGAAGTCTGGCAGACCCTGACAAACCTCTCCATGCTTGGAGTCAAAAGAAGGGGACTGCATGCAGGACAGCCCCAACAGTTCAATACTGGAGCACTCTGCAGAGTACTGAATGTCTGACTGAACCAGTGAGAATAGACAGCAAGAAGCAAAGTAAGGAAAAGGGGAACCAGAGGCACTGGTCTCTGTGTGAGCTGCCATAAGCCCAACCACAAACAAAGGGCTGTGGAAATTTCAACCTGCATGGCAACTAGTCACAAAGATAGTGGCCCCCCTCCGCCTTCCCCTTCTGGACAAGGCCACAGCTGCGAAGAATGGCCAGACATCAGTTTTGCCCAATACACAAAGCAAGAAATGATTATTTGCAAGGACTTCTAAAAGATGAAGACTGCAGTCATCCATTCTGCACCTCTGGTACCAAGGGACCTCCCGTGATAAGAGCATGGTGTGTTTGAATGGGAGACGGAGCTGGGGGCTAGTTTCACCTGCAGACCTTCTCCAAGAACTAAAAGCCATCCCACCAACCCAGTGCCCTTCCTGGTCTCCTCTAACATAAATACACATAGCACCGGACATACAGCAACAAAAAACAGCTATCACAACAAGATACTCCATGGTGCACATTTATCCTCCTGGGAAAAGGGCAGGAGAACAAATATAATGTACCAGGTGCGAGTCACTGCTTCATTCCCAACTGGAAGGTGCCCAGCAGCTATCAGTGATGGATGCCATCTGAGACTCTAACTCATTTCCCTGCCACTCTAGGATTCTGAGCAGTCCCAAGAGATCACTGATCTGTTCCTGATACACAACCAGAATCAAGGGGAACTGCACAGATGAACAATAGTTGTCAGTTTAAGAAGTAAAGAAGACATTGCTGTATCTAATGCTTGGGTTTCTGAAG
Organism: Gavialis gangeticus; assembly: GCF_001723915.1. Classification (NCBI taxonomy): domain Eukaryota; kingdom Metazoa; phylum Chordata; order Crocodylia; family Gavialidae; genus Gavialis; species Gavialis gangeticus. The sequence continues at coordinate 65,158,791 of NW_017728995.1, forward strand.
AAGCCTCCCCAGTAGCTACGCAAACAATTCTAACCATCAGAAAACAACACATTCCTGGAACATATGATGTTTTAGTTGTGCTTCACCTCATGGGGAAGGGTCACAGGTTAGAAAAGCAAAACAGCAGTGAATAATAAAATATGCAACTACCATTTAAATCTCTCTGTATCTGGGCTCCAAAACCAAAAAAATATTATTGATGTTACATTTGAACTGAAACTCTGTAAAAGAAATGTGCTGTATAGCAAAAGTTGGCCCAAGGGGAATATTAGTTTCACACACATTTTCTCTGGTTTTGTAGATGAAAAATAGAAATGAAAATGGGTAATGCAAGCAGAAGTGAGAGTTACACAGCAACAGAGAGCAACTGAAATTACGCAGCTTAAATGTACAACATGCATGCAAGCATACACACAGATTAACAAGATCCCTTTTTTCCCTTTTGCTTACTAATGACTGTTGTTTTGTGAGACCATTATAGGACAGACCAAAGTCTTAATTGTCAACTGAACTGGTCTGAATCATTAGAAACATGAATCACAAGCATCATATCTAAGGCAATATATCACATCCCTAGTTAACAGGGTGTCAGAGACAGAAAAAATGCAGATTCTGGCCCCAGTTACAGCAGTTCTATAGTCTAAAGCAATTCCTCTAAAATTGGGGCACTACTCTAGATTTATACTGATATTCTTCACCCATGGCGGGCAGGGGGGAGGATGGAAACGTCAAATGCACAATACGAAACAGGGAATAACTGGCTACGGGGTAGTATTGCAGAAAATGACCTGGGGATTGGAATGGTTCACAGACTGCATAAGTCAACACTATGATGTTGTTGCAAAAAAGACAAATGTCAGTATGGATGTATTACCAGGAGTGTTGTTTGCAAGACACATGAGACAATTATTCCACTCTGCTTGCCACTGGTGAGGCCTCCCCAGAGTACTGTGTCCAGTTACGGTGACCACACAGACAAATTGGAGACAAGCCAGAAGAAAACAGGCAGTAAACAAAGAACACAAAACACATTATGAAAAGTTGAAAGAAATAGGTTTGTTTAAAGACGACTTGGGGGGTACATGATAATGGTTTCTGAAGGTTTAAAAATGGGGATGGAGAACAATTATCATCCTTTCTACTGAAGGCAGGACAAGGGGTAATGAGCTTTAAGGAGATAAAGACAGTAAAGCACTGAACTTTGGCAGGGAAGCTGTGGAATCCCCAACACTGGATTTGTTTAACTCCACACCTGTCTCAGGGTGTCTAGGTATGTCTAATATATTTCTGATGCCTGAAAATGAACCAGGAGGCTAGATGAGATGACCTCTTAAGGCCTCATACAGCTCAACATCCTAGGACTCCTTCAAACCCTTCTCATTCTCACTTCGCCCAGAATCTTGGTAACTTCTTCAAGGAGAAGCTAGAAAAATCCAATATGATCTTCCTTCCATCCCTCACTCCCAAAACCCTTTCTTCCTTTTCCCCAAGTCACCATCTGTCATATCTACTCCAGCCCCTCCAAGCTAAAGACTTCGCTCTGCCTCCCCTATAAACACATTCTTGTATCTCCTGTTCTCAGAATCACTACCCTCAAACTTACATGCCTCCAACCACTGTCTTCTCTCCCCCTTCCTCTAAGTTTACTGCAAAATAGCTTATAACCAAACTGCTTCTCTTATGAAACTGCTCTCACCAAACTCTCCCATGAATTGCTTCTGGCTACACCGCATGGCCCACGTTCCAAATTCACCTACCTCAGGCTGTCAGCAGGCTCTAACACTGCCGATCGTTCCTTCTTCTTGACATCCTCTCCTTCTCTGTCTGTCGTAGATCTGTCCTCTCATGGTTCTCCTGTCTTTCTCAACATCATGTTTGGTAGTTCTTTTCTCCACCTCCCAAAGCCATTCTCTGTGAGAGGCACACAGGGCCCTAACCTTAGTCTCCTTTGCCCTGTCGTCTCTTTAAGTAACCTCATCTTGCCACCAAAATAAGTTGGTAGCCTTATTCAGAAGTACATTTCAGCTTACCTTGAGAGGACTAGTGGGTGGATTATACATATATCATGAAATCTCTATAGAAGACCTAAAAGTCAACCCAAGATAGGCAAAGAAGGGGTTAAATTAGGGGTTCATTACAATTGTGTTATAAATAGAAAGCACAGGAAGGCTGTGGTCTTAGGGGAAGAGGAAGTGTGTTCCCAAGCCCAGGGCAAGGAACAAGGAGGAAGTGGGAAAATGATCATCCGGCTATATTACTTAAGGGCAACTTGTTCTATCTAACCTGCATATCATTTAAAATCATGTTTAGGTACTTCAATAAAGCAGCCTAATTTTCCAAGTAGCAGAGAACTTGCCCAATGACTTTCAGGAGAAGCTGGAAATCAGGTAACTTCTAAATTAGTGTCATCCAGTTGTAAAAAGAAACGGGGCAAAAGGACAGGTAAAGGTGGCAAAGCAAACATTTCCCAAGTAGCCTTTTGCCTGTCACTCAATTAAACTTTTGTGTTTGTCTCAGCAGCTGAAGACAACACCTACAAGACATTAGGTAAGTTCTTTATCTAAACATCTTATCTAAACAGCCCTTTAGTTTTTTAGCAAATGACTCTTATTTTTAGATCAAAACCTGTGCTAAGATTTTAGGAGTGTTTCACAGGAAGGTGACCTTGGAAAGGATTGACAGCTGGGAGAAACAGCTACTTCCCAAAATACAAGCCATTCATAAGCTTCAGCTGTTTTCAACACAACTTAGGCTACTTGGTTGTGGAAGAACAGGAGGGAGTGTATGCAAACATGTGCGCACACATACCCCCCACTCCCCTTTTGAGGATCAGCTAACATTAAGGAGACATCACCTGTTGTCTCAAGAAGGGCGCAGTGACAACCCTTTTAAATTATTGTTGCCTGGACACTGGACCAAGACTTCTGCCTGGATGGGAGTTAGGGTGTTCTGAAATGGGGAGACAAAATGAAGGGTGAATCTGGAGTTACCTAGAAGTGAGAAGTGAGAAGTGAGAGAGAGGATTGAGGAGGACTGTAGACGTTAGATCAGAGAGTCTGGCACCTGGAGAATTTGTCAGCGTAAATTCAGGATGAAAAGTCCAGTGATCATGTTAAATTTCATTAATGGTTTGACCCTAAAAAAATTGTTTGGTTTTGATTTTGAGATAGTGGCTTTTTCTATTCAAGATGTAGGGCTAAAAAGATGGAAATTAAACGCTGTGGAATTAGGGGCATGAGAGAAGCCCAGTGGATTTTACAGGACCTGGAAGAGGCAATTATTGGGGGAGGGGTGTACAAATTTGCAATTAAGCTATAATGAAGTCACCACGTAACTTTTTAGCTCTTCTTCTTTTGATGTAAAACAGATGCCAATACAGTACTGGAAACACTCCATCTCGCTCTGTAGAAATTAACTGAAGGACACCAGGCCTTTCTGCTCCTACCACCTGCTGCTTTTATTGAAGAACAATGCTGACGTCATGAGAAACTGTACATAAGGTTTAGCACTCTTTCTATATATTTTTGTAGGAAAATATTTATGCTGAGACCTTTTTGCTTTGTCTTTCATACTGAATGTAAGCATGGAGTTGAGAAAGTTCAGCATTGACTGGCTTGGTTGAATACAAAAATGTATGCCTGATGCTAGTTATTTCAGTAATTGCCGAAAACAATCCATTTTTGCTCAAAGGCTCAGACACAGACACTTCTCACCCTACTACTATGAATGATGTGAAGCTGGTCTCGATTTGGGTATGGATGTGAACTGCATCTTAGAGTTGAAGGGTGAGAGTCAGATTTAACTCTGTTTTCATAAACCAGACCCACATCTTTTTTTTTTTGCTTTATCATAATTTCCTAAGTTAAACCACTTGGAACTGCAGAGTCACTGCTATTCCTGTTAAGCATTAATATTTTCTAGACATGGAACATTACATACTTGGGCCTATTCTTTCAAGAAGGTAGCAGTTTGTGGTGCCCAATTTGAGTTGCCT
>NW_017728995.1:65167784-65168506 GCF_001723915.1 Gavialis gangeticus
ATATTTTCTAGACATGGAACATTACATACTTGGGCCTATTCTTTCAAGAAGGTAGCAGTTTGTGGTGCCCAATTTGAGTTGCCTTCAAAGAGCCTGATTTTCAGAGGGCGGCTGTTCAATACTTTAAAAAATTCAAGAACCATGGTCTACATTACTCCTCATATTCTACTCCAGCTTCATTCAGACCCTCCAAAAGACCTGTTAAATGTCCAAATTATACAACTCTTTCTAGACCAGTGTTTCTCAGCCAGGGTGCCATGGGATCCTGGGATACCTTGAGATCCTTTCTAGGGTGCTGCGGGGTACTACACAATGTTAGCACTGTTAGGTGTGCAAACATAATTCACAAGATAAACCCAGAGATGTCAAATAGGAATCCATACTGTCATAAACGCATTGCCCTTGTGTGGTCTTTCTGAGTTATTTTGCAACAGAAGAATCTCTTTATTATTTTTCTGTAGTCAAAAAAAGAGTAAAAATGAAGAGCTGGAATTTTTCAAGGGGTATCTCAAGTACCAGACTGTCTGGAAATAAAAAGTTAAGGCATCCAAGGTCTGTCTGCCTTGTTACCATCCCACTTACCCTATCCACCTAAAATTTATGCAAAAAGATACAAAGGTAAGAAACACAATTTATAAATTTACTGTTTAGGGCAGGGCCTGCCTTACAGGTGGGTGATGTGGGCGACTGCCCAGGGCAGTGGGGTCCCCCAGGGCTCGGTC
>NW_017728995.1:65168536-65170716 GCF_001723915.1 Gavialis gangeticus
CATGCTCACAGCAGCGTTCTTCCCTGTCCTCGCTGATCCCTGCCCCAGGCAGGAGGAGCATTGCCCAGCTCAGCCTGCCCCCTGCCTCCAGCTGCTGCTCAGAAGGAGCCAGGCCAGGCACCTGTGGGCAGTGTGATGCTTGCTCCAGTCCATTCAGCTTGCTCACACACCAGCAGCAATGCTTGCGCGCAGGGAAGCAAGTCTCCCGATCCAGCCCAGCAGCTCTCCCCAGGGCTTTATTTCTGAAACTTTCACTAATACTACTACATACTTTAACTCAAAAAAGGGCACCAAAATACATGTCTGCCCAGGGCGCCATTTTCCATAAGGCTGGCTCTGGTTTAAGGAATGCAATTCCAATATGTTGTAAGACTATGATGCTTGCTAAAAAATATGTTAATTGCTAGACATCTAAGTGAATATGGTTAAAAATAGAAACTGGAAAGGTCTACACATGTAGTTACATAAATCTACAACACTATGCAATTAGCACATTCTATAACAGCAAATAGATCAATCTTTCCAATTCTATTAAAATATTTCTCTGTTCCACTAAGACCTAGCATTATGATAAACCTCATAGAATTTCAACATGAACTTTATGTTCCCTGAGACTGCATTCCTCTCAATATTTTTACCCATGCAATAAACAAGACATAACATCAACAATATACTTCTGACAGCACATTACCCTTAAAGAATAAAGCAAGGGAGCAGTGTTCAGTTTGACATAAATCAGATAGCAAAAGAGCAAGAAACAGTGAGGCACTGACTGAATTTAACTTGTTTCTCACAGGCATCCTAATGCTTGGGTATTATTTGTGTACAGGTTCTTGGAGGGGCCTAAATTCTGCTGAAACACCCTTCCCACCTTAGCATTTTTGTTTAAGCACAGTGTTACTTTTCACTAGCAATATCACCAACTTTCATGCTTTACCATGAGACTTTTTGTATTTGGCATATCACTTGATGTTGTAGCTCCAGGAGTCATATGATTACCCCAGACACTCAGCTTTCTTTAAAAACAGGTTTCCAGTCCTCAGGATTGTTGAGAACAGCTTGAACCCTCTGCTCACAAACACCAGAGAGCAAAGAATGAGAACCCAACTTAGTTCTCATTTTTAAATCTCCAGATTTTTGGCAGGCTTGCCTGACTCATGATGATTTCAGGTGTTTAGTGTTGGCAATATCTGAGTTCTAAAAGCTATTATGGGTCATTGTTAGAGGTGTTAACTGCTCCTGTGCCACAATTATCACTGCTTTGTAACTTTTACAGTGTAAGCTCATTAGACAATATTCTAAACATACCGACACAGAATAGACAGATGGTTACAGAATACCTGAGAACATCCAAAAAACTCATACCCATGGATGTGTGTGCATATGTCTGCACTATGTGCCAGGGTCTGCTCCCCCCCCAGCTTTTTCCCCCCTCAGTAACCTGTGTTACAGACAGGGTGAAAACAAGGAAGCTATCATCAGCTGCCGGTCTGCTTTCCCTTCCCCCCCACCCTGCTGTGCCAAATGGATCTTGGTTACAGCGCAGAATAAGGCATTAAATGTGCACAACCAAAATAATTATTGAAGTGACACAGTGAAGAAGAGAACTTGTGACATTAAGGAGGCCAGAATTACTGACGGTCCTGCTCACTAAGAAAAGAACATAAGCAGTAGGGGTGGTGTGCATGGGGGAGCACACGTGAACGTGTGTGCGCAAAACAATATTTTGTAGTGCCTAACCTTTTAGGAACTACTGTACTGCTACGTGAAGAATGCCATGGCATTGCATAATGAAACCATATGATGATGCATAATGCACCAGAAGTAAGGAAATGAGGGTGAACACCTTAGTTTTCAAATTTCCTGACTTCAGTCTGCAGAATAGTTCCCTCTTAGCACTGCAGTAACTCTTTCTTACATTGACTATATCTTAACTCCTTACTGCTGAACACCACCACCATGGGGCACGCTTTCTGTTGTAACATATGAATTGGGGTAAGGTCAAATGAACTTTTCCATAAAAAGCTGCCTTATATATGCTTTGTTGCTTCACGCACCAACTGAGTCTCGACAGTCTAAAGATTTGTGGCCAGACCCTGCTCTCTTTGGAGTCCGTGGCAACATAGATTTCATAGATTTCGTAGACATTAGGGCTGCAAGGGACCTCGGAAGATCATCGA
>NW_017728995.1:65170727-65171103 GCF_001723915.1 Gavialis gangeticus
GAGCTATGATGCTAGCCAGCTCCTTGAGTACCTTGGGGTTTAAACTGTCAGGGCCAGAGGTGTCCATCCTCTCACAGTGTTCCTTGATGAGGTCAGCACTGATGGAGGACAGGTGATCTCCCTCACCCAAACCCCCCTGTCCCGTAGTGGGCAGGGGTGTCCCATGGGACTGATGAAAGACGAACACAAAGTACCCATTTAATAGGTTGGCTTTTTCCTGGGCGTTGGTTGCCAGTTGTCTCATCTGGTTCAGCAGGGGTCCAATGTTGCCCTTGCTTTTCCTCTGGCTCCCCACATATCTAAAAAAGGACTTTTTATTGTCCTTGATACTTGTAGCTAGCTGGAGTTCTGTCGCAGCCTTGACTTTCCTGGTTTG
>NW_017728995.1:65176103-65177867 GCF_001723915.1 Gavialis gangeticus
GGATCACATCTTCCATCCTTTGTAGGCCTTTCTTTTTAGCCGCAGGAGGTCCGCTAGTTCCCTGGAGAGGCAAGGGGGCTGCTGTGCCCTTTTGCTGCCTTTCCTCCAAGATGGAATAGCCTGAGCTTGTGCACTGAGGATTGCTCCCTTGAGGAGCAACCACTCTTCCTGAGCTCCCCTCCCCTTGGGGTCATGGTCCCTTAGGGCCTCACCAACAAGCCTCCTGAGCTTGTCAAAGTCAGCTTTCCTGAAGTCAAGGACTTCTGTATTGCTGACTGACTTGCCAGCTTTATGGCAGATGGTGAAGGTGATCAGCTTGTGGTCGCTGTCACCCAGCTTCCCTTCAATCATTAGGTCGCTGATTAGGTCATCCCCGGTTGCCAGTACCAGGTCAAGCAGCTCTTTACTTCTTGTTGGCCCATAGACCTCTTGTGTCAGATAGAGGTCATCCACACAGGAGAGGAAGCTTTGCGACTGCTCGGATTTAGCCGAGCGCTCTTCCCACAAGATGTCTGGGTAGTTGAAGTCTCCCATGACAACCATGGACTGGGAGCATGTGGCTTCAGCCAATTCCCTGGCAAACTCCTGATCAAGCTCAGGACTTTGGGTGGGAGGTCTGTAGTAGACTCCCACCATTGTGTCCCCTGTGCCATGTTCCCCACGGATTTTAACCCAGAGGGTCTCCAGCCGTTCACCCTGGTCACCAATGTCGGCTTGCAGGGATGCATAGCTCTCCTTGACATATAGACCTACACCCCCGCCCCTTTTATCTACTCAATCTCTCCTGTACAGGGTATAGCTGTTTATACCCGTGGTCCACTCATGGGTGGAGTCCCACCAGGTCTCCGTTATCCTTATGACATGGTAATTTTTTGCGCTAAGCAGGAGGACAAGTTCCTCCTGTTTATTCCCCAAGCTCCTGGCATCTGTGTACAGGCAGGCAAGTGTCCCCTTGGGGGCCTCTGCCTTGCCCACAGATTGTACCAGGGCTGGGGCAGGGGTGGGCTCCCTTAAGTGCCTTGGCCTGCTGACTTTGCAAGGGTTGCTCAGCGGTCCAGCAGCGTTGGTAGTCCCCCCATTCCCCAGAAGGCTTAGTTTAAAAATAGGCCATTGATTATTCAAATATTTTTTGAAATAAAATTAAAATACATTATAGTAGATGTTTGACTTTTAGTATATGATTTGTTTTTTTTCTGGTTTCAAAATGGCAACCCACCCAATAGGAGTACTTCCAGGGGCAAGGGGAGGGACTTCTGGTGTCAAAGGTCAGGGGGTGGGGATAGCATTGCAGCCCCCAACAGCTCACCAAAACTCATTAAGCGGCCATCTAGCCAAAATAATTGCCTATCCATGCACTACATGCAAACATAACCTCAGATGTGATCTTGCTGCCACTGAGGGAACACGAGCTCTAGATCTTGTCCTGCTGTACACTAGCCAGTTTAGCAAACAGCCATCACAGCAACAGTTCTCGTTTTTATGTGATATGAACCAGAAAACTAGAGAGATCAGGCTCTATATGTTGTTACCAATTCTCTGTATAGACCAGTTTCCACACATTTTTTATCTCAAAGTACAAACAAATTAGCTTAATATTGACTTTAAGCACTAAGTATTATTGCTGAAATTGTTTGGTGAAATCTGTTATAAGAATGGGGCAAGAACCATTTAGCGACTGGACTGTCCAGTGGTTAGGAATTGAACAGGGCCAGGTTCAGTTCAGTTTACTGACAGCTTGTGTGATGCTGGGAAAGAGACTAAGGA
>NW_017728995.1:65182867-65186926 GCF_001723915.1 Gavialis gangeticus
TGGATAGGCCTGTCAGGGTATGTGGCAAAAACCAATGCAAACTAGTGATTTTTGCACCCTGGGTAGAGATGGGGGGAGGGGTTTTGTACTAAGCACCTGAGAGCAGCAGGGAAGGGGTAGGAGTAGGGGCAAGCATGGAAGGGTCTCACCTGACAGCAGCTGATGCTGCTTTTGGGGCTGGCTTCCTGCATGCAGTGTGTGGGGCCAGGGCTGGGGCCAGTGCCAGCTCCCTGAAGGCTGCCTTGCTGGGACCCCCTCCAAATTGGTGCCTGAGTTTAGCATCCTAGTTTCACTACTTGGTAAAATTGGAACATCCCATTTTTACAGAGCTTGGAAGTGGATGCAATCTTTCTAGGTCCTTAGCTCTTGCAGTAATCAAACACCAATTTGTACCTCAGAGGCTCAGGCCCATAATTTCCAATACCACCCCCCACAACCCCCCGTTTAATCACCACAATTAGTGTTTAAAACAACAAACCAAATCCAAATTCGCACCTGCAGCCAAAACCTCCCTTGACCCTAGGCTGGTTACAGGCTGCAGGGCTGGCCTAACAAAATGCTAGTATGACAAAACTGCTGTAGCTTCATACCTAACCTTCCCTCTCTGCAGTGTGGTCACAGGGGGCCTAGATCTGTACTCTCTGCACAGCTAGAAACTGTCTCTGAGGTCAGCGGCAACAGCAATGACACACACAATTCAGGAACTGACCGAAGCGTACGCTCTTATCAGATCTCATGGGAGAGATACACACTACAGCCACACATGTACATGTACAGTTACAGAGTGTGCGAGGGGACAGGAAGAAAATCGAGACAGTGGCTGTTATATGGCACTCTGAGCAGAGAGCTGCAGGCCCGAATGGGTGTAGAGAAGGAATTCCCTCTAAGACAAAGGTAGGAAGAGCCCTGTTGGCAAGGCGATACTGCACTGGCCCCTGTGTGCGTTCCATTTATTCAGTGTACAAAGAATATTGGTCCATCTGGCACCTTTCACTAACATTATATTAAATATGCCAACATGAGTCAATCCACCCATTCTCCCCATTATGTGTTTCTGAATATGAGGCAGAGACTTCAACCTGAAACCCTGTTCATAGTACTTATCAGCGCCTATATTCTCAGCAAGGCTGAACGCTGCCAGTACACAGTGACCCTATGTCACAAACTTTTTCCCAGCTAGCCCAAATAGCCTGGCATGTGTAATGTGATATCAGAGCAGAAAAAATGAGCAGATGCTCAAAATTAACATCACTTGACGCAAAGCTAGAAACAAACCGACAGCTCAGGTGCAGCCCAAGCTGCCTTTTAAGTCAGTGGGAGATGAGAGTGAGCAGGATCAGGTCTCTCCCTAGCAACCAGTGATGGAAAAATCTCCCTGATTAGATAAAAACAGCACTTGCTGTAACCGTGATTTTAGTGTGAATGAATGCAGTATTCATGAAAGATGCCAGGTCATTAGAATGAGAAAATTACATCCTGTATTTATCCACAGAAGAATGGGCACAGCACTGGACTCTTAATATGCCAACCTCCTCATGAGCTGCCTTGAAGAAGAATTTTTGGAAAACTGTACCATAAAACCTGCATTATACTTGCATTACATAGATGAAATATGCATCATCTGGACTGAATGCCTGGATTCACATATTGATTTCAACCCTGGCTTTAACAGCTACCATCCTGCTATCATGCTGTTTCTGGAATACTCCTCCACTAACATCAGCTTTACAGATACCAGGATCCATATCCAGAATGGCACCCCGCCAGCAACACAATATGCAAAAAACCCATAGACCACCAGACTTATGTCCATACAACCAGCAGGCTTTCTAAACATGCCCAACCTATAGTTAGGGATCTTCCCTATTCATAAGTTTGTGTTTCTTGCAGAAACTGGAAAAAAAAGTGTTTTTTGCAAACCCTAAGAAAATGTCAACCCCCATGACTTTGGCATGGAATCACCAGTAAAAAAAAAAAAAAGAACCAACCAACCAAAAAAATCATACCAAAAATAAAATGCTTGCTCTCCAGTGGGAGCCAATGGTCCTCAGGGCTGCTGCAGCCCAGCTTTGCAGCATGCTATGGTGGGGCGGAAGCTGCTGGCATGAAGGGGAACAGCAAAGATGGCAGCTGCCCCCCCACCTGTTCCTGTTGATTGGCAGAGAAGGCTGCCCATCTTCTGGCCTTGCCTTTTTTTGCCAATCAGCGGCAAGGGGTGGGACCACACAATGGGCAGTCCTCTTGTCAAGGCAAGGGCAGCACCGCAGAAGACCATGACAATGATGCTGAGTGCCGTGAGCAGTCCGTGATTTTTCTGTCACCAATGTGCAATTAGGCAGCTCCCTACATATAGTCAGGCCCTCATGTATCACTGTGTTCTCAGAGAACTCATGACGCACACCTCACCCACATAAAAAGAGCATTTACCGAGCAAGCGCACTCCAGCAAAGAAACAGACCACATCTTTGAGCACTAACTTAATGAAATACAAAAAGAAAACCCCTGCTGACAGCACACTCTGTTTTCCCATGTACTATTCCACACTGGAACCTCTAAAAGGATCATCAAACAATTACAGCTTGTACTCAAAGAGGATCAGACCTTGAGAGGAATATTCCCCACAGCTCCTGGCTTTGAAAAAACCTCCAAACCTCACCCAAATTGTTGTCAGACTCAAATTCCCCAATGAGTCTCTCAGGGGACTCCAATCCACCCACCCCCAATTCCAGCAGAGGCTGGGCACCCCCCAGAAGGAGCTTTCTCCCCACTCCTCCTCCCCTGGCATCCTGAAGACAGCCCTGGTGGGCTGTATCAGCCCAGCCCCGCTCACGCACAGGTACAAACAGAAGTTAATGAAGGTGCTCTGGGCACTTTTAAAGCACTTTGCAGCTGTGCATTTCTGTCAGGGCATGGCTGTAGAGCACTTTCAAGGTTCTGATCATGAGGCAAATAACACTTCTCTCAGCGCCCTATTTTAACGGGTATCTAGCTTTGGCTGCATTTTCTTTTTTCCCAGACCTGAAGAAAGGCACTTGTGCCTGAAAGGTTGTCTTACATCTCTTCCAACTATAGAGTTTGTCCAATAAAAGATCCTTGGTCCTTACTTTCCATCAAAATAATAATATAGGAAGATGTTTGTGTACTGTTTTGCTATAGGAGGAAGTCAGGCAGCAAGTTATTAAAGGTGAAGCAGAGAGAGAAAGAAATAAAATACGTTTAGGATGAATCATGTTTTCCATATCCTAACAGAGCTCCCTGCTCAGTGTTAGAAGAAAGTGATTGTTTCTCTGTTTCTTCACCATTATCACATGACTGAAGAAAAGGCAGAGCAAACTTCTAAGTACTCAAGTTGACCAAAATATTTTGCCTTGGCACTGACACAGGCAGGTTCCACGGCTCTGAAATATTTTGCAAACATGTTGATTTGCCTGAACTTTTCATTTAAAGAGTTTAATATTTCTGAAAAATTCAATATGGTTTGTTTCTTTGCATTTGTGTTGAACTCTGGAAATCCCTGGAGGGGTAGACTTCTCCGTGGCCTACCTAGAGGTCTGGGTCACTTCAGCTAGAAGGTGTTGGAGGATAGGTATATCACCAGAAGACAAGAAGTGACACTGAAGCAGAGGAGCTGCCAGCTGGGGCACCCTCAAAGGAGGCAACATTCCAGTGACTTCAAAAATCTGTATTTCACTTCTTCTACCAAACCTTCTTTTGCAGATGCTCCACTCTTTCCTTGAGGCGCCACTTTTTACAATGAGTTCATTGCTGTCTCCATGCTCTTCCAATGGCCCCTCTCCAAAAGCTGTTAGCAAAGGTACTAATTATGAAAGGGTATTTTGTGTGTGTGATGTTGTCTGTTGTCCACCAGGAACTAAACTGAGACACAGCTTTTACTTACTGTGCTACAGAGTAAAGGCCTGATCCTGTCAACACATTCTGTTGTCCCTCTACATCAGGGGTGGCCTGTGGACCAGATCTGGCCTGCCAGGCAACTTCATCATCTGGCCTGCAGGCACCCACTAATTAATTGTACCCCACCCGCCCAGCCCATTTGCTTTG
>NW_017728995.1:65187204-65188386 GCF_001723915.1 Gavialis gangeticus
CCACCCGCCCAGCCCATTTGCTTTGATCCCACTCCCACCCTCATGTGCAGGAGAGGCCCAGCCACGGCCAGCACACAGTGTGCAGGCAGGGCTGCTGCTGCCACTACTGCAGGCACTGGGAGACCTGCTCAGCTTCCCTGGACTCCAGCAGCTCCTCCTTGTGTCCCTGCTGCAGCACTCATTCCTGGCAGCAGGTAGGGAAGCTGCAGCTGGGCCGGAGTGCAAAGCGTGGGGCTGAGGCTGGCAGGAGCATGTAGCCCAGGGCCTGCGCCCCAGTGGGGTGGTGGGAATGTGCAGCTTGGGCGGCCAGGGTGTGGGCGTGGGTATGTGGGGTATGAGATAGGGTGGGGAGGTATGGGGACCCACACACATACTCCCCTCCATGGCGCACAGCCTGACTGCCAGCGGCAGCAGCAGTAGGTGATGAGCCCTCAGGGTGCTCATGACCCATGCAGGTTCAGCCTCCTGGCAGTGTGTGGCTCCAGCCAGTTCTGGGAGCAATGTGTGGTGGCAAGGAGTGGAGCCAGGCCACCCTGCCTCTGTTGTGCAGGGCTCACGTGCAGCTCCCGGGACTTGTGAGTCACTGGGGGGAAGCCCTGCGAATGGAGCCAGTGGGTCTTGCCCCACTCCCTGCTGCCACTCCTGAAACCCCACTAGAAATGGTGGGGAGCCCTGCCTCCCGCTTCCTGGCGGAGTCCCAGGAGCTGCATGTGGCAACAGGGAGCGGGGAAGGCAACCAGCTCCATCGTGCAGGGCTTCATGCTGGTGCGGTGTGAGTCCTGGGAGCTGCACACAGCCCCACATGATAGAGGTAGGCCGGCCTGGCTCATCTCTTTGCTGCCACATACGGCTCTCAGAACTGCCTAGAGCCGTGCACCTCTGGGCGGCTGCGCTTGCACAGGGCATGAGCACCCCAAGGGGCTGCTGCCTGCTGCTGCTAGTGGCAGGGACTGTGAGCCATGGAGTCGCATGTGGGGGCATCCCCACACCTTCCCACCCTCCCTCACACCCCACAAACCCCACACACACCCACATCCCCCGACATATCCTATACCTCTCCACATATAGTCACACCCCCCTCACAGACCCCACACACATACACACCCCACCATACACACACACCCCTGCCAACCACACCCCACACACAATATATAAGAATAAAACTTTATTTTTGAGCTATTA
>NW_017728995.1:65193386-65197028 GCF_001723915.1 Gavialis gangeticus
AAACCTCCCCACCCTCCCTCACACCCCACAAACCCCACACACACCCACATCCCCCGACATATCCTATACCTCTCCACATATAGTCACACCCCCCTCACAGACCCCACACACATACACACCCCACCATACACACACACCCCTGCCAACCACACCCCACACACAATATATAAGAATAAAACTTTATTTTTGAGCTATTATGCAATCACCTCTATATATACTATGCAAACACACATAAATCAGGACAAAATATTTTTTGAAATAAAATTAAAATACATTATAGTAGATGTTTGACTTTTAGTATATGATTTGTTTTTTTTCTGGTTTCAAAATGGCAACCCACCCAATAGGAGTACTTCCAGGGGCAAGGGGAGGGACTTCTGGTGTCAAAGGTCAGGGGGTGGGGATAGCATTGCAGCCCCCAACAGCTCACCAAAACTCATTAAGCGGCCATCTAGCCAAAATAATTGCCTATCCATGCACTACATGCAAACATAACCTCAGATGTGATCTTGCTGCCACTGAGGGAACACGAGCTCTAGATCTTGTCCTGCTGTACACTAGCCAGTTTAGCAAACAGCCATCACAGCAACAGTTCTCGTTTTTATGTGATATGAACCAGAAAACTAGAGAGATCAGGCTCTATATGTTGTTACCAATTCTCTGTATAGACCAGTTTCCACACATTTTTTATCTCAAAGTACAAACAAATTAGCTTAATATTGACTTTAAGCACTAAGTATTATTGCTGAAATTGTTTGGTGAAATCTGTTATAAGAATGGGGCAAGAACCATTTAGCGACTGGACTGTCCAGTGGTTAGGAATTGAACAGGGCCAGGTTCAGTTCAGTTTACTGACAGCTTGTGTGATGCTGGGAAAGAGACTAAGGAAATTTGGTACCTGAACAGCTTTAAGGACATCTGGCCCTGAGTTCTCCATTTGTAAAATGGAGAGGTGTTTTGCGGATATATATGTTCAAGACAATGAGACACTCAGATACTGTGGTGTTGGATGTCATATAAACACCTTAAGAGATATAGAAATGGCAGAATGGGGACGCTGTAGCTACCACGGATCTAGAGAACACCCAGAAAGGGTAAGAGCCCAGTGTAGCCATCTGGCTTAGAACAAAAAGGTTACTTGCTATATTTGACCTTGTGCTTCAGCTGGTCTCCCCAGCAGTGCCAGCCTTCTTTGCACATGCAATATTATATACACTTTTCAAGACATTTTTATATTCCTTCTATCTTCAGGACACTGTAAAGAGCTTTAAAGAGCAAGGTGAAAATCATATTTGCTATGCAGGATGACAGGTGGAGTATCATGCCAAAGGTTGAAGGCAAAGATCAAAGCTAGAGATGCACCCTAGTCACCACTCACTTAATCAAATGCTAACTGATGAAGTGAGCTATGACTCACACAAGCTTATACATCGCTGATGCAGTTAGTCTACAAGGTGCACCTTGACCCTGCCTTCTGCCTGACTTCAGACTAACATAGCTACCTACTTCTTTTTCAACGAGTGGGCAGTTAGCATCCAAGCTAGAACTCAAGTGTGAGTGACTCCAAAGCTAATGTTCCTTCAGTTAGACTGCGTTGTTTCTACTTACTCCTCACTCCCTTCCTGTCTTGGCTTCAAATTTCTCAGTGTTTCTCCGCAGTGAAAGACACCAGACTGCAAAAGCATTGTGATGACTAATTGTTCTCAGCAGAGACAGCACTGTGATAGATCATGCATTTTAAAGTTTCTTTTTCCCATGAAGAATGTTTTCATCTGCAGGAAGTGGTTTTGGGTCCCCCACACCCAGCATCTACTTACCTCAGCTCAGAGGCATAAGGTAAATGATACAAAATTAGGCAGTCACAAGAGAGTGGGGGAAAATGATACAATTTTTTTTTCTCCACTTTCAGATTCATTTGACGTGGATGTGCATCTTGTATGAACCCTAAAACTCTCTAGCCACTGGACAGTCTATCTAATGCTAGAGAGAGCGAGTTCTTTTTCAATTGCCTGCCTTTAGTTACAGACATCAAGGAAAAATATTTTTAGACTTAACCAAAGAAAGTTAATTCATCATTGCTCCAAGCAACTCTGTTAACACAATGTGATATTTATCCATACACAAGGGACAACCATGAATGTCAAAACGGCATCCAACGTTTTTCTGATTTTTCTCAGAAAGAAATCTCAAACAGGCTCCAGCGAGGACCAGAATTTCAGTGTGAAGTTTGTTTACTTAACTATCATAAACTATTAAAACGCTCAGAACAGCAGGAGTTAATCTGTTTAATCAAACTACAAAATATTGGAGCAACATAGTTAGGCAAAGATATTTCTTAAGTTCTGAACATAAATAGATGCCTTCCTGCAAAAATCACATATATGGAAATAGTTGGATGAATTTTAGATCTGAAAAACAGTAGCAAATGGGTAACGACCATGCTACTAGAGGCAGGTTGGTTCTAATTAGAAAATATGCTTCTCCTTTATTCAGACAGATCATAAGAATGGTCAGACAGTTTAAAGGTGAAAATAAATGCATTAACATTTAGTGTCATCCTTATGCTGTCTATGTAGTAGTGATATAATGCATCTTTCATACCAGGTGTTATCACTAAAAATGTGTAACAGATTAGGGTCCAATCATGCAGAGGATTTCCTTTGATAATTTCAAAGGGATTTTTGTCTAGATTTAAGGATCTGCATGCCCAGATCATATTGCATGATCAAGGCCTATATTTTTAACTAACATGCTGATCTCATAGTCCCGTGCTGTGCCTTTCCTGTGTCAACCCTCTTCCTGCCCCCCCTACCCCCAAGTTAAAATCTTAAACTAATAGCTAGGCAAAGGCAGTGCTCCTCTGCCATGCTATTTGAAGACTGATTGCTGTATTAATTTAAATGATTTACTCATTCTAGTGTAGTTTATAGTTTGTTTGTTTTTTACAATGACAACTTTTTAAAAAGACTAATTCTTTTCTAACGTACCTCCCTGAACAGCAACTATGCCCTTACACAGAAAAACTGTGCTGCAAGTTGTCCTTCAAGTGCAGGCAAAGCGTTTTGGATGAAACAAAGTACAGTAGAAAACAAAGCAAAGATGTGACATCTGTCCCAGCTAGAACAACACATCATGGACAGAGGCCAGTAGAGCCTCAACTTGGTTTTGTTATGCAGCTTGTTTGACAGAAAAAGTCAGCATCTCTGCATGACCCCTCTAATACAAAGTAAGGCATAACAGAATGGGAATATGTTGCATTGTATGAATGAACAGTGCACACTGTTTAATTCATACCAGGTATTTACCCTACAGTTCCTAGCATACAAAGCTGTGCTATCACAGACCCTCTGCATCTTGTTATGCACACCAGTTATCTCAGAGTGAAGTTACACATTGCACTTAGACCATATTAAGGCTACTTAAATCTAAAGTATCTGCATGTTAAAGCTTGTTAACTCATGCTAAGTGCCCTCTGAGCATCTCTGAGTTATACTACTTCAGATGAGGGTTAACTACAGGTCGTGCTACCAAGCTTGTATTCGAGTAACTTAAGTTGGCTTCATGGAGATAAAATGAGCAATTTGCAGTCCTCCAACATCCCAGGATGCACTATTCCCAGGCCCCTCCCCCCCCCCCCCCGAC
>NW_017728995.1:65197141-65200828 GCF_001723915.1 Gavialis gangeticus
CCCCCCCCCCCCCAGAGCAGAGGTAGAGCCCAAATGTCTTAGCCATGCCCCTGTTTGTCAGCCCTCTAGTGACAAGTCAGAGCTGTACAGGCAAGAAACGGTATTAACTCTTAAATGTGCAACTATTCACAGCAGTAACTTGAGTGTTCCACAGATTTAATATAGTCTAAGCATAACATGCAGCATCACCCTCACATAATCCAACCCTTGTTTTAGTAGAATCCTAAACGTTGCTTCATGCTAGTGAGCATCACCCCTTAAGAAATCTAATAAATTTCAACAGATTTCTACCCAGTAGCATCCTAATATCACAAACTAGATACAGTGACTGCTAATGAGAGGTCCAGTGTAGTCTCAGTGATCTCTCTTTACTGGGAATGCTCATCCACTGATCCCACATATTTTCCTGAGAGTGCTTTCCCTCAGAAACTGGGCCACCAACCTAAAGCCTTTAAAATTTGAACCTGGAGCCTTAGATGTGACAAGGGTATAAAAGCTGCACAGACAAGAATGTGGGGGTGATTCTGACCTCATTGACACTAGTTCAATTCCACTGAGTTCAACAGAAGTCACTCTTAGTATCTATTGGCATAAGAATGAAACTAGTTCCTTTGCTTATGCAGATATACTTCAAAACCATACATTGGGAATAGAAAAGTGTATCTGTGAGTCTTACATGCATTCAGATACAAAGAATAAATAGACAAGGGCCTCAGCTCAGTGCTAGTACTGGTTTAAGATCTATACTTTTGAAATAAACAGTACAACTTCATAACAGGCTGTGGCTGTAACGGAAATAATCATGATGCTAATGCAGAAGCAGTGCTTATGTTACAGTGAATGGCAGAACTGAGTGATATCCCCCTCTACTGCTGCAGTGTTGCAAGCAGGGGCAGGCAGAGCAGGTGATAGGGAGGCAGTGGGGGAAGTCAAGCAGCTTGATCACTGTCCCTTACCCCTCCCACACCCTACCCCCTGCCTAGCTGGCCTCCCTCACCACTTGCCTCCACCATGCTTGCCCCCCCACTGCCTCGGGTCCTCTTTCCCTCTGCCTCCCCTGCTGCCTCCTTTGTCCCCCTTCCCTTTGGCCACTTACTCTTGCTCTAGCTCTGGGAGGCTCCGGCCTTGCTCCAGCCCAGGGAACAGAACATGTGTTTGCTGTGGCCTCAGTCCCGCCCCGTAACAGTGGTGTTGGTGTGACAGCTCCAGTCCCAGCCTGAGCTGCTGCTGCTACCAGGCCAGGTTGAAGCCAGAGCAGACACATGTTTCTGAATGGGACCGGAGCCAGAACAAAGGTAAGTGGCAGTTTGTGGGGAGGGGAGATGAGGGAAGAGGCATCTGGGGAGCAAGTGGGGGAGCAGTGTGCGCAGAGAAGAGAAGTTAGGGGGTAAGCAGCAGCTGCAGCTCTGGCCTTGGCCCCAACCCCAGGTTGAGGCCAGAGCCACAGCAGCTCCTGCGCCCCCAGCTCCTTGCCTTGCACTTGAATCCAAGATGAGGGGCTCCCCTCCATATTAAACAGAGAAAAAACCTCATCATGGATTTGAGTAAATACCATCTGTTGTTGTCTACACAAGTACATGCCTCTCTGAACTAGTTAGTCTCTGGGACTAGGGATAGAAGTTACACATAAACTGGTTTAAGTGATCAGTGATTACTGGTTTAAACCTGTAACAGAGCAAAAATTCAGTGCACATAAACCTGTTTCAAAATGGCCAAAACTGATAAACCTGGTTGAATGTAGTATCATACTTAACTGATTGAAGTCAAATTGGTTTATGGAACTTGTGTCCCAGACCCCTTCCTGGTTCAAGTTAAGTCAGAGTCCCCCAGCATCCCAACATGCTTTGCAGCCCTGGGCTGGGCTGGGATGTGCTGTTTGCTTCAGAGAGCAGGGCTGGCCCCACCCCCTGCTCTCTAGCCAGAGCACGGGGCAGAGCATGGCCAGATGCTGGCCGCATGGCCCCCTGAGGCGAAGGGGACAGGGGAATAAACCCCCTCCCTCCCTTGTTCCCCCAGGGGACCCCAGCTGGGGTCTGCCTGGCCAGGGCACAGCAGTCCCTATTAGGGTCCCTCCCCCTTCACCACCCCAGGGGTGGGGCATGGTCAGACACCAGCCGGAATGGCCCCCTAAGGCAAAGGGGGCAGGGAGGGGATTTATTCCCACATCCTCCCCTCCCCCATTGGGGAACCCCAGCTGGGATCTGCTAGCCCTGGCTGCTGCCTCTGCCACTTGCACCCAGCCAGGCAGACCCTGATTGGGGGAGAGAAGGGGGAATAAACCGCCTCCCTCCCCACTTCACTTCAAGGGGCCATGCTGGCCAGCATCTGGCCATGCCCCCACCCTGCCACTGGAGCAGTGAGGAGGGAAGAGCAGCCCCTGTCATGGTATCCTAGGGAGCACAAGCCTCTTCTCAGTGGGGGGGCTGCGCTGCGGGTGGGTGCGGGGCAGGCAGAGCTGCCACAGCCTGCATGGAGCAAGCGGTGGTAGCAGGGCTCAGAGGGATGGCTATGGAGGCTAAACTGAATTTGGGGGTGACCATAGTCCCCACAAGCCTCTTCTAGTGCTGCTGCCACTTGCCCCACACAGTTTATGGCAGCTTTGCCCACCCCACTCCCTAGCCAACCCTCTCCCTCAGCTCAGCTTCCCTCCAGGCCCAGCCACTGTAGAAGGGAAGGGAGGGCTGCTCTAGTGCCCCTCGCCCCCCGGCCGGCTTCTAGCTTAAGCCACTGCAGGCATATGCCTGCATTTCTGGTGTCAAAAGTGAATATCTATTCACTTGCTTGTCTGTTCAATCTACACAGGTTAAACTAACTGCAAAGATTGAATCAGTTTAGGCTCAGGCTTTTTGAATGTCTGTACTTAGCCTAAAATGCCACCCTGCCTTGCTTTCTATAAACATTGCTTATGTGTAAAATACGTAACAGATCCACTATGGACAGAAGTTTGCAGAACAACTGCAAGTACATGCCATTCATGAACACTGACACTTCACAAGAAGAAAACTGGGCAGAACAACACAGGTGAGGCAGGAATGGAGGGGCTACGTGTGGAAGAGAGTGACCAGTACCATCCAGCAGGGGCTGGAGACTGGCTGAGAGTCCTGGGAGCAGAGCTGGAGGGGAAGCAGGAGAAAGATCTGCCCTGTTTAGAATTTTGTTTGCTGGGCAGAAAAAGCTCTTTTGGATTCTCTAGCTTCATTTGACACTCTAAGCTGGTCAGGTGCTCAAGGCAGCTGCTACTTCAAGTGAAAAGCTTTGAGCTTTCTCCATTGGACAGGCAAAGGCTGAGCTCACCCTGCTTAATCTTTTTCCCCAAATCCTCTCCCTAGAAATGCTTAGCTCCAGGACTTACATATGGCAATTTTCTTGTTTTTAGAAGACAAGGAAATTCACGTACCCCAAACCAAATCTTTCATGTAGAATTAAAGCTCCACAAGTGTATTTCCTTACAGCAATGCAAATGCTACAGAATACAGGCATACCTCGGAGATATTGCGGGTTTGGTTCCAGACCACCGCAATAAAGTGAATATCGCAATAAAGCGAGTCACACGAATTTTTTGGTTTCCCAGTGCATATAAAAGTTATGTTTACGCTATACTGTAGTCTATTAAGTGTGCAATAGCATTATGTCTAAAAAAACAATGTACATACCTTAATTAAAAAATACTTTATTGCTAAAAAATGC
>NW_017728995.1:65201992-65202234 GCF_001723915.1 Gavialis gangeticus
TTTTGCTGGTGGAGGGTCTTGCCTCAATTTGTAAAAAACGCAATATCTGCGAAGCGCAATAAAGCGAAGCGCAATAAAACGAGGTATGCCTGTACAGAACAATGTTAACTAGAACATGGCTCCATGCCCAGCTGCACCACTGACCTTCTCTGTGACCTTGATGTCACTTCACATCTACATGCCTTGGTTTCCCTTCCCATCCCTTGCTAGCTGCAACTCCAATTGTGCTTTGGTCTTCCTGA
>NW_017728995.1:65207234-65235806 GCF_001723915.1 Gavialis gangeticus
ACAATTGATAGAGCAAATCAACTAGATTTAGACAAAGCCATAACACTAAACAACTTCTGGTAATGCCCATGTGGGTAATAATCCCTGGGCCAGAAGCTGTTTATAGAAAGACTTGTGCTGCAGCTGAGTGGCTGGGGTTCTGCAGTGGGGGCTTCACCCATGCCATGGTTGAGCAGCAGGGAGAAGCAACAGCAGCAGCCAGGTCCTGGTACTGGCCTGCCTCAGACTGATGATTTAGACTGCAAGATGTTTGAGCGAGGAGCAGCTCTCACTGTATACAATCTGGAGCACAAGGGGGCCCATTTCACCGATGGTGTTCAGATACTACTGGAAGTGCAAATCAATAATACAGAAACCCCACCCAGCACACAACTGACATCCAAGCATTTCTCTATTGCTGTTTTTGTCCACAGCTGTACCGCTACTCTAATTTCCTTTCTTGCATGGTAACTTTCATTTCAACAATGCTCTCACCTTTGCTACACTTGTCAAAGATCAAAATCACTCTCCAATGGGTCAGGAGTATACAAATATAAGACTACATGGTGGAACATTTCACTAATGCACAGATAGTTTTGATGGCTGGTCTTGCTGATCTGTTGTCTTTTTTTAAATCCTAATGTAAACACAAGAGCAAAAATCTGTGTTTTTGACATAGTAATTTATCACCCTCAGCTATTCTAGTTGCCCATTGTGCTCCTTACTGTATATGTCAGTTCTTGCCCCCAAAAGTTTACAATCTAAGTTGGCAAGACAAGTGATATGAAGGAGAACAAGAAGGTGAAGGTTCAAAGTCACACAGCAGGTCAAAGACCAAGCTACGAACAGGGACCAGATAGGAGCCCCAGTGCCTCTTAAATTTGGAGTCTTTAATACACTTTGCACTCTTCTCCTTTTGCATGATAGGTAGAGATACTAACACTGTAGCTTCAGGCTATTAACTGTTATTAATAACATATTGTTAGAAGTGTCTGGAGAGAAGGAATGATTCAGTTAACTGATGTATTCAGACAGAGAAACAGCATTGTTGAATTGAAAGTAGGTGGGCTTCTCTAGAGAGATTATTCATGTTCTGGTGTGGTGGAATATTGTGAGGGCAGCGGGCTAAAATTTGGAGATGGAGACTAGCATTGCGTTGAATAGGAATGTTGACTTCATTAACAGTTTCTTGGCTTTCTGATGTTGGAACAACTGTGCAAAATATAAGTGAGCAATCTTAAGTCTAAGTCAATTATGCTTTTGTGGAATGTGGTTTGGCATCTGCATTCAGGTGTGGCTTACCTGGACAATTAGCTTATTTTCTTTATTAGGTAAAATCCTGTATGTATACACGCAGTTCTGGAACCTGGAAGAGATCAGAAGGGAGGCTATTAGAATATATTGTAGCATCATTCCTCTACTGACAGATATGGAATGGAAGATCACTATACTGACTGATAGCTTCACAGACAAAGGCTTCATGTATTTTTTTCATTGCCATTGGGCATATTAACAAAGAAAAATGGCAGTGCTTATGCCTGAGGCATGTAGGCATGTTGCAAATGTCACTTCAGAAAGTGATATTGGAACCAGCCTCAGAGCAAGTTATTCAACTCTCCTGCTGGCCGGAAAAAAGAAAACACCACATGGTTTCTGGCTGTTAGAAGAGTGGGCGTATCAGGAAGGAACGAAACGGCAGAAGTCCAAAAGACAATGGGCCAAATACAGAGATGAATGAGTAAATCTAGGGGCTGGTCTACACACACGCTTGCTCTGGAATAAATACATGACTGATTTAAACTAAGTCACAATAGGAAATTTTTATTCTGAAGCAAGCATCTGTACTGGAACAACAACAGGTCCATATCAAAATCCCCCTGGTCGTCTTGGTATGAATGTGTTTGGGGTAGATCAGCCATGAACGACACTCTTTGCCACAACCTCTCCTGGGTAGAAGTTAAAAAGAAATTGCACTTAGACTTTTCCTCAGTCTGAGGACTGGCCACCATTAGACCAGGCATGAATGGAAAAAGAACCTGAGCAGGCTTTGTCCAACAAAGGGCCACATCAGGAACTTGCTTTAACCTAAAAACCAGTCTTGTATCAGCGTTGGAAACTTGTCGCCCCGTAGTATGCACAGGCTGCCTTGATGGTCTTGAATAATACTGGAGGGTTGCCTCCATCATGATGGAGGAATTTAGGCTTAATACTAGTTCTGGTGATTACAAATGTGATCCAACAGCTCTCACTACTGCACAATGCTTGATGCTAACACACCTCACAAACTGGATCTATGCTGACTGATGTCTCGTATTTCAACCCTGTCCTTCTGTACACTTCCTTAGGCAACTTGGATGGGCCTTGCAGCTCTTCCTTGGTGGCCCTGAAACTGGCAGAATATCCCAGTCTCTTTTGTACTTTATTCATGCTAAGCATTTCTGAATCATGGACTGCAAAGGAGAGAGAGAGAGAGAGATGTTTTGGATATAGTGCCACCTAATATTCAAAGTAAGAAAGAGTGGCTGAAAATATAATTGGTTACTACTCATAAAATGTGGTGGAGGTCTTCCAAGCTGACTTGGGGAAATAATCACACAGCTCCTTGAGAACCTGGGTCCCGGTGGTGACACGTAGGGGGTGCATGTAAACCCCCTGAGAGCACTGGTGCACCCCCTGACAGGCCACGCTCCCTGCTTAGGTGACAAGCGGTGGGGGAGGGCAGGCAGGAGCACCAGTGCCCCTCCCCCGTGAGCACTGGCCAGGGAGTGGGAGCACCGGATGAAGCACCGCAGCCACTTCCCAGTCAGCACAATTGGCCACAGCCCCCCCATCCCCCCCAGTCGCTGACTGGTCGCTGGGGGGGGGCATGTGCCCCCCCCAACTAAGGTGGCACCAGTCACCCATGCTATGTCCTTTCACTCTGATTGAAACAAGACACACAGTAACAGGGTTTGGACACCCTTCAAAGGTTAACCTGAGGGTTCACTGATGAAGATTGTGAGGCCTTCACACATACCTGTCTACTCTCATGAGGTCCAACAGGGACAAGTGCAAAGTCCTGCACTTAGGACAGAACAATCCCATGCACTAGTACAGGCTGGGGGCTGACTGGTTAGGCAGCAGCTGTGCAGAAAAGGACCTGGGGGTTACAGCGGACGATAAGCTGAACACGAGCCAGCAGTGTGCCCTTGTTGCAAAGAAGGCTAACGGCATACTGGGCTGCATTACTATGTGTGTTTCCAGTAGGACCAAGGAAGTGATTATTCCCCTCTATTCAGCAGTAGTGAGGCCACATCTGGAGTACTTGTGTTCAGTTTTGGGCCCCCCACTGCAGAAAGGATGTGGAGAAATTGGACAGAGTCCAGCAGAGGGCAACAAAAATGGTGAGGGGGGGGCTGGGGGACATGACTTGTAAGGAAAGACTGAGGTAATTGGGCTTATTTAGCCTAGAGAAGAGGAGACTGAGAGGGGACTAAATAGTCTACCTGAACTACCTGAAGAGGGGTTTGAAAGAGGATGGAGCTAGACAGTTCTCAGTGATGGCAGATGACAGACAAAGGAGCAATGGTTTCAAGTTGCAGCAAAGGAAGTTTAGGTTAGATATTAGGAAGAATTTTCTTACTAGGAGGGTAGCAAAACACTGGTTACCCAGAGAGGTGGTGGAAGCTCCATCCTTGGAGGTTCTCAAAACCCGGCTAGACAAAGCTTTGGCTGTGATGATCTTGCTGGGGAGGGTCCTGCCTTGAGCAGGGGTTTGGACTAGATGACCTCCTGAGGTCTCTTCCAACCCTAACTTTCTCTGATTCTCTGCAGTGTTCATAGACCCACCCAACCCAGGGAACAAGGGGCAAAAATCAGGGGGACAGATAGTCAGTTGATTGGTGGACAACCAATACCAGCTGCAGATCTGCTGTCTGAGAAAGGGATTGGATTTTGTTTTTATCTGTCCAGGCACTTCTTGCCACTTCCTCCTGCACATATGCAAATAGAGGAGAGACAAGAACAGCCCGGCTTACGTAGCTGGTGAAAGAAAATGTGTGTGTGTGCACGCGCGCGTGTGTTTGTGCATGCATGTGTATGTGTGTGTTTGTGTGTGTGTGGAGATTATGCAACTGATTAGCAAACCAGCTCAATGACTATCATGTCATCAAAGGACTTGGTGTTCAGTCAGATGGCAGGCACCCCCTTGCCACTCACAATCTTCATCTCATGAGAAATGCTTGCTGTGAGCAAAAATACGAATCTTCCTTAGCAATCTTATAATTCAAGTATACATGAATGGAGGAAGCCATGAATTAAATCCTCTGTTCACGACTTTTATTTATGCCTTGCTTTGTTGTTGTCACTTAATATCTCTGCAGATTTCTCTTCTAAATGTCGTGACACGTCTACCATTTTGTCCCAAATGCTTTCACTTTCACTATAAAAAAGTTTCTTGTTGAGATGCTGTTTTTTGACATTTTAGAGTTCCAGAACCATTGCTGTGTAAGTGCGTAATGAGAGAGACAAACCCCCTGTGACTTGGTACCAGTGTGGGCATTTCATATGCAGTACCCTTTGATAAAGGAAGGGATCAAAACTTCACTCTCTCAGATTGAGAGTGTTATCTGGACCTGCCATCAGTTCTACCACGCACTGTTTCTAAACCAGATTTTCCAGCTGGGAGCTTTCAGTATACAGTGTAAGCCCAGGCATTTTCAAAGTGGCTTCCAAATTCATGCAGAGAACAGTAGTTAGCCATGGTAGAATGAAGTCAGACAGAAAGCAGGGCAGGATGGCACCTTAGGGCATCTCTGTGGTGGAGATGGTGGGGTGGGGATGTTTAATTAGAGCAACTCCAAGAGCAGTTCTAATTAAAGCACCCACAGCATCACTTGTATTCAGCGTCCCATGCTCAAAAATGGCAGCAGCAGCACTTGGACCTAAAGCTTGTTCGACAAGTTTTAATTTAAGAGTTAAAGTGCCCCCGCTGCCATGTTGAAGAATGGGGATGCTGAATAAATGTAATGTGGAGGCTGCTGGAGTATGTTAATTAACACACTTCAGCAGACTCAATTAATCGAGTGGGCTCTGATGCATGCTAATTAACATGCATCCAAACAGACATCCGGCACATGTATAGGTACCCTGAGAGACTAGCTGGTTCTGAGAGGCATAAGCTTTAGTAGGTGACAACTTACTTCTTCAGATGCTATGATGAAGTAAGCTGTTGCCTACAAAAGCTAATGCCTCTCTGAACCAGTTAGCACATAAGGTGCTATCCTTCCCTGCTTGCTGCATAAATTCATACAGGAGTATCACATCCCTGGCAACAGAGAGCTTACAAGCCCACCTAGGCTATCTGGAAGGGCTGTTGCACAGAGAGCATTTGGGGCCTCATTCTGGAAATGCCCCTTTTTCATACACAGAGTAAATGCTATGGCTGTAACATAAATAGGTCTCCACCTGAATTTATCGTTGCAAACAAAAATCCCAACAAGTGGCTGGGATGGAAAAAATGGAAGGATTTTTTGTACATCTCTGATGTAGTTGAGGTCCAGCAAAGATCTTTGTTACAGGGTGAGGAAACAATAATGACTGTCCTTCTCCACAGGACTTTTCAACAAAGGCATATACTGCATACTGCATGGCTTACTCTCCCCAGAAAGGTCAAGTGAGTTGACAGAAATTAAATGTCTGCAATTGGAGGATTGTCTTAGAAAAGAGAATTTTCTTCTGCCAGAAACACCAAGCCCTCTTCATCTATTTACAGTGCTCTGGTTTCAGCACTACAAGGGGCTATTGTGCATGCCAGTGCTTTCAGGAGTATGAGGCTGAGCCCAATGACCTCCAGCCGGTGAGGTCTCATTCTCCACAGCCTCATCTCTTCCAATTTTTGTGGCTATAGCTGCCTGTTGGATGGTGGGGGTGGGGGGTTACACTGTTCCAACTAGCTTTTGGAGCTAAAGCCTAGCAGAGGAACAGAGGAATCTCTTTGTGGTTTATTTGGAAGATGTCTTGATACGGCTGACAGACCTTTAAAGTATTATAAAAGTTTTCTGGGAGAGGAACTTTCCACCTAATATTTCCTCCACAATGCATTAATGCTGCTTTAAAGTAAGACAGATTCCAGAGGCTTTGCTCTGGAATGGTGATATTACTAGTGAGAACTTAAAGGAAAGCCATGGTTTCTTATGAAGCCCAATACACTCCCACCTGAGGCTTCCCTTCCTACTTAGCTGCTTATACCTTCCAGCATTTTGAACATAAGCACATACAGAGTCCCAGCGGAGAGATACAGACATAGCTTGCTGTTAAAAAGCCAAATAACCATTTGTTTTCTTTCAAGATTTCATGATCTGAGCAATCATTTCCAGCTGAGTGCAACTCCAGAGGCTAGTCAGTAAGCTGGCAAACCAACAGTTCCCATTACAAAGGAAGAGGGAGGAAAATGACTCGGCTCTGTGCCTTTTACAGGGCACGCAAGTCTCGAGAAACAGGCTGTAGAGCAGGTGATGATGATGTCTGGAGGGTACAAATTGTTGTTGAAGACCTATTTTGCTACTCTAAGTGCAGTTACAGCAAAGAGGCATGATCACACACTCATGTCTGTCTGCATGCACTTTTTACCTGCCTTTCCTTATACACATTATTATTTTCCTGCAACATTTCTCCAGGAAAGTCATTACATGGCTGTACAGCATGAAAAAAAGGAACTTCCCGCCCCCTTGCTCCCTTTCTCAGTCTGACTGATTTGCGTGCTAAACCTTAGAAGTGTCTAGAGGATGACACTTCTCTCTCATGGTAATATTTCAGGTTTCATTTTTTCTAGGAGGGTGGGGGGGAAAGGGGTGCCCTGTGTTGGAACGAAGCCAAAACCTTTCAACTGTTCTAACAAAATGGCATTGTTTTGACATATCTATTTTTGGCCAGGTTTTCAATTTGGGTCACACTTTCTCACATTCACCCTCTTTGGTCAGATGTGACTAGAAAGCCCCAGACTTCACAAACCTTCTTGTCAAAAAGTCAGTCAGAATTGATACATCTCTGCAAAAACATCAGCTTCAATGAAACACCATATTTCAACACATCACATTTGTTGAAAGTAGCTGGTCTGGTTGTATCTAGTAAATGTTACAGCCACTTTCTCCGCAGGGGTGAGACACAAAGTGAATTTGCTGACATTAACACCAAAGCTGAGAACTCTTCAGAGGGAACAATTTATTCAACATGTTTGACCCCTTTTCTGCAAATCGACTCTGATTATATAGGTTGTCCCAGTATTCCCCACACAGCTGGTTGGACACGTTTCAGTCTCCTTCACAGGCTTTTCAACACAACCACAGTTGCCAGCAGTCCCAGCATTGTTCCCAATGTCTTCAGAGGCAGGGGCTGAGTGCTCAGCTCTTCTGAAGACCACACCACTTAGTTCAGCACTTTACTACAGATTCAAGTGCCACACTTTTAGCTCCCATTTTAAAAAATCTTGGTTAAGATATTGTTTCTGTTTCCTGATCCCATGTATCTCAAACTCTCAAAGGAATGAGAACTCATGGTAGAGGTGATATCTTTTATTAGACCAACTAGATTTTTGCAACAAAAAAAAATCTTTTCAACCATATTTGTGAACCAATTGGAATAAAGAGAGAAAGAGACCAGCAACTCCCCTGGTATTTATGCAACCTCTTTTATTTGCTGTTAACAAGTATACGCACAAACACAATATTGTTTTCAAGGCTTTTGTAGAAAAGAAGAGTGTTGTAGATATTTGTACGAATGTGTACTTTCATAAAGTTTTCCACTGTAAATGCTTATGCAGCCATCTTTGAAAGCCCTTTGAGAATGTGATATCCAGGTTGTAGTCGTACTGGTCCAGAGGCAAAAGGAATCAGAACTTGTGGTAGAAATGATATCCTTTATTAGACCAACTAGATTTTGCAAAAAAAAAATTTCCTCAGTTGCAAGCTTTCAGGCACAAGCACCCTTTTTCAGGCATAGGAGAAAAGATTCATACTCTCCTATGAAATATGAGCTTTCATTTCTACCTGGGAGAACTTTACAATCTTTTCTCCTATGCCTGAAGAAGGGTGCTTGTGCCTGAAAGCATGCAACTAAATCATTTTTTTGCAAAAATCTAGTTGGTCTAATAAAAATTATCACCTCTTCCACGAGTTCTGATTCCTTTTGCCTCTAGACCAATATGACTACAACCTGGATATCAAAAAGGGCTTTCAAAGATGGCTACATAAGCATTTACAATGGAAAAATTTATGCAAATACACATTAGTATAGCTATCTACAACAGTCTTTCTTTCTACAAATGCCCTTGAAAACAATATTGCATTTGTGTTTATACTTGTTATCAGCAAATAAAAGAGGTTGCATAAATATCAGGGGAGTTGCTGGTCTCTTTCTCTCTTTATTCCAATTGGATCACAAAAATGATTTTGGCACTAATTCCATGTGTTACTTGCCTGAAGGTATCAACGTCCCATTTCTCTCACAGCAGCATGCAAACACCCATCCTTAAAAATGCATGCCTCTTTCCTTCTCACACATTACTATGCCCATTCCCAACCTGCACTTCTGTGCACACTGTGCAGACCTCTGCCTCTTTACCCTCGTTCTGTTACAGACTGACACACGTATTTTCAGGATATGCTAAGCTGCCCCATACGTTATTGTAGAAAGACCTGCCTTCTGTCAGATGTTGAACTGTCCCCAGAGACCTGAGTTCAGAGACGAACAGTTAGACCACAGATGAAGCTGACACCTCCTTCAAGAGCTACAAAAAGCACATTTTAAAGAGGAAGCAGCAATAAGGAGCTTGCTAGCTAGTTGGGTTGTGGTGACAAACTTGATTTTAAAACCTTTTGCTCACTTAAAAAGAGATGCATATGATTGGGCCCTGGTCCTAGGAAGCTCATTTAAGTTGAGTCTGGCCATGTCCTTTCTCCAGAGTAAAATTTAAAATTCCTCAAAGTCTTCATCCAGTGGCTCTGGTGTTTCAACCCCCTCTTGATTCCAAGTCCCAGAGTTACAAGAGCAGAGGTACTGCCCTCCTAATGAATCCTTCAGCTTCATTCCACAGCTAGAAATCTTTGACTGGAAATGAAACAACTGCTCAGGACACCAAAAGAAGCTTACTAAGGGGTATTCTCCCCCCAGCTTCCTCTTGTGAGCCATGTCCATGGGTAAGGTGGAATCAGACAATTTCACTAAGAGGACTGCCACCTGGAGCTACTAACACATTTACAGGATACCTGCTGGACTGAACAAAGCATTTATTGACTCAGCTGGCTGTGCCAAACATGTGCCAAGCTATAAATAAGTAAAAGGGCACAACACTTGGTGGGCTCTAAGCAAAAGTGCTTTTCTTTTTCATCAAAAGAAACAAGAACTAGGTACCTGACTGGTTTCAAGAGAAGACAGAGGTGGCTAGGCCATTCTCTATCCCAGAGCATGTCAATCCAAAAGAGACATTTTTGGATTATGGCCTCCTTTCAGCTCTGGGATTTGGGGCATCCCTTCCCTTGGGTAGTTTCCCCCCAAGCAACAGTCACAAATGTGGCTTCTCTCAATCCCCCTCCAAACCTCCAACTCCCACTCCTGCCATACTCTCTGGGCCAGAACAGTATAAACCTGTTGCTGCTATCACACCTTCTCAGTGAGTGAGGTGGCTGCTTGCCTCTGCAGGACATAGGGTACTCCCTGCATGGATAGGACAAGGGTGGCTAAGCACAGAGAAAAATAAAAGCCATACTTACAGCACACAGAGCGCATACGCTGAAGGGATTGATTCACTGGCCCGTACTAGGAAGCTGCCATCCTTACCCACTTTGGAAAGCAGGTCCTCAGCCTTGGAGCGAGTGATGTTCCCGTGGTACCAGCACTGATCCATGGCTGGAGGTGGAGGAAACCTTAGTGACAACCCAGCAGTTAATATTCGGGAGCTGCCAGAGCTGTCTGTGTGTCTGTTTAACAATCAGCAGCTGCAGCTCACCAGCTTCCTGTTTCAATGGTACAGAGGGAAAGGAAACTGAGCTGAGGACAACTTCCTCAGAACTCAAAACAGCTCAGAGCGAGCGTGAACAGCCCTGCAGCCTCCGCTCCCCTTCAATATACTGTCACTCAGGCAGTTAACAGTCTGTGTCCCCCACAAGAAAGGACCAGCCTGGGGGACCAATTCTATTCCCTCACTTTGGGACAGATCCACAGATTCCGTGGCATTTCCTCCCATTTACGGTGCTGTAACCAAAAGCTGAGCCAGGCCCTAAATGTCTCTATCCCTCCCCTTCCTTCTCACTCTCACTTTTTGCCTCTCCCTTTTTGTCTGCTGCAGGACCCCTTAAAAATAAACAGGAATATTAGAGCAAGATTCACTGTACCTCAGGGTCCTCAGGATGCTTCTGTCTTACTTGTCCTATTCTTGTCTATCTTCAGTAGCCCGACCCAAAATCCAGCTGGTCATCATATGGGACCTGAAGGAATCTACAAACTGTGCCTTGCCTTCATGGCAATAAACTAGTCTCATAATTTTGTCCAGGGAACCAGTGACAAAAACTGCACATCTCACTATCACACAGCATCAGAGGAACTCAAAGGTAACTCGTATACCAAAACCCCACAATGGGATGGGATAGAGTCACACGAAGAGGGAGACTAGTGCTTTCACTTCCCCTTTCTTTGTCTGCACATGGATTTCTGTCCTTCCCGCGGGCTCTCCTTACAGCATGCTCAGTGCTGATCTCCAAGGCAGCAAACATGACAACTGAGGGTGTGTCTATAGCAAGCAAGGAAACCATTGCAGGGGCACAGACTGTGTGACATGTTTCGTTGTCTCGCCTGTACTTACAACCACTCTGTGCTCGATGGAACTGTTTTGGCACATGTACACTTTGGCTCTAATTCAAAGCAGCTGGAAAGCCAGTTTAACCAGGCTGCTCAAGATTTTGATTACAGAGGGAAAGCCTTTAGATGGTGCAAAGTTAGAGCCGGTTCTAGATAAATGTTAGCCTCCTATGGCTTATGAAAATTGGTGAGAGAAGGGTACAGGAATCTCGGTTCTTGTGCTACGGTGTTCTGGTTGCCAGGAAGCCCCTTAGAGCCAGGACGGCATAATGTAATGGAACAGACTGAAGTTCCACTGGGCAATTCGACTGTTGCTGGGACAGGTCAGGATTGTAGGGAGTGGGAGGGAGACGAGTTGTCTTGGTCTGGGATCTGGCTTTCTGTTCTTCACAGCTGTGGTTGTACCGGTACAGTCAGAGTCTCCCAAAGCATCAACTCTACCGTGTCCATTTTGCTATTGGGACTGGGGCTTGTGAGTAACTTCTAAACACAAGGCATAATATTACGGGGTGGAGATAGGACCACCAAAAGGACTGGCACAGCTGCAATGCTTGTGGTTTCCTGTCCATACTGAGTAGTAACTGTTTGTTGACCTCACTTGGCCCAGATCCACCACACATTTTTAGGTGCATGACTCTCATTGACTTTGATGGAAAGTAGGAGTTAGGTGCTTAAATTCCTTTGTGTATCTCAGGTATCCAGGTTGTAGCTACAATGGACTAGAGGTAAAGTCAATCAGGACTCATAGTAGATATCTTTTATTAGACCAACAAGATTTTTGTAAATCTTGTGTATCTCAGCTCTTATGCCATGGCAAAGGCCTTTTTGCCTGTTTTAAAGAGTGTCTGAGTGTGAGAAAGAGTGGTTACAATTACTTTTCCAATCCTACATATAGTAATGTCCTGCCAGCTCCTGTGTTGGCTTCTCAGGACCTTCTAAAGTTTCTACTTGCAGTAGCTCTTCTGCACTGTTGCTGCAGCAGGAAGCAGTACAGCTCTGAATGTCAAGGCAACAGTAAACCACTGGTTGACATAACAGCAAGGAAACTTCCATATGGTGAAGATATAAGCAGACACAGAATGAGGGGGACTGACAAACAAGCCTATTTTTGCCAAAGTGAAACTGTCTTATATTAGAGGTTCTGATGATTTATTTTAAGTTCCAGGTACTAGAAAAGACATAAGCCAAGCTCAAGCTGTTAAATGATCAAGCATTCTCTTGTTTAATGCTACTCTTAAGAAAACAAAACTCTCCTGCAGCTAGGTTCAGTGTTCAGAGCCCTCGGAGCAGTCCTGTGTGCTGTGACTTCCTTCAAATGTGTAAATCCCGCAGCCAGCTGTGTAGCACCCCCTCCCCCCAGCTCAAACATGTAGAGAAGATTGTGTTCTAGACTCACTTGTTCAAGATTTCACTTCTAGCCTCACTGGTCAGATGTTTAGGGTGTAGATTCCACTGACAGCGCAGTTCCAAATGGTTAGATGATTCCTACTGCCCTAAAATAAACTGCAGCATGATCCCTGCTGGCAACTGGATAAGTCTACATCCAAAGAGACTGGAGCTGAGTTCTCATGGTGCTATGGTCTGACTCTTATCACATTGGGAAAAGAATAAAACTGGATTCCCACATGATTAGTGCATGTAGATTCAAGGAGTCTGAAGCCTGATTTACAAAGGATAAAGCATGAGCTTTGCTGCCTCAACAAGAAGTTTGCAGTCCACTTGCTATTGCTGATAGTTATGTTGTTTTCAGCAATTAAATTTCCTCCTAAATATGTTTGTCCAGGTAGGTCTGCTGAATAGGTCTGCTGAGCTATTCTAAGGAAAGAAGGAATTATAGGACAGTTGTCCTCTGCCACTTGTCTAGCAGAGAACTGGCATTTTATCATATGAACAGAAGTGGTGGTGTTGTAGTCATTTTGTTACATTGTACTACACTGAAGGTGACATTAAAGGGCAGAATTCACCACTTGCAGTGAGTGCTTTCTATCTCTGTTTGGAATAGGAGACTTTGAGGTACACAGTAGCAAGTGTGTCTGCTGTGACTCCCCTAGTAACATACAATACTAAAAAATGGGAAAATCTCAGTACAAGACTCCAAACCAGAAAGGCAGAATTCAGGACCCCACTTTTAGATAACAGCAGTGGCAGCAATATTTAATTTTAATTTACTTGAGAGAATGAGGCCACAGCTTCATGCTAGATAATCAGATTTGAAGTCTTGGCTGCCTACGGACAAAGCTATCACATTATTTCCAAGTGTGGGGGTGTTATGCCATCTTGTCTATTAGCAGTTGCAGAATGCATATGTTAGATGTGTTTGCAGCTGCAGTCAAGCTAGGACTGTCCAAGGTGACTGTGAACACACCAGTGTGCTGGATAAGTGGACAAGCACTGTTCATATGATCAGTCAAAATGCACAACACTACTGACTCAAAGAAAGAAAACTCACCAACCCTGGTTGAGCAGTTCATTAACCCTGGGTATCTTACCTATTTGCTGCCAGTAGATGTCATTGAGCTTGGACAGCTGAGAAGTGCCCAGAGAAACTCTCATCATCATGACGCAGAAGCATTTCACAGTGGTATTGCCAAGAGAAGATAAATCAGCGAGCAGATTCTATAGAAGAGCGCTTAACTTTGCCAGAGTCTAAAAACAGGCATACCCCCAGGTCAGGCATTAATAGCAAGCTGTTAGCCTCACAGGGACATTTTTGGCTTCTGGCCTATATCTGACAAGAGATTAATGTATTCCAACATGTCATGTGAACTGCTTCTCACTTTTCAGCTACTCTAGCCCTACATGCTAATGAACTTGCAGCCTGGGGACAGGAAAAGAACGAGAAATTGAATATTTATTCAGCGTGGCCGTACCATCTCTTAGCTCCCACCGTACTTTGCATCCCATTCTGTGCATAGGGTGACCCATCCTATAACAGGAGCCCTTCAGCAAAAGTAGAGAAGCATGAGAAATCAAGTGAAATCAGGAAGCCTCCTTTTTTAACTGCTTCCAGATTTCTCACAACATTGCTATCCTTCCCTGCTAGACACATAAGCAACAAGAGGCAAGTGACAGAGGCACTTGAGCACACAGGCAATCCTCTTGGCTGTGCTTGTGAAAGCCTGACATGGGCCCACATAGCCACTGTTTTTGCTGGCATGGAACAATCCTACCAGCAGAGCCCTGAAAAGTGCATATTTTGTCTCATTAATAAAGCAAACATTGGTTTGCCTTGGAATCATTATGCACAAGTGCACACACATGGGAAGTTTATCATACAGCAAATAGCCTGGACTGATCTTTATGCAAAAGCCTGTCCTCATTAAAACTTTTACCTCTCTCCACAGTTCTACCTCTGCCCTCATCTTCCCCTGAGACTCCTTCTCTCTTCCTTATTCCTTGTTCACTTCTGGTTACTTCTTAGGTACTCCTAACAAAATTATCTACTTTCAGTTCACCACATATGCCTTGAGTAGTCTCTCAAGTTGTTTCCTTAAAAAAAAACCTGCTGGTCCCATCTACTCCCCAAACCTCTCCAGATCAAATGTCCTCACATCACTCTCTAGAGTTTTATTTCACTAGCATGACACTTGGTGCCTTGACAAGCTGGATGAAGTATGGACGAAGCTGTTTGGCAGGTCCCACTGCCTGGCACACCAGAGACATTTTATTAGAATGATAGTCAGGCTCTCTTGCTAGACTTTCAAGCAGTCTCCAGACTTGGATAGAGAGACAATTTCATGGCCTACTCCTGGTATTAATAATATATTCCTGTCTCTCCTTTCCAGACAATAAATTTGACATTCACACTAGTGACAATGCTTACTGGGCCTGACTGCAGTTCTACCACAGGCAGCTGAATCATGCAATGCAAGAGAAAGCAAGGAAAGCAAGATGGGAGGAATAGATGCATCAAAGGGAAGGTGAGGGGTCAAAGGTCCAAGAAATTTGGGTATTAGGAGAGGACTATCCTGAATTAGAGAGGATGGATAAAGGTGAAAAAGCTACAGAAAGTATGACATAAGAGAGCAATTTGACTACAGCATCCTGGCTTCCCTCAAGCTGAGAGAGCAGGAAGGTCAAAAGATCAAAACGAGCTTCTAAACATGTAATGCAGAAAAAGAAGATTTCAGGGGCAAAGGTGTTTTGTGGGGGTAATGATGACGTGCCTCCAAAATGTGGGGGATAATAATGATATCCTTTCCACCACTGCTCTTGATGGAAAACATCTCAGGCAGCCTATCTAAGTACTGGTGAGCATGAAATGGCTGCTATGCGTGCCCACATAACCCCTTGCCTACCAGTAAATTTCTCTAGGAAACAGTCGGTGTGAAATGTGAAAGTGCCACACAAAAAATCACATTTGCTTGTAGTACATGGCAGCCTGATTGGAAACAGTGGAGGAAAGAACATGTAAAAAGAAAAAATGGAGAAAAACACAAATCTATTTCCAATAAATTTAATAAATATGGTCAGCTATGCATGCAACACTACAGCAATAAGAGCAGGACAGTCAGAGAATATAGGCCTTTTGCTGACAGACAAGTAGAAGTCAAATTGAGAGTCAACTAAGGTGGCTTACAGATGGGTACTGAAAGGTTTGTCAGTTGGGGCTCAGCACTGTGCTGGAAAAACTTGTTTCAGCGTGAACATGAGGAAGACTATCTTCTCACATTGCAATTTAGTGCCAAACTCAAAGAGGCAGCAGAACAAGGGTGAGCCATCTGGACCCTGGCCCAGGTACTGCATATCTGAGTAAGCACATAAACCCTTACAGATGATGCTGGGTTCTGTCCAGGTTGCTGGATCTAAGGGACACTTGTTGAGATACACTCCTAAGTCTCTCCGTCCAGTGGGGTCTGTTGGATGAGTATAGAGAACCCAGCTGTCTTGACACCCTGACTTCCCATCAGTGGGACACGGAAAGGCTATAACACTCCCGTGACAGCCATGGGGTGGTTCCACCAGCTTTGCTATCTGCTGACCACTTTCAAAATCTACCCCATGGTTGTAGCTCACAGCCTGGACTCTGGCACCTCGGCTGCTTCTAGCATTGCAGTACAGCACTCTCTCTCCACTGATGTGCACTTCTGTGACCTGGCACTCCACTGCACTCTCCTTCTCCACAAAATTCCCCCGTGTCCAGGTCTTCCCATGGTCAGAACTGACAAAGCAGAAGGCGTGGGGGGAGGGTGTTTTCCCAGGGTCAAGTATTTGATAGGCATAGGCAGGAATCACTAGGTTTTGCGACTTGTTGGACAACTGCAGACCGTGGCCAGGTCCCACTGCAAAAGTGGCCCACTCCTTGTGTGTGGTGTTAATCACAGAGTTAGTAAGATCCTTGGCTGAGCTCCAGGTGCATCCACTGTCAGTGCTCGTGACATGGCACAAGCGTACCAGGTTGATTTTTGTCTTGATCTGGTGCATTTCAGAGATCTTTCCTGGGATGGCTATAAAGAACAGGAAAAGGGCCCCAGTAACCTTATCATACACTGGACATGGGTTCATGGATCGGTGCCCCTCCAGCTGAGCACTGAGAATGGTCTCCATTTTGTTCCACTGCCATGTGTGAGTATGAAAGGGGGACAAGACAGGAACACATTGTTAAAATAAATCATACTTTGATTATAGATACAGACTAGAAATGAGAGACAGAGATCAGGGCATTGGTCTATCCTCAGTGTTGCCATTGACCCTCTGTATTACTTAGAAAACTTAATAAAGCAGCCTGCTTTTCATGGATCCAAGGGACCCAGAGATCTCACTGAAGTTACTGAGATGTCTGTGTGTAAGGAGTGAGGTACCCAACACCTAGCTACACCAGCCTGTCTAGTCACATAGCAAGTCAGTAGCAGAGATGGGATAGACCTGTCTGTCTATCTTTTTTTTGCTTAAGTATTATATCACACAGTACGGCCATGTTTACAGTAGCTGTGCTGCAACTAGAAAATTATTACCAACCTTTTGGCTCAGAATGAAACTGTAATAGAAGCTCTTGGCTTTTCTAATAAGATTATGCAAATGAATGTAATGACTTTCTGATTGCTCATTTTTTGCCAATGTCTTTACTTAGTACACTTAACCAAGATCTTCTTTGGTGTATTTTTATATTTTATTTTTTAATAAGCCTCAGCACACAGACAGATATTAGCGAGTCTCCTAATGACCAGCTGAGTCCTAGCTAACTGTATTATTCTGAGGTTACATGAAGCATTATTATAAATGAGTATTTATATTGCAGTCCTCCTAGGCAGAGACAGCTCTCCCTGAAGAGTTTACAGTCTAACAAGGCATATATGAAAGATTAGAGGAGAGAGATGGAATGATTTTTTAAAAAGTAATGCATTTGCAATGGCTAAAAATAATTATAAATAGTGTCACCCACTGTCAGCCTCCAGCAAACTCTCTGCTATTAAATGGCTGATTATTTAGTTAGTCAATTCACTGGGGTAGACTGCACACACCAGTCAGCCTTTACACTCAGGCATGGGGTGTAGCAGGTCCCAACCACCTTTTAAAGTAGCAATTCATTCTCCCAAGACAAATAATTGCAGATCTCTTATTTTACTTGATTAGCAGGCTTATACCCTGCCTTTCCTC
Organism: Gavialis gangeticus; assembly: GCF_001723915.1. Lineage (NCBI taxonomy): Eukaryota > Metazoa > Chordata > Crocodylia > Gavialidae > Gavialis > Gavialis gangeticus. The sequence continues at coordinate 65,224,641 of NW_017728995.1, forward strand.
CACCTTTGTACCTGCAAGCCCACTGGCCTTCTCTTTCTTTCTCTGATCTCCTGAATCAACAGTGGGGTGAGAGGCAGCCCAGCCCACACTCTCCTTTTCCTTCTCCCTACCCCACCCCAGTCAAACCTATGGCATCCTCACCCTTCTGGTCCTCTGTCCCAGCCCCTCAGCAAGCCCACTGTCCTTGAGTAGGTGAACTCAAATGAAAACAGCATCAATTATATAAGCATTACCTGCAAGTGGTGGGTAGTTGCATCATACATGCCTCTGTACATGGCTATCAGCCTGGCGTGTTCATCCACCACATCCTCCCTCTCCTCTGCAAATGCCAGGATGGTACTCAATTGTGGCACATAGAGCAGGGCTGGGATTCGGTAGCTCCAAGGTCCCTTTTGGAACAATGTCTCTTGATGTAAAAGGGGAAGCAAGGCCATCAGGCTGTGAAAGCAAGAAGGAAAGTGTTGGGCTTTGCTCTACCTATGATATAGTATGAGTGATCCAGAGGGACTGGGCCAGATCCACCCATCTCCCACCAGCCTGAGCCCTCTTCTCCTTTAAAATATAGCTCTTGCACCCTGCTCTGATTTTGTTCCTTTCTCATGCCCCTCTGGACAAAACCCATCTATCATAATCCTAGATGTGCCACTGGCAATGCAGATCAGACTCATCCCAGGCTGGTTGGACTAGAATGAAATAAGTGCATTAAATAAATTGAATAAAAGGGGTTTATTTTTTAATGAAATTCACAGGCTGTTTTTGTTAAAGTCAGAACACTGCTAGTAACTAAAATGGACAATATTTTTCCTGAAAGACTAATTGTATTTTCCCATTGTTTCCAAAATCCAACATAGATGACTGAGTACAAATTCATTTGCTTGCCAACTGGTATCTTGGCATGCCCCAAGAGGCAAAGGTACTTGCCAAATGCAATCATTTGAGCCCAATTAAGCTGACAGATACTGAGACTGTGCTCAGCCCTAGCCCTACCCAATTTGAGGCTGCCAAGCCCTGAATGCTGCACAGGGAAAAGGGAAGGAGGTACTTTGTATTGCTCAACAGCAGCCACTCCAGCAGATTAAAGAGCAGAAATAACAGGCTACAAAGAATTGATTGTCAGCTGCATCTCAGGAACTTAGTTACACAAGACAAGGAACCTGAGGCAGGAAAAGATCATTTGGGAGAGAGTATCTTCAAAAAGCCAACCAAGGAAGAATGACCCACATCCTGCTCAGGAGCTTTCTAAACCAAAGAAATGGACTTAGAGCCCAGGCTCTGCTGGTCATGCTGGGGGAGGAGGAAGAGCTATCATCTTGTTGATTTGAGGGAAAGGCTAAGGAGACAAGAGAACATGAAGTGAATACCAAGGAGGCACAATTGGGAAGTCCCCTTCTATATAGCCTCCCTCCCTCCCCTGAGACTTGTAGGATGCTGCTCTGCCATTTGTGCATGTACAGCAAAGTGACAATTCCCAGTTCTCTCCCACCCCCAGCCCCTGCACTGCCTTTACCCTGGTACAATGCCATGAGTTTAAGGGAAGCAGAAGAGAGCCCTTGCTCTCTGAAGCATTGCGTGGGTGAGGTAGCAGGGCGAAGACAACAGTGAACTGTGAGTAAGAAATTCAAATTGCCTCCTACTTCCATGGGTTACTGCAACACTCTTAATTACGGAGCTTCATGTCTATTCATACACACATCTGGGGACTGCCACTGTGGCTCCTATTCCCATGGAAGACCATTTCTGAGGGTGTCTTGCTTTTCTGGAATTGTGTGTAGGTAAAGCAGAGATCTCTGATGAGGCTCCAGGGAGGATGCTTCATCCACCTCAAGAAGAGTAGGAGAAAATGACATTTTTCTGGTCTACAAGAGAGAAGATGATGATCTTAGCAGCTTGCGTAGTGTGGATTTCATTACACTTGTTACACTGATGAAGTGTCAGTAACTCGGTATAACTTTATTCTCTGCTTACATTTTATTACAGCTAAGCAGCTGATACATGCCTATCCTTTGCTTCTATTTTTCACACACTGCATACTTTTGTGAGAGTTCAGAATTAGCACTACCAGGCAAAAATAGCTTGCATGGTATTGTATTAATCTAAAACTGCCTGGACCAAGCTTTGCCAAACTACCACAGAGGCTGTGGAAACACAGTTCATTGGGATTTATGACACTGGAGAGGGAAGGGGCAAGTCCTGCCTCCCCATTCCTGAAGGGGCAGAAGTTCTCAGGTGCAGCAAAAATGTCCCCTGCACAGAAGGGTCAGAATCCAAGGGATTCATGCCACTGTTCTGCGCTGAAGCGCTTAACTCTCCCTACGCTAAGAATATGGAGAGTCTCACTAAGTATCCAAAGCCTTGTTACCTACATATACTGCATCCCTGTAGGGCTTCAGCAACAGAAAAGAGGGAGGGTCATTAAAGGGCTGTCTACCTATTTAAAGGGATATTATTCTGTTCTATACACTGAAACCTCTGTATGTTCTGTCGGATGGAATGGGACAGGAGAGGGGCCAGGAAATAGAACTGTTGCCTTAGGTACACGCCAGCTGATTGGAAGTAGACCTGTGAGAGGCTGAAAAAGTGGCTGCAGAACAGCTCTTCTGCTAGCAAGTACTCAAGGAGAGACTCTTGTAAAGAGACCAGCAACCAGCAGCACCCAGTTCTATTCTAAAAACTCCATCTTTGTGTAGCACTGACTGAAGGGCCCTGTTTGAGACGACTGTAGGTGTGTCTACACGTGTATTAGATCCGAGAGCAGTTTACTCATGAGTAAATGCTCCTAGGCAGGCTTCTACACGTGCAGGGAAGTGGAAGCAATAACAGTAAGCTGCTTTTTTTTTTTTTTTTGCTTTTTCATTGGCATGAATATGCAGCTGAATTGATTTGCCTCTTTTTATATATATAAATGCAACATATATATATACAAAAAAGGGGGGGAGGGGGAGGAAACAAAAGGATGAAAATAAAACAAACAATTCAGTAGCCTTCTTGATCTTTGACATGGATGAACTCTGCGAGGTCATGGAAGTGATGCTCTGCACAATGTACCATTTTTGTAGCCACTCTTTAGGTATTTTATACCTTATCAAAATTTTTGCTTTACTTTTCATAGTTGACATTACAATTACTTATAATAACAGCATTTTATAAACTTAGTAAAACACAATTACTACACAACACAGTCACGCTTGATATTTTTTTTGTACTCAGCAAACTTCTTCAGTGATGATTTAATCCTGTAAAATACAAGAACAAAAGGGAGGGGCTCACCCCTTTTGGTTGGTTTATTCTTAAGATCATACACTTGTGGCTGGCTTTGCTTATAGCCAGGTTGGCACTTATTCAAAAAATTATCCTTCTTGCACCTTGCAGAGGCTGCTTTTACAGCAGTGTTTTTCTCTTAAAATGGCAGGCATTTTATGCCACACATTTCTTTTTTGTTGCTTGCTTCAAGAGTTTTTCTGTTGGCGTATGCTCCCCTTAGCTTTTTGTCAATGAAGAATAACTCACACAGAGGTGGGAGCTAGGGTTTTAAGGCACTTTATATTTGCTTTTGCCTATTCCCTAGGGTGGTTATTATGCAGCATTTTGCAGAGCTTACCTTGCTACAGGTATCTTTACTATACTGACTACACCAAGGAGGTCATACTTAGGATTAAACTTTTTCACTTTCCTGCTTTGACTTTCTTTTATTTTTATAGGCACAGTCTCTGACTTTTGGGCTTTTTGGCCCTGCCTCAGGTCAATTGAGATTGCAGGGTCTCAGCTCTGGCAGCTCTAACAGTGATTTTTTCTCTGTGCCCCTTTTCTGGACTGCCAGATTACTTGGTCTTTTAAGGTCTTGCAGACTATTAGATTTTTCTCTCTGTAGCAACTTTTAGAATCCTAACATTTTTTTTAGGTTTCATTTAACTTTTAGTTTTTCTTTCCTTAACAGATCTTAACCATAACTTTTTTTGGGCTACAGGCTTCACAATTCATTTTTATCGGTGGCTCTTCATAAACTAATTCATTCGTCAAATTTTCCTCTTTTACAGCTATACAATTGAGCAAACTTCACTTTAGGACTAAGAAAATTCCCCCAAAAGGCCGTGGGTGACAAATTACACACTACACATAATCCCTTCAAGAAAACCCTTCCTACCCCAAAAAGAAACTTTTAAACTATGCCTCTGCAGAGAAAAAACAAAACATGCTTCTGATAAGCTTACTCCTTTTTCCCTGCTCAGAGTAACTTAAATTAATTCTGGCCACTGATTTCTGTTTGCACAGCTGTTAACAATCCTTATCTCTTTTAGGCTCTTCACTGTTCCTGGAGAATCAGGGGGGACAGAACCAAATTTCTCCTCTCACTTCTAATCACAAATTCTCTGCCACTGCTTGCACAGATGTTTAGTAACATACCTTGCTTCTTTCTGTGCTACTTTGCTTCTATTTTGTGATACACACGGGATTCTAGAGTGTCTCTTTTTACATTTCCTAACTGTTTTTGATCTTTTGTGAAGCTGTACTGCTTATATAACACTTTATCTTGTTATAACTTGCACTGGTAACTTACACTTTACAAACTTCACAGCAAACATGCACCTGCTTTTGTCTTTTCTCTGCAGATGGTTATAATTATTTTCTCCCAGGAACCATAGAGTTAAGGAACCCTGTTCATTCATACAGCCTTTCTAGCAGAGAGATGACTCTCTTTGCTTTCTAGCTTCCTATTGTAAACACAGCAGGAGGTTCTTACTTAATTCCAAGCAGACTACAGCATATACCCATGTCCACTACCCTGCCTACCTGGACACACAAAGTTTCCTGGTTAGCAGTAACAAACAACATGTCCTGCACAATACTTATAACTTCAGTTACTTCCTATATAACTCTACCTTACTACAAGTTTCAGTTAACCCTTCTAAAACAAATCACTCTGCATCAACAAATGCTCTGATTGGTCAGGTTACTACTCTTGTGTCCTGGTGAAGTTTCCAATTGTTGGACTGGATTTGGACCCAATACCTATACCTTTGTTTTGGACAGACACAACCCTCAGACTGACCACAATACCTGCCAGTTGATAATTGGTGAATTTGTTGATACGGAGCAAGAACAAAAAAGCAACAAGACAAACAATTAAACTATTCTATATCTACTAATCCTAGGCTGTCATCAGAATTAAGGTACAGCTGACCAGAAATGCAAGCTTCACTCTGAAGCATTCTGTCTTAGGTGTCAGCAGTTTGGAGGTGAAATCTTGAAATCCCTGCAGTGGGCCCACATTCTGTTTAACCCAACTCACAAGAAAAACACTGAGGTCACCCTGACCCCACACACAAAGAGGAAAAGTCTCTGAACCCACTGCCATGCTACTGGGGAACGGTAAAAGACGGGGTACAATAGCTGAGATGGCCCAAGAGAACCTAGTACACTCGAGGTGACCCAGGCCCAAGAGAACCCAGTACACCTGCTAGGCCTTACCCTGGTAGGATCGGGATGATCAGTCCCTTCCAAACGTGTGTTGAATCCTGCCAACTATGCCAAGATGTTAGACCCTGACTCCATGCAGCACCCAATGACTAGGGAGACGATGGTCCAATTACCTGTGGATCCTGTTACTCATTAGCCAGAGCAGAGCAGGGAGCAAACAACAACACACATTGTTTGCAACAGCTTTATTCAGAATGGAGACAGCTTTGGACACGGGCCTCACGCCATAAGAGACAGGGTCCTGCCCTGAACAATGGGTTCATCCTACATTTATACACTTTGGTTTATACTCATTAACATTCACTCCTCCTTCATCCCACCTTCTGTTCCACCCATTTCTCTTCCCATCTTAAGCTCTGCCTATATTTACTGTTTGCTTCATTAGCATGGAATTGCCTATGCACTTCATTCATTTATATGCCTTTTTGCTATGAACGCATGTCTAAGGCCATGAACCCTCTTCTTTTGGTCAATGGGCAGACTTTGACCAAAACCTGGAAGCTTCTGGAGGCTTCTTCACCAATCACCATTCACCTTTTTGCATATGTTCATCTCCGATTCTGTTACCAATTACATGTCGTTTTTCACATTCCAGTCTGTTTTTCTGTCTCATGTTGTACCATCTTCCACCTTTTTTTGGGCCCCTGTATCTTATCTCATTCCTTACTGTAGCTGGTTCGCAGCACACAGACTTAATTGCTGCTTTTTCCAGAAAAAATGGTTGACACAGTTAAAATGGTTACTTAGCATAAGCAAATGGCAGGCTTAGCTATCATTTTGCCTTGTGGTCAGCAGCTTTGCTAGGCCACAGGTCATGCCTTGTATTCAGCTGCAAATCCAGTGCTCTCTAAGATCCAAATATTGTCACCCTAACAATTCCCACCTGGGCTCCAGTGTTGGAGCCTGCCCTGGAAGCAGGCAGTTCCCTGGGGCAGGGAGCAATCTTCTGCTCCCTGCTAGCTGGCTGACTGGGGGCAGATTTGGTTCTGATCAGGCATCTGTGTAAGCGCTACTGCACAGTAACTAATCACAAGTAAATTTGCTACTTGTATTTGCAGGTAGCAAATTTACTCACAATTAGAACAGTTTACTGCACAGTAAGCATATGCATGTGTAGACATGCATGCTAACTGCATAGTAAACTGCTCTACTGGACAGTAAAGTGTCTCATGTAGGCATACCCTCTGTGGATAAACTTGCTGCTGAATTGCTGTTCTCCCCTCTTCTACCCAATGATCATAGACCCTCTGGGATGAATGTCCTCTTAGTGCAGGAGCCCAAACATTCTCCACCTGGGGGTCATGACCTGCCATCCTATCCTGCATTTACGAAGTGGAAGGGAATCCTAATCTCTAAGAAGAGGGTGTAAGACAGAAAAGGCTGAGAACAGCTGCAGTACTAAAAGTATATACAGGGTGACTGGACAGCATCATAATCAAAGTCTTTCCCATATACCAGTGATTCTCAACATTTTTAGATTCAAGACACCCCTTGATAGACACAAACACTCCTCTGAAAATGTCAGCTTTTAGTTTTCAGTCATTTTTTATTGTAAAAAATAATAGAGCAAATCTTCTGTTGCAAAGAACTGAAGAAGTCCACAACTGTTCAGAAAGTTTTTAACACTATGAAATCCTATATGAAGTCTCTGGGTTTATCTTGTGAATCATATGTACACACTCAACAGTGCTAACATTGTGTAGCACCCTGTGGCACCTTTGAAAGGATCTCAAGAGACCCCAGGGTGCCATGGCTTGATAATCACTGCCATATACCATGACATTTGCCTGAACCTTTGTTGCCCTTCTGCTTCATGGGAATTTAGATAGCCCTAACATTAGTCTAACACTCAGCCCAGCTGAAAGCAGAGCTAGATAGGGCCTTATAGGTAGCTTTAGAGTGAGAACCAGTAGATGAGGGGCACACTGGGACAACAGGAAATGGAAGGAGTTGGAACAAAGAGAGAGTGAAAGAGAGAAAACTACAAGCTAAAAAAAGATGCGAGAAGAGGGTCCAAATTATATGAATACCATTGTAAAAATGCCATTAAGGATATTGTATATTAAATGGCAGGTCACTGAAGCACTGATATCCAAAGCAAATCAATTGTATCCAAAACCGCAAAGGCAATAGAACAAAGAGAAACATACCTGTGAGTGCGTGAATCAAGGATACACTCAAGCTTCAGACTGAGCCCAGTATACCCTTCACAACGTGTGCTGTTGTGCTTCTCGGGGCACTTGCAATCCCCTCAACTCAGGTGCTTTAGGCAATCCACATGGTCTGTCTGTAGAGAAGGGCTTTAGTTTGCTTGAGTGCAGCTCTCTACTAGGAATGTTAAGATAATACTGAGGACTCTGACCATAGCTTATGTAAAAGTTTGTTCTGACATGTACATTTAGGCAACAGAGTCTGTCAATCCTGGATTGGCCTCATCAGCCATCTTCAGACCCACAGATAAAGCAATCATGGAAGACCATGATCCTCAACTATGAGGCATTACCAATATATTATATAAATTTAGGTCCAAATTAAGGCGACAGTGGGCTTGTCTACACCAGAGGCTTACTGAGGAGCTAACTAACTAGCTCTGCCATAAAATGTCACCATATACACATGTCACCATACTAGGTCATAGTAGACTAATAAACACCGCCACAGGGTAGTCTGGCTAAACACAAGTACTACCCTGAGGCGGCATTGTTTTGTGCACTGCAGCGCTTATATAGACAGTGATGGGACTGGCTGGGGCATGAGGGTGCTTTAGCGTGGGGTGAGCCAGCAAGCAGCCCTTCCATAGCACATGGAGCCTCATTGGAGCAGTCCTGGGCTGGCTGCTCCAATAGGGCTCTATGTGCTGCAGGGGGGAGTAGCTGGGGGACAAGGGTGCTTCAGATTGGGGTCTACTTGTTGGCTAGCCCTATGCTGACGCACCTTTGTGCCTCAGCCAGTCCCTCCCCACCCGGCACATTGGAGCCTGGTCAGAGCAGCCCTGGGCTGGCAGGCTGACCCCCTGGGTGCCCTGCCAGCCCAGGGCTGTTCTGGCTGGGCTCCATGTGCTGCACACGAATAAGCTCTGAAGCAATGTGCCCCACATTCAAATGGTGTGCCCAGAAGCAAAAAACTCCAGAGCAATATGTCCTGGAGTTTATTCATGCACATTAATTGCATGCGTAGATGTGCCCAGTGTGCCTTTAACTGGGGGCCAGCCCATAACAAATTTAACCCTCTCTCTACCCATTACAGTGTTTTGCTGCTGCATCCTGGAGAAACTGCTCTAGAACAACTTCAAGCTACAGAACCAGAAAACAAACATGTTGGTTATTCAGTAAGGGGAGGAGGGGGAAACAGAAACCAGAATCTGTTCCACCTAAGCACAAATAGCTAATTAAGTTATTTTCCTTGGGGGATTTTTTCTGAGGCCATTCAAGATGAGCATAAAAATCTAGTCCAAGACATTTCCAACTAAATATCTGACCTGGGAGTTTTTCCCATCTGCCATTAATGACTGCATCCAGCTCTGCTGTGTCATACTGCCAGAGGAATCACAACAGAATTTTTATGCTACTTGGAAGAGATTTCAGGCTAAACCCGTATAAGGTCGTAAGATTTCTTAATGATTCAGTCAGCCAGCAATTCATCCCAGCATACTGTTCTCGGCCAATAAATCCTACTCAAAACCAGAGTGCAAAGGGAAGCTGCTAACAAAGCACATCTGATAATATAAGTGAGATTGTTCAAAGCATTCTGAATTCAATACTGAAACTGCATGAAACAGTGCTTACTTTACTCCAGAAGTTAAGTGGTACTAGGATTTCTAGCCAGGCTAAACTGAAAGTTATGCCTACAGTACAGAATGTAATACTGGGTTTACATGGGGGTTTTCAATCAATCAGTACACGCTTTTCTGAGCAACCAATTCTTTTAAAATTCAATGTACCTGCTGGCAGTATTTTCTGTAATTTAGAGCAAAGGCTCTCTGTGCGCTGTGGGGGCACTTACACTATATAGCGCAACTTTCCCTGCTGTATGCTCGGTGGAGTACAGCACAGGCTATCTTTCCCATTGATTCTATAACACCTGAACATGCCCCTTAGCTAGCAGCAATGCTCACCCTGGCAAAAATTAGGAACTATGAAGATTTTAACAGGAGAAACACCTCACCCACAGCAGATCCAGGAGGCTGCATCGAAAGGAGAAGCGAACTGAGCTGTTTATAAAGGAAAGTTCACCACTAGATGTCTCATTACTTATTCCCAAAATAAGCTGTCACAAGCATGCTGAACGTGCTGGCTCTTTGGGGAGGGAGGGAGGGAGAGAGAGAGAAAGGACGCATTAATTGTAAATGTGCATAAGTGCGAACCATATCTACAGCAAAACACAAAACCTCTTTCACACTGGAAATGGATGGTGCTAAAGAAAGACCCATTATGTTCTAACAATAGCAGTTAAACATTACACTACTCATGTGAGTTAGAGCTGTCCCATGGGAGGAGAGGTGGCAGAATAGCTGTGGTGTGGTTAATGGCTGCAAAATGAGGTGACGTGATTTTCTTCATGGTCCTATTGTCCATTTGTACTACAAGAGGGAAAGTTCATTTCAGTCTCAGAAAAAAGACAGCTTGCAGTTAATTTCCAAACAAATCAGGAAGTGTTTGCATAAGTGATCTCCTGTTCTCTGCCCATGGCACGCTGCAGGGTCTTTTCTAATTGGCCTGGATAGTCTGGTGGACCCTTTTGGACAAAGAGTTGCCTGCAACAGGACACTGTCTCTGTGGCCCAGGAAGACCCTTCCAGTCCTATGTTCCTAAAAGGCATGGAGGGAACAGATTCCAGGGCAGTGCACACTGCATACTGACAGCTGTGAGAGGGTCCCACTATAGAAAAGCTGGGAGGCACTGCTGTAAGATCATAGCCAAAACCTCACCACTAGTTTAATAAATGTTGGTATCTGGATGGTACCCCAGTGACACTCTGTATATGGGGAAAGAGCAACTCACATAAGATGGGAAGAGACATATAAAGAGATCCAATCCCATCTCCCTGCCACTGCAGAAATATTCCCTAGCGCTCATTTTCTATTGCTTTGTCCAGTTCACTTTTGAAAATCTACAGCACTGGGGGGCCTTCACCCTTTCCCTTAGGAGACATTTATACAGCCTGATGCATCTCTTCACAAGAAAGTTACATTTCCCATAAAAAGAGCTTCCCTAAACAATACCGCCCACTGGAATTATTTATTAAAACTTTTTACTTTTTATGAAAAATTGCTTCCTTGGCTCAGACACTGTGGATTGGATCATGTAGTCCCTTGCACTGGTGCAGATCAGGAAGAACTCAGTGGTGTATAAAATGGGGGTAAATCAGCAGAGAATCAATCCATTACTGTCTGCTACTCTACACCTATTTCTTTGCTCTTGTAATTGGATTGTTGTAATTAGAATTTTAAAAAAGAGTTATAAAAAATGCAAATAGGATGTGTGGGTGCTTTAATAAGGGGATATAAAAATAATGCAGAACATAATACAATGACAGTATATTGAACAAAGGAGTGTTCTCACTTAGAGTACTGTGTTCAGTTTTGGGTGCCACCTCTAAAGAAAGATATAGGAGTGGTTGCTGGCAAAGTGGTAAAGAAGCCTGGGAAAAGAAATTTAGAATTTAATATGGGTGAGCACATGTGAAGAGACA
>NW_017728995.1:65240806-65246630 GCF_001723915.1 Gavialis gangeticus
GAGTACTGTGTTCAGTTTTGGGTGCCACCTCTAAAGAAAGATATAGGAGTGGTTGCTGGCAAAGTGGTAAAGAAGCCTGGGAAAAGAAATTTAGAATTTAATATGGGTGAGCACATGTGAAGAGACATTAAAATTAAATAATAAAAGGCTGTGCTTAATGACAGACAGAGAACTATTTTGTTAGAAATTATCAATGCAAGTTCTATTTCCCTGGCAAAATGCTTTGAGACTGATTTCATTGACTTTGAAATTTGCTAGAAATTTAAGAGCAACTCAGGGAGTTCAGTACGTATCACTACAATAGAAGCTTTCAATGTCTTACCTAAGGAACAGCTGAAACAATGGAACCTATTGCCCAAGACACTGAACATCACAGCAAAACCGGTCATAGGCCAAGCCATGCCACGGGCTGATGGGTTTCACTTGGACAAACAGGCTGGAGAACTACCTGGTTGCAGCTGGTCAAGTGAGAAGCAGAAATCCAGAAAAGCAGTGGTAAATGCTGCCCCTGGGAGGAAGCTGTGGGACTGAGCATCTGCAGGGACAGGACTCGCCAGACAAGGCAGAAAACTGCTGTCTTTGTTCTTACTGCACAGGGCGGGAAACAGCACTTTGTGGACATTTCTTGTGAATAAGCAGGATTGCACACAAGGAAAACCTGATTTACATCATTTTTGTAATGTAAACAGCGCCACAAGTTTCAGAAGATTGTGATAAACTGCTTGGGCCAAGGGGCAACATCATAATCTGTATTTGGATAGAAGATATTTTAACAAATCTGTTTAATTCTTCAGACAAGCCATATTTATTAGGTGGTTTACATATGGGTTTAGTTTCTTTCTTAATTTTTTTGTGTTTTAGCCCTAGCTCAACCATCCTATGGTCATGATGCCACTTATTATGCGTACAATTCCCAGCTTCTTCCTCAGGGTATTTATGTTTTTGATTCCCTAACATCTGTCCCTAACATTTTGTGGTGTATATTATACTGTGTTTTCACTGAATTTGGGGAAACTGCTACATGTACACATACTTTATCCTTTTATAAAAGATCAGTGAGAATGACAAGGGTTAAAGAAAGGTGGGGAAGATGGCTAGAGACAGAAGAGACATACCTACAAAGAAAATGCAAATGCAGGATTTAGTTAAAGAAAGAGAGTCATAAACGAGTCAATTGAGAGATTTTAGATCCTGAAGTTGCCATATAAACAGAGAATTTTCCTCCTTTATTCTGTCTCATAAGTAAACACTCAATGAAGGTCACAGCAGTGGGTTTAAAATAAATAAAAGATTATCTTGCTTGATCAAACTGCACCTCTCATAGTAGAACAGAGTCAGGAGTCCACTAGATTCTTCGCTGAATCTCAGGACAGCCAGATACACTAATTCGCCTCTCACAGAACAAAGACACAGTTCATACTGCTACTGCTCACCATTTCTACTCAATATTGGCCTGGATCAATCATAGAACCTCTTGCTGACCACACTGCACACACAGGGCCAGATTCTCAGGGAACATAAGACAGTATCAGACGTGCTGAGTATGGGGGGGCCCAAGGGCCCTGGCCCTCCTCAGGAAGAGGGCTGTCTCCTGAAATGTTTACAACTTTCCACATGGCCATCATCTTAGCCCCCTCCTCCAGCAAAAATAAATGTTAGCACCTATGGACAGCATTGTCCCAGTGGCTTCAGTGAAGCAAGGATGATTTGGAGAAGTTGAGCATCTAGCCCAGAGTACTCAGTTAACGTGGAAAACTTAGAGTCCAAGGAGATCAGACACAAGAATACAACAACAGAATCTACAAGGAGTTGGGATAATGTTATGACCCATAAAAAACATCACATAAATCAACAGAAAGACTTGCATGGGCTCCAACAAGTGAGGCCTCTTCTCTTAAGTGTAGCACTGTACAGCTGTCTAGAAAACTCCTAGGCTTACTTGCCTTCATTTGAAGAATCAGGTTGAGACCACCATGAAAAGCTCATTTACCATACAGTCGGATCGAGGAGGGCAGGAAATGCCAAATCTTGCTGAGAAATCAAAGTGGTTGTATAGAGAAAATCATAAAAATGATTTTTGCTTAATAGATTTAAAGGGCACAAACCCAGACTGGCTCTGCTGCAGACACACCGATGCTCAGCTACCATCACCCATGTGGAATTAAAAATAGCAACTGAAAATGCTCAAATATTTAGCAGTCACACTTCCAGTGGCTGTAATTAATGCAAGGCTGAACCTGTTTGCCCTAACAGCAGTAGACAAATACCATTTATTGTTTCCACTCATTTGAGTTTGCAGTGCTAACCCATTGCCCCAAATTTCCAATTACCACCCAGTCAATTAAAGATTTATGCCAGGTGTCTTCCACATGCACTGTAGTTAAGCCTCCAATACGAACATCATGAAAGATGTTTGGTGCGTGCTTGCCCTACCTTTTCTGAATAGAGAGTGAGCTGTTTCTTTAAATCATGTTTGCCGTGACTCTGGAAACTAAGTAAATAAAGTCCTTTGGAAAACTTTGCTTTCCAGCATGCAGCGGCAGGTGAGAGAAAGTACCTAGGGCTGAAGGTTATAGATGTTTCCAGCGGGGATTACCCAGTCCAGGACTCAGAACTTCACTCTGAATTCCAGCTAAATCACTGGAATTGAGCACAGATCCTGTGGATATGCAGCCTACCCATCTGATGGTAAATGAAAGAACAAACTGCACATGACAGTGCCTCATTAGCAGGTGAGTGAAAACTGATTTCAGGGGAAAAAATGATTGATGATGTTGACAGAGCACAGTTGGGAGGCAGAAAACTTAGTCAACAAACAAGGGCATAAATCCAGTGCTTCCAGGTGGAAAAGACAGGGCACTGTCCTGATGAAAGTCATTCTCGAGGAGTCCTTGCTGGCACAGACAAGGTATCCCTGTGAGGTAGCTCCGACTGCTAGAACGCCAGCGGACAGAAGGGAAAGAAACACGCCATTGGCACAGCGTGGCAGACATAAATGGGCAACCACAGGGAGTGAGCTCATTCAGTGGGAGACCGAATTTGCACAAAACAGGCATTAATTTCTGTGAGAAAATGTAAAAAGCTAAATAGCAACCCTTCTAGGCACCAGCCAACCAAACTGCATTTCTTTTTCAAGGGACACAGACTGTGGTTTTACCTGGCAGTTGCTTACCTATGACAGCTCTTTTAAACAGAGACTATTTTCCTTCTTACATCAGGAGGATCTTTGCATTTAGGTTGCCAGTTGCTCAGGAGCAAAACCACTGCTAAATTTTTCAGCATCCAGCCGTGTAGGCTACTTCTTTCCATCAGGGCCAAATCCTATTCCACCTATTAGATATCTAAATGGCACTTAGGCACTTAAATCTCTGTGTGTTTAAATTCCACTCTGCTCAAGCCCCTGAAAACCTGTTAACATGTCTATTTTTGTAATTTGCCTTCACCTTAGCCTTTGGATTAAGTCACACAAAGCAATGAGGACAAGGAAAACCTACCCAATTTCTGCAGTAATATTTTTTGGGGACTTGAGTAGGGTGGAACAGAATCTTACTTGAATGCCTGAGGTAGAATAGGATTTTGTTATCTCTTTAAAAAAAAACCCAAAACAAAAGCCAAGTACACAGGGTTTCGGGGTCCCTTTTAAGAGCAAAGTACACCCTGAGATGTCAAGCTATTGATGGGTTCACAGGCTTGCGGGTACTTACTATATTATATCAGATATTGGCACTTCCAGTCTTGGATGAAGCCAGGAATTTGCAGTAAAATGAAAATGCAAATTAAAAATTTAAGTTAGCCAAACAGTTTGAAACTTGCAAAAAGACATGGCTGGCTCCATTATACTTTGAATGCAGAGTGAAGGCTCAAGGTAGCTCTGGTTTTATCTAAACTGTGATAAATATTATTGATAAGTCTGATCCAGTTTAAGACTGTGCATAAATATAGCAGCATCTGTAGAACAAAGACCTGCCCAGAGATGCACACCAAGTACTTATTGTTCTTCACAGCCATAATTAAGGAGGGGACATTTGCAGTGCTGTGTGAAGGATTTTAACTGTGTAGCTCCCATTAATTTTCACAGCACAGTGGTGCACACTGGAGGTTCTGTATCAACAAAATAATTCCTGAAGCAATTTATTTTGAGATTTCTATAAGCAATTTTTAATCATAATCTTTATTATGGTGATGCCTAGCAACAATATTTTCAGGCTTCTAAGGAGCTCTAATCCTTTTACACGGGAGAAGCCCTGAAGTAATACGAACTGAGGAAACACAGCAGTAACTAGCAAATGACCCCCCCCCCCGCAACAACCAACCAAAAAATAATAACCTTCTCTCTCAGAAAAAAGACATGACTTCTAGTTCAGCAAATAAATCATTTTCCAAACTGAAGATAACTAGTAACAAGATTCATGAGTGAAGGAAAAGGCCTTGTATCCAACAGGGGAAGCAAACTCCATAACCAGTGGCCTATTCTAAGTATATCCTGACACCAAATATATATATATTTATTTATATATTATAACTTATATTACTTATATATCTATAACTGATATAACTTACAGATATCAACAGGGACCATGAAGAGCCAGAATCCCAGAGAATATACCTGCTGTGCATCCCACAGGTGAAATTAGTGCTTGTGTATTACAATGACCTTTAGATACTCTCACCCTGATCAGGCTCTTTTATGCTCAGTTTTGTGCATGTATAGTGCAAGAGATAGGCCTCGCCCGAAAGAGTTCATAACGTGAAGACAAGATAAAAGAGGGTCAGGGAGGAGAAAAATATTATTCCTTTTTATAGAAGTGACTTGCTCTAAGCCTCATGGTGAACTGTACCAAAGACGGGCAAAGGAACCCAACTCCCCCAACACCCAGTCCAGTGCCTCAACCATTAAACTCCTACAAATCCAGTTTACAACAGCCCACTTCACCACCCTCTTCTTAAAACAAGGAAATGTGGCAGTTGTTGGAAGGACTCAGCTGACCTCCAAAAGCAGATGCCATTGCTGCCACTGTACCAGGCTGAAAGAATTAAATAAAAGTAAGTAGGAAGGAAAAGGACTCTGCAGATGGTTTTGTGTCATGCTGCTGTCATGAGGAAAGGTTCAAGTCAGGGAGAATTGTCAGCCAGCTTTTCACAGCACGGTCTGTCAAATTGATACTGTGCTGCAGGTCCACATCAATCAAGTCTCCTTGCACAATCTGAATGCTGGTGGACAGAGGCTGCTGCTACCATATCTAAATTGAGCAGCAGGTCTGGCTGGGGAGTCTTCCTCCAGTGACCTTGCTGGACAGGGTACTGGGTGACTAAGGTGCCTATAGGAAGACTTAATACAAAGTGTCAGGTTCAGAACCAACACGAGAAGTAGCTTTCTGATATCGGTCTGGAAAATATTGACATACTGCAGTAAAATAACAGATTTATACTTCAGACTCTTATGCCTTTCCAGGCTCTTCTGGCTTTGAAGATGTAGTATCTAGGTAAGGTCCACTAGCTAGCCACTGGTCTAAATTGATGTTTATAGTGAATGTACATATTTCCAGATCAATTTTTAGTACTATAATAAACAGGATTTAGCACCATAGCTGGCAAGTTGGATGTGAGTGTGCAGATTCCCTGCATGTGATGGCATAACTGGCATTTAGTGCCTGGAGGCTACGTTGTGTGACTCACACCAACCCTGGGTGGAGCGTGTTTACTCTTTGCTTCATTAACATTGAATTGCCTATGCATTTCATTCATTTACATTCCTTTTTGCTATGAGTGCATATCTAAGGCCATGAACCCTCTTCTTTTGGTCAATGGGCAGACTTTGACCAAA
>NW_017728995.1:65246641-65269990 GCF_001723915.1 Gavialis gangeticus
GCTACTTGCATTTGCAGGTAGCAAATTTACTCACAATTACAGCAGTTTACTGCACAGTAAGCATGTGCATGTGTAGATGTGCTGGCTAACTGCACAGTAAACTGCTTTACTGCACAGTAACGTGTCTCATGTAGGCACACCCTGTGTGGATAAACTTGCTGCTGAATTGCTGTTCTCCCCTCTTCTACCCAATGATCATGGCCCCTCTGGGATGAATGT
This sequence comes from Gavialis gangeticus, assembly GCF_001723915.1. Classification (NCBI taxonomy): domain Eukaryota; kingdom Metazoa; phylum Chordata; order Crocodylia; family Gavialidae; genus Gavialis; species Gavialis gangeticus. The sequence continues at coordinate 65,246,861 of NW_017728995.1, forward strand.
CCTCTTAATGCAGGACCGCAAACATTCTCCACCTGGGGGTCATGACCTGCCATCCTGATCATAGCCATTGGTCTAATGTCCAATAGATGTAGTATCTAGGAAAGGTCCACTAGCTAGCCATTGGTCTAAATTGATGTTTATAGTGAAGATACATATTTCCAGATCAATTTTTAGTACTATAATAAATAGGCTTTAGCACCATAGCTGGCAAGTTGGATACGAGTGTGCAGGTTCCCTGGATGTGACAGCATAACTGGCGTTTAGTGCCTGGAGGCTATGTTGTGTGACTCACACCCACCCTGGGTGGAGCGTGCCACAGTCACACAATCTCCAGAGAAGTGCTGACTGGGCCTGGAAGGTATGTGCTGTCAGAAAGTACATGCAGTTTGACCTGGCTCCACCCGATTAACTTGCATGTGATAGAGCCAGTTCAAGGCTCAGCCTCGCCCTGTCTTCCTCAAACCAAGGGCTAAATACAGTCTGTCTTTTGATATGACTGATGGACATGTCACTGAGGAATTTATCTAAAGACAAGAGTCTGACTCAAACTATATCTTCAACTCAGGGAGAGCACAGGCACTAACAATATGGATTTTATAAAGTTCCATTCAGGAACTAGCAGCACTGATTCTTTTTTTATAGTTGGTCTTTTACTTTTCTTATAGTTGGTCTTCTTGCAAGTCCCAGAAAAAATCCACAATGCACAAATTAGACTTTGCCCATAAATGTCTCTGTCACAGGGAGGACACAAGGGATGGACCCCGAGGGGTCAAGGGGGATCCCTGGGGGCCGGAACGCCCCAGGGAAGACAAGGAGAGGGAGAAAATGAAGAAAAATCTTTTACCTGCAGCCGAAGCCGCAGCGAAACCGGAAGCGGTGGCAGGACCCACATGGCTCATTAACTGTGTCTTTTTAAAACTGTGGCCAGCTGGGGAAAGGCGTGGGAGGAGCCTGCACAGGGATATAAAAGGCATTGTGAGCAAGGCAGCAGGGGAGAGACTGGGAAGCAGATCAGCAGAGGAGGTATTCCTGGGACCCCTTTTAGGGGAGGGAGAAGGCAGGACTGGCTCTCATGGAGCAGAAGGCTGCCTTGAAGATCACTGTGAAGAAGACATCAGCGGCAGCCCAGAGGGAGAGGAAGCTGACATATCGTATCGTGACAGAGAACCTAAGAAAGGAAATCCAAGGCTTCAGAAAGACGAAGGGGGCAACCAGGGTTGGCACTGAGGAACGGAGAGCGGTGGAATCTGAGGCGTCAAGCCAGGTGGGATCAGTGAGGGTTCGGCCAGGCTCCAGGAGCGGCCCCAGGTGCGTAACTAAGAGCTTAAGCAGCATGAGAGGCTGCAGGGGACAAGCTTCTGTGGTATAAAGCTGCCCGATGAGGGACACAAAGTAGGCGGGACTGGAGAGATCGTTGAGGGTCCAGCTATCTCGCAGATGACCCACCATAGGGAAGAGAGAAGGTGGTAGCTGTCAGGCATGGGCATACATAAGATGGGGTTAGGCTGGCCTATTTGTGGTGTAGTCAGGAGGCTACGGGTATTGATAGTATTCTTTCTTTGGTGTTTTCTGTTTCCCTCCTTTGGAGGGGTCGGGAGTTTTGTGGCATAGAGCCATAGTGTTGGCTTAATCGGAAGAAGGGTTTTGGTCATATAAAGAATCAGGATGACCATACAAACTCATAAAGCGTAACTCTGATTTGGGTAATTGGGTTAGGCCTTATACGTATTTTGGGAGAGCCCAGAATATCTGTAAGTGGGGTCAGGCTGAGAGAGAGACATCAGCAAACCGTCGTGGCTGGGTTTAGGGCGAGGTATAGGGGAGGTTGGAACCTTGCAGAAGATCGTTGCCTAGAGGTCCCAGATGCAGGCAAACCCCAATAGTCAGACCCCACCACTGAAAGAATCATCAAAGTTGTGGCAGGCGGGATTGGGGAAGAGCCTACCCTGGGGAGAAATATCCATTCAGTAAGACCACAGGGACGGAGCAACAGATAGCCATACACATTCAAAGCCGGGCGGCACGTGACCAGCTGATCGAAGCCTGATGGATGCAGTCTCATTATCTATTGAAGAGTCAAAGGACCCTGATTTATAAACCCTGGGCCATGGTGAAGTGATCTTAGCTCTAGTCAGAAAAAAGGACATGAGAAATAACACAGGTGTATGCCATTGGAAACAAAATGTGAGTTGATGATGCCAGGCTACACAAAAGGATGAACTTAGGAGATTCATCTTGGTTTGGGAGGCAATGGCCACATCTACACAAGATGTTTACTGCACAGTAGCTTGTTACTACTGCTCAGTAGTATCATGGGGCATGAACTGTGATGCAACACTACTGTACAGTAGTAATGAGCTACTGTGTAGTCAACATGACCAAGAAGCCATGTGGGGATGCTACTGCAAAGTAATGCTGCTAACTGCACAGTCATTTAGGCTAGAGACAGATATTTGAAAAGACTGATCCTGAATTGATTCAGTGTTTTCAGGTTAGTCTCCTGCAAAGCTCGAACCAATTAGGAGGTGGATAGACACCCCCTTTTCATTCTATATATGCAGGCACATGCCTGCAGTGGCTCAGGCTAGAAGCCAGGGGTCAATAGAACAGCCTTCTCTTCCCTTCCACAGAGCTGAGCTGAGGGGGGTGTAGCCAGGCTCTGGCAGGACACTGATTATTTCCACCCCAGCATCCCAGCTGAGAATGTTTATCATCCCTAACGCATTGTTTATCAACCCATTAAGAAAACAAAGTCTCTCTCTGAGCTCTTCTTCAACAGCTTTTCCAAGGAAGGACATTCAGCTACCTGCTGATTAGCTCCAAAAAGTCTGTCTGCCTTTGCTGTCTCCCACAGCATGGACCATATCCAGCATGTGGTCTGCTAGCTAATGCTAAGGTGTCTGTGTAAGGCAGAGGGGAGGGGGGAATAATACCTGCTTAGCAGGGGGAAGCCAGGCAGATGCTCTTTGCCTGCAAGTCTCTGCCGGAGCTGCAGCCAGCGAGCAGAGAGGAGGGGTCAGCCCTGCTGTGGAGCAGAGAGTCCCACCTAGCCCAGAGAGCATGCCGGGATACTGGGGGAGTCTTATTTATCTTAAACCAGCAAGGGGTGTGGGACAAACATTGCATAAACCAGTTTGAGCCAAACCAGTTAAGTCTGATGCTACATTCAACCAGGTTTATTTCAAACCAGTTTCAGCCATTTTCAAACTGGTTTATCTGCACTGAACATCTGTTCTGTTACAGTTGGACCAGTTTGAATTGGTTTAAAAAATGTGGGAGGGTCTGGGCTGCTAATATTACTATGCTGGCCTAATCTTATAAAAGCACTGGGCTGAATTAAGTCCTAATATAAGCTGATGCAACTATATTCCTGACCCAAGGTGTCTGTATGCATCTTAGTTACTCACAAGAGATGGCAGTGACAGCTCTGGAAAATGAAGCCTTCCTTTTAAACACAGACTGTATAGAGTACAGGCAAGATTTGTGTAAGTTTCCTGCCAATTATCTCTAGCCACCCTGCAGAGTGCAGAGGGCAGGTGTGCTCTTGTATGCTGCATGTTTATGGCACTGGACTGTGTAAAGTGGACCTGCTATTTCCTTTTTCTGCTGTGAAAGTTTCCATGGAGATTGCCATGGGAAGGACTTTGCAAGAATTGAGGCATTTGGTGTTGGCTGGTCCCAAAAGAGTGGCCTCTTTTTTTTGTCAGTAGAATAATTCCAGTCCCAGTACTACTTTTTGATTTATGTTAATCATGCAGTTATATCAGAGACCCTGACTGCTCACATCCAACTTGTCAATGACAAGTGCTAAACACTAATACAAATGCACCTGCCCAATGCTTTGGCTACATGTGGATTCATTATAAACATAAATTTAGATCAATTTAGAAACTGTCTCCAAAACCAGGACACTCAATCATCTGTTTATCTACTTGCCCAAGAAAAAGCCTGAGAGAGCAAGAGGTCTGTGGATCATGGTCAGCAAGCAGCAGTTCCTAAGTGGAGGTGGGCATCATCAGAGGCAACAAAATTTCAGATAGAAGGAGACACAAGCGAAGGGGATATCTAGTACAGGCCTGAAGTGGCTAGTTGACTGTGATAGTCTGTAGAGACTGGTTACAGGTCACAAGGGAGTGGGACAGTGCTTAACACCAGGAGGGTATTTCTGCTATTGCCTAGGGATACAATAAGGACACAAGTCAAGTCAAACTTTTGGTTTAATTAGGTTTAATATCTAGTATAGAAAACCAAAAGGGCGTGTAGGTTTCCACCCATCGTCTTCAATAGACTCCAATAATTAGGTTGACTGTCCCCACACAGTAGCAGTGTATATGTAATCACTCCAAAGGAGGAATTCTTTTGTATTTGAGACATAGCTCTCAATAACACTCAAGAGATAAAGCATAGATTTTTGGTAAAGCATAGATTTGTGTTGGATAGGACTGGACTAATACAAGACGTGAAGTTTAATATTTCTTTGATTACTGGCTGCAGGTGCTAGTGGTATTACAGGTTTCTAATATTTGTTTTTGTCCTATTAAGAATCCATAAATGAAGAGAAAAAAACTTCTATGTTGTTGATAAGAAATGTAATTAAGGCAAGGATTTTTCTGGGTAATATCTTTTATTGGACCAACTGCATGGCTAGGAGAGACTTAGACAAATTTGTGAACACTTCCTTCTGCAGGTCCTCTTCAGGTGATCTAAAGATGGATACATTGCATTTGAAAGCTTGTCTAAGTCTATTCCAAGTATGCAGGTAGTCCAATAAAATATATCATCCAAAAAATCCTTGACTCACATCTTTCTGGGACTGTCATGGCCACAACACCACTCCAGAACCACCAAAACATAGTAATTTAATGTTATTCATTCTGATATACTAGTCAATCTAAATATAGGAGTTGCTACAAACACCCCCAAAAATTTTATGAGAGCTACGTGTGTGTGTGCGCATGCATGTGTTTGTGTGTAGCCACACACACTAGTAGAATAGTCTAACAGACTATGTATTATAATATAGAGATACAGCATATATTTGTATATAGAGATACAAATTAACTTGTTTACATGATATATGCATTGTGTGTGTGTGTGTGTGTGTGAGAGTGCGTGCATACACGTGTGCATGTATATGTGTGTTTATATGTACAAGCATGACTTGCTTCCAGTCCTGGAAGATCCCAGGTTATTTTCGGGGCATTTTTAAAGCTAGAACATGCGTACTGGATCATTTTTAGAGGATGCAAACACTTTAGTTTTGCTTCCTCCCCCCTCTCCACCCCCACTGTCCAAGCTGTGTAGAGTTGATCTCATGAAGACTAAAGCACGTGGCTTCACAGAATACATAAAATTATTTCAATACATTCAGTTTTACTCAGTTGTACTCTCTTAAGTGTTTCTAAAATAAATTCTCTATAATTGATGTGGAACTATTAAAATAGCACTGGTTTATAATGAACTGCATAACCCACTGAATGCTTTGTGAATAATGTAGCATTCCCAAATCATGCTGTGTCCATATTTGTTACTCCTTCTGACCTCATAGGCTAGCCAAAAATTAGGTGTTAGGTTGCTACAGGTGGGAAGAGAAACTGATGATAAAGTGAGGAATTTATTTGCAGAGTCCACTAAATTCTGTTTTCTTGAACACAAAGGCTAGGGATGGACATTATACATAACCTAGTTTAAGTGATCAGAAACTGGCTTAAACCTGTAACAGAACACATATTCAGTGCACATAAACTAGTTTGAGAATGGCTAAACCTGGTTTGGGATAAATCTGGTTGAATGTAATATCAGACTTAACTGCTTTGGCTCAAATTGGTTTATGCAATGTCTGTCCCAGACCCCATGCTGCTTTAAGATAAACCAGACACCCCCAGCATCCCAGCATGCTCTGTGGGCTGGGCAGGGCTCTCTGGCCCCTCCCCTCTGATCCCTGGCTACAGCTCCAGAGCCTGCTTCCCCCTTTCTGCTCACCACTCCCTGCTAAACAGGAATTCCCCCCTCCCCTCTGCCTTGCTGAGAAAGTGTATTAGCTAGCAGACCACATGCTGGCTATGGTTGGTGCTGAATCCACAGGCAGAATCAACAAGGAGCTGGTAATGTCCCTCTGTTGTTTTTTTAATTGGGTGATAAACACCATTATCAATTCCCTGCTGAGCTAATCAGAGGTCCTGCTTGAGCCTGGCCACACCCCCCTCAGCTCCATGCTGTGGAAGGAAGGGAGGGCTGCTCTAGCGCTCCCTGGCTTCTAGCCTGAGCCACTGCAGGGATGTGCCTGCATTTCTGGGATGTCTGTCCAGTTATAAAACTGATTTAGCCTAGCCAGGTTAGACTAACCTGCAAAGATTTAATCAATTCAGGCTCAGGCTTTTTGAATGCCTGTGCCTAGCCAAAAGAAATTGAACAACCAATAAAGAATTTCCCTGCTCAGATTAGCTGGAGCCCTCAAAATCTCTCTCTGAAGACATTATTCAGGGTTCTGCTACCTGCTACTTCTTCAGCTTGTGTCCTATTTTTTGCTGTCTGTTTCTACACTCTTTGTTGGTTCTCTGGCCACATCCCCTACTCAGATAATACCCAGTGCTTGCAGATCGGTGGAGGGAGGCAGCACACAGCGCTGGGGCTGCCTCCCTCCACTGGGCTCAGCGCCCAGTTGCTTGCAGCCCAGTGGAGGGAGGCAGGGCGCAGTGCTGGCGCTATGCTCCACCTCCCTCCACCAGGCTCAGCACCCAACGGTTTGCAGCCTGGTAGGGGGGAGCGGAGTGCAGTGGGCTGTGGCCCACCTCCCTCCACTGGGCTCAGTGCCCAGCGGCTTGCAGGCTGGTTGAGGGGGGTGGGGTGCAGTGCTGGGACTGCACTCTGCCTCCCTCCACTGGGCTCAGCTCCTAGCAGCTCGCAGCCCTGTGAAACTCAGCCCAGTGGTGGGAGGCAGAGTGCAGCAGTGTCTCTGCCCACCTCCTGGCACTGGGCTGAGCTCCATGGGGCTGGTGGAGCTGATAGGAGCACAGCTCAGTGGTGGGAAATGGGCAGAGCTGGCGCTGCGCTCCGATCGGCTCCTCCAGCCCCACGGAGTGAAGCCTGGCGGCGGGAGGCAAGGAGAGCCAGGGCTGTGCTTCCCCCCGGGCTGAGCCACATTGGGCTGTGGAGCCACTCAGAGCGCAGCCCTGGCTCTCCCCTGCCTCCCACCACCTGGCTGCTGCTTTGAAACATTTTGACTGGGCTTGTTTCATTTTGAGGCTGTTTTGAAGCCCTTCGTTTTTTCAGTTTTGCTGTTTTGAGTTCGAAATGTGTCCAAACAGAGTTGAACTGAAACAGCTGGTGAAGCTTTGCACAGCCCTAATTCCTATGCTGTCCTGATCCTGCAATCCCTGCAGGCATGATCCTGAGCCTATGTGGAGCTTCAATGACTGCAGTAATTGCCTGTCCAGACTTAGCACTCCTGAAAAAAATAAGGCCCATATGAGAAGCCTTAGCTGGATAAGTAAGAACTGCAGCTGCATTTTGGACTATGTCCCATATTTACTGAGTAGCTTTTTAACTTTGTTTGGGTGCATATTAAACAGTTTACAGAATGAGCTCTCTTACCTTTGATTCCATTTAAAGTACAAGATGGGAAAAAATCAATATTTGATGCCGGAAAAGAAATAAAATGAGGGGTGAGATTTATTTTCAGATTATAAACACAGTTTCAAAATAATTAAAAGCATTTTAAAAAGGAGGTAACAAGACACTGCAAATAGGTATTTGTTTGTACATTCAAAGCATAATTAAAGAAAGAATCATGAACACTTGAAAAGGTTTTAGGTCAAAATAGTGTCCTAAAATGGCCCCACCTGGTTTGTTTTGTTTATCCTTAAACCGACAGAAATTTGCAGAGTGTGGGTTGGTTTGTTCCTTGTGTTTTTAAGCCAACATGAAAACTACCTCACTGCATTCGCAATGGGTAAAATCAAAATGAAATAATTGCTAAAAGCCTAATATTATTTTTCTATAATATGTTAGATTTATAACACAGACCATCAAATCTACCCAGCAATTTCTGCATCAAGCCCATAAAGCTCATGTAAGCTATAATATATATTTTAGAAAGATATCTAGTTTTGATTTAGACTTCAAGTCATGAAGAATCCACCATATCCTCCTGGGTAGCTTATTCCAGTGGTTTACTACCATAACCCTTAAAAATGTCTTATCTATGGTTCCATGTGGTCTGGTTTGTGATAGATTAAAGAACTATCCAATATCAGAAACCTCTTACACATGTAGGTACTCACAGACCCCCCTCTACTCACCTCTTAAAGAAAGCCTTTTCTTAAGCCTTCTTAAAACCTTCTTTTAAAGAAACTACCATGAGCTTCTTAAGTCTCTCAATGCAAGGCAGGTCTTCCAGAACTCAAATAATTATTGTGGCTCCTTTCTGAACTTTTTTCAATTAGTTAATATCTTTTTAAAGTCTGGATACCAGAAAAGGACATGGTCTCTCAGTTCTGGACTCGTAAGTACTGTATACCAAAGTAATAGCATATTTCTACTGATACTTGTGAACTTTGCAAGCACAAGCATGGGAGTTTCATTATCCCTCTAACCTATACTACTGCTTGCAAATTCATGTTCAAATGGTTATGCAGTACTAACTAACTACCTGTCAAGAATGTCAGATTTCAGGAAGTGTGTACATGGCCCCTCCTGGCCCCCCACTCACTCTTCAGGGCTGGTCATGTAAAGACTCCCTCCCCTGCTGCCACCTCCTCCTCCAGGCTCCGGCACAATGGCTCCCTCCCCTGGCCTGCCTCTGCCTCACAGCGGGGCTTCTCCCCACCTCCCCTCCCCTACCTACTCCCTTCTCCCCCTCCCTGCTGGCTGTTGTTGGGCTGGGTGGCAGGGGGGCACCACCACCATGACCTTCCCCTCCTCTCCTGTCCCTTCCTTCCCTGCTGCCCAGCCCTGACAACAGCTGCCATCATGACCCGCCCCCCTTAACCTTTACACCGCCCCATGCATGCCTGGGCCCACACAGTCTCCATCCCCACCACCTCCCCCTCCCTGCTGGCTGTTGTCAGGGCCTCCTTCCCGCTCCCCTCTCTCCCTCCCTCCCTCCCCGTCCCCTGGCCCTGACAACAGCCACCACTGTGACCCCCCTTCGCCTTTCCCCTCCCTGCTTCCATCCCTCCACCCCTCTTTGTCCGCTGCCTCCTGCTCCCTGCTGGCTGTTCTGAGGGGTGTCGAGGATGGGCAGTGGGAGGGCGCTGTCACTGTGAACCCCACTTCGCCCTCAGGCAGGGAGGTATGGGGAAGCCTCATTGCTCAGGCAGCCAGGGCATGGTTGCCGCCACCAAAAACTTCCCTGGCAGCGGCTCAAACTTGAGCCTGCACAGCCTGGGCCCACATAGCCAATCGCCACCCGCCCTCTCAGTGGCACATGTACAGTTGGCCAAAAGCATTACGAACAGACAAACACACAGGCAGACAGATTAAACTCTTTATTATATTAGAATGATATCCAATAGGCCTGTGCAAAGCAGCATGTATTTGATTTGGATTCAGCTAATTCAGAGGAACAGTGATTCAATTTGGTGATTCTTGTCACTGTCCCAATTCAATTCAGCTAAATCAGAATAGAAGAGTCAGTGCCAATTTGGTGATTTGGCCATAGACTATAATGGGGAAATCCCTAAAATACCTATAACTGTCATTTTTTGCGGATTTGGATAAAAACAGCAGGGATGGTAGCCCCTTCTGACGGCATGAAGCCTGCCAAGTTTCAAGAAGATAGGTGCAGGGTTTTCTGTGAAAGTGCACCTCAAACTGCTGAAAGCAAAACTCGTATTAGTTGTGTGTGTTAAGGGGTGTCGGTTGTAGCCTTGTTGGTCTATGGACCCCTGTCCCCTGACCTGTCTCTCACCACCTGATGCCTCAATTTACATTTTCATTACTGGCTTCCTTGCATGCATACCAGCCTCTGGCTTCTTTACTATTCATTCCATCCAGGAAGAGCACACACCAACTGCAGATGCTTCCTCAGCTTGACGAAGGGTTTTTAAACTGGAAAGCTCGCTAACATATATTTCTCCAACTATTTAGTTGGTCTAATAAAAGATATTAGATAGACCCAAAGAACCTTGTCTGCCTTGTATTTGTTAAGGCAGAGTGGGATGAATGCACCAGGGATGGTAACCTGTAACAGGGGGCCTTCCTGGTGCCAGTTAGACCTCAGCCCACACGCCTGTTTCTGAGCCAACTGCCCACTCCTCTTTTACCTGCCATGCCTTGATGGAAAAGTGATTCAGATGTTACCTAGGCAGGAGGCTGCCCATTTAGGCCCCTGATGTCTAGGGGTGACATCCATTTTACAGCTCTGTACCTTCCCTATACTGTGGCCCATGCCTCGCAGGTTGCATCCTTCACCCCCTCCAGCTGTGGTCCCCTCTCTGGGACCTTTGGCTTCCCCTTAGGCCCTGGCCCCACCTTCAGGCCAGTCAGAATCCTGAGCCTCTTGCTTTGGGCATTCCTCACAGTGGGCCCCTGGCCCTTTGACCCCCCCCCCCCTTTGGGTCCTGGTCCCAGCATGGACCGGTCGAGGGTACCTCAGGTCAGATCTGAGCTGCCTACCTGTTTTCACCCTCACAACTCCACTGCAACCAGTCAGCCTCAGGCCTCTCAAAAATCTTATAGGTCTGGGCTTTCCCTAGCCAGGACTGTGTGTGAGTGCAGTGGCTAGGGGTTATCAGGTGCTCTCTACCTGCCTTTCACCAGGCAGGTTCTTAGTCCTGGCATTTCCTGGGGCTGCCATGCCACCAGCAGTCCCACCAGGCCTCCTTACCTTGGCAGGGTGCAGTTTTAAGTCATGCTCAGGACTTGGGGTCTCCTCCTTCCCCACAGCCCCAGTCCATACCTTCAAGTTCTTCCTGGCATGAGAGCTCAGCAGGGAGATGTTCTTCCCCTGCTGGCTGGTGATAAACTAAACTGTCACCTCCAGCTCTGAGAACAGGGCATTAAATGGTTCTGAAAGCAAATAAAAAAGTAAATAGGTGTGGAGTGAGGAGGGTAGCAGTCAGTCCACCTGCACATGGAGCTTGGGAAGCCCCAGCAGCGGGAGGTTCACCTTCAGGAACACTGGCTGCTCCACCAAATCAGGATCCAAGGAGGTGTAGTGGGGTGTCACAACATCATCCACAATGCTGAACACCCTCTCGCTTGGAACACCGGTCAGTAGACAGGACAGGTGTTCCTGGGCAACCATGGCCAGATCCTGCCACAACTGGCTGTGGGTTGCTCAGTAGGCCAGGGGGTCACAGTGTAGTGGCTCCATGTCCTTGGCGAGATAGATAGCCACTAAGGCCTCCATGCTACCTGCCATTCTGGTGCCTCTGGACCCCAACACTGAAACCATGCCCTTGTCCTACATCGGCAGCAGCTGTGGTGGAGGAGATTGGCTGGTGCTGGGACTGCTGGCATGGGAAAGTGGATCCCCCTCTTCCACGTCCCCCTGCCTCTGCCCTTCTGCCTCCCTGACTCTTTTCACCAGCACCTACTTCCAGTGGTCGAGAGGTTTACTGCTGCAGATGCTCCCCTTCACCCTCAGGTCACACATGTCCACCAGCATGTGGACCATACTGGACTGCAATGGATCCAGCTGTTTTTTGATCCCCTCCAGTTGCTTCACCAGTGCCTGCATCTCTGGTGAAAGTGACTTTCCCCAGCCAGGAACACTGATCCCCTGGAACTTCTCCATTTGATTCTCAAGCTCCTTCACTATGGGGATCACCTGGCTAAGGACGGCATCGCCAGCACTGAGGCACTCAGTGGCCTTGAGGAACAGCTTGAGGACCACCAAGATGTGGAAGGTGGTATCCCATTCCATTTTGTTAAGGGGGCCGCTGAATCCCATCTCCCCGAGCAAGGCCATCTCATGGATGGCCTTCTGTTGCTTGACCAGCCTTTCGAGCATCAGGTATATGGAGGTCCACCAAGTCTTCACATCCTGCATGATTTTGTGCTGTGGGATGCTCAGCTCTTCCTGTTTGTTCTGTAGCATTTTGCCCCCTTTGATGCTGCGGTGGAAGTAGCTTGCCACCTGCCTGCATTTTGAAATGAACTGGCTGGTAGTAGTAGTGATGGCGCTGTCACTGGAAGCCCTGTCCCCCTCCAAGGCACCTCTGACTATGAAGTGGAACTTGTGTGCCACACAGCGGATACCAACAAAGTTGGCATCACACACCGCCTTCACCATATTGGCCCTGTTGTTGGTGAACATGAACCTGCGGGTGAGCATGCCCTACTCAATAAGCCACTCCTGCACCATGTGGTTCATGGCCACCATGATCTCCCTTGCCGTGTGGGACTCATCCATCAGCTCCGCTTGAAGGAGAGCCCACCGATGCCCTGACTGATTGCACCAGTGCCCTGTGAGGGAGAGGTAGGCGTGATCGCCACCCTGGCTGCTCCAGGTGTCCGAGATGAAGTGCAAAGCTACATGCTGCCCTGCCTTCTGCAGCCTCTCCCTCAAGTACTCCTTGCATGCCTCCTGCAGGGAAGGCACCACCATCCTGCTAAAGGTAGCGTGTGTAGGCACTTGGTATGATGAGGCCACGAGTGCCATGAGTCACCTGAAACCTGGATGCTCAACAAAGGAGAAGGGCTGGCCATCCAGAGCAAGCACCCAGTGCTCTGGGTGACCTCTCTCGCCTGGGGAATACATCTCCCTTTGTCTCCACCTTTCGCCCACTGGAACAGGGTGGCCTGCCTCTGCTTCTTGGGGATGGGGGCTTTGGAGCGAGAGGGGGACTTCTTTTTTGGGCATGCTCCCACTGGTGCCAGGCTGAGAAGGAACAAGAGCAAGGGGGTTCTGCCTCCTGAGATGCAGCAGCATTGCCATGGTGAAGTGTTTCACCTCCTTGCCATGGCTGATCTGCTTTCGGAAGTGCTGGCAGGTAGCATACCTGGGATCATCTACTGCCTCAAAATGATCCCACACTACACTTCTCTCCCACTTCTAGGTTGAGGGTGAGGATCTTGCCTTACCCCCTCCTCACCAGGCAAAAGGAGCTGAGCCACCTGCCCTCACAACCTCCTCTGAAGTGCCTTCCAGAAGAGACCTGTCTATAGGGGAACTTTGAAGGGTGTGGAGCACAAACTCAGATTCCCCTCCTCCCCTAGAATTTCCTTAGCTATGGCACTCAGCTCCTCTGCTTCCAGATCAAGCTCCTCCTTTGGTACTGGAAGGCTTATGCTGGGAATTGAAATTGGGGTGGAGACTGCCATGCTGGTGCTGGTTATTACTGGTGTTAGTGGAGGTGTTGCAGGTGCAGACACTGCTCTCACCTCCTTGCTCCCACTAGCAGCAGAAGACTCATGGCTGCCAGGAATGAGAGTGTGTCAATGTTTGGGGGGTGGGGGACGTGCAGCTCTCCCTCTGCTCCCTCCCCTGCCAGAAGACCTAGCACCTGCTTTTCCAGCATGCTTCATGTTTGGTGTTTTGTAAAATGTGTGTGTATGTGTATATGTTGTGCTTTCCTACACAGTGATGACACACTGTCAGGGAAAACAGATTTTTTTGTGCAGGGGGAAAAAAAAGACAGACTAACAAGAACAAAGAAGAGGATTTTAGAGGAAGAATAAGTTGAAAGGGATAACAGTAGGGATGGTAGGCAAGGGTAAATAGGAAAGGATTGGCCACAACTTGCTAGCAAGAGATTAGCTAGTGCTACCAAGCCAGAACCTTTCAGATTCTGCTGCTGCAAGACAGACACCACTCACAAAAGGCTCAGAAACAGATCACTTCACACACAGCATTGTATGTTGTTTCTATGTCCGTCCCCCAGAGCACTGTGATTGGAAGGGAACTCAGGGAAAGATCACAGTCACTGGCCAGCTACAGATGTCAATATCAGAGCAGTCTTCTCCCATTCTTCCCCCTCCCTCCTCTCAGTTTCTGTTTCCTGCAAGCCTGGCTTCCAAATCTCCAAATCTTTTCTGAATCAATTCAGATGCTTCCAATTCAATTCAGACCTTTTAATGGGTCTCCTGATTCGATTCGGATTCAGAGATTCAGCTGCTGAATTGGGCTAAATCTCCTCTGAATCGAATTGGCTACCGAAGCTTCGCACAGCCCTAATACCCAAGGCCTTTCAGTATCACTTAATTCCATGAGTGACTCCTCCCTGTTATTTACCAGTCTGCCAATTTGTGTGTCACCTAAACGTTTTACCAGCCAATGATCTTATACTTGCTTTTTGGTCATTGGCAAAGATGTGGAATAGCACTGTGCCAAGAACTGATCTGTCCAAGTCTCCATTAGAAACATCCCTACTGGATGAGTCTCTATTTACATTTACATTTTTACATCAGCTGAAGAATGTTTAATCACTGTAATAGGTCCTATATTGATCTTGAATCAATGTATTTTATCAGTGTCATGTGGGACTAAGTAAATCACCTTATAAATGTCTACCTATATTAAGTAAACACAATTATCAACAACAAATTTAATAATATAATTTAGAAATGAAGTAAAATTCACCTGACAAGACCTGTTTTCCATAAAAGTATACTGACTAACATCCTTTAGCTCTCTAGTGATTAAGTCCCTTTCTGTGTTTTTCCCAGGGATCAATGTCAGCCTAACCAGCCCAGGGTTTTTTGTTTGTTTGTTTGTCCCAATATTAGTACAACATTAACTTTCTTTGTAGCCTTCCAGAGCTTTCTTATTATTCCTACATTTGCTATAAAAATTACTCAACAGTTGTGTGAACTCTTCACTTCTTCTAATCTTCTTTAGGGATTTTTACAGTAACTCTTTAAACCTGATTTTTAATTTGCATTTCTTGAGAGAAGGCTAGATGTGATGATTTAACACATCTTTGCCGTCTCTAATGGCTGTTGGAGCTAGTTCAGGTACTTGAAGCAAGGTAGCTTTGTCAGTATGGCCCTTTGTCCTGGTTGATCTACCCTGTGGAGCAGTGGCAATACTGCTTCCTATTCTAAATATGGCTCATTTAGAGTTAGCCTGGGTATCTCTAGCAGCACTGTGCTAAACCCTAAACCCTTGAGGCTTTTTCCAGCCCACTGGCAAAGGAAGTTAAAAGCAATAAAACAAGATAGCTTGCTCTAATTACTCTCCCTCAAAAAAAGAAAAACAAACAATTGGTAGAGCGGGTTAATCCATAAAGTTCTGATTCATCCATGAATGCTGAGGCTGTGCAGCCTTTAGTCCTTTCCTTCAGGTCTTCAATAAATGTTTTCTTCCTTCCATTGTCATGGATAAGGCTGTCTGAAAGCTAAGCCTCCCTCTGATGTGTCGAAGGGTGCTTACAGAAGTTACATTTTTCATGCAATAAGGCTGGTAAAAGTGCTCTACAGCTGTGACAACAAATGTTCACAGCTACAGAGCGCTTTTAAAATAGCCAATCACACAAAAAATTAACCCTTGTTAGATCAGCGATTAGCTGAAGGCACTCTAGGGTAGAGCACCTTTGGGAACAGGGGGCCTGGCAGGAGCCTGGATCCCCTGCCCCTGCCCCTGCCCCATAACCGTTTTGACAACAGCCTTGGCTGCCACAGAGGAAGTTGGGGCAGAGGGTTGAATGTCTGCCCCATGTGGGCCCAACTTGGCTATCCCTGCTGGGTTCTTTGGGGGTTGCTGGGCTGGGCCCCTGAGGTGGGAGGGCTTGAAATACTCCCCCTGCCCCAGCTCCCAGCAAGGCAGCAACAGCCGCTGTCAAGCACTGGGAGCTGGGGGTGACCCTGAGACCCCCTGCCTCATGGGTTCAGACTGGCACCCCCTGAAGACCCCAGTAGGGGTAGCCAGGCCAAGCCCACGTGACATGGGGGCTCAGAGTACACTCCCCCCTCCCCCTGCTCCAGCTCCCAATGCTTGACAGCAGCTGCAGCTGCTGTGCCAGGAGCTGGAGCGGGGCTGGCTCTGAGCCCTCCTGCCAGATGGGCTCAGGCTGGCACCCCCCCAAAGACCCCAGCAGGGAGCTGGGCCTGGCCTGCATGGCATGGGGGCTTGGAGTCAACCCCCTGCCCCAGCTCCTAGCACTTGACAGTGGCCATGGCCACTGTGATGGGAGCTCAGGTGGGGGCAGTAATGTGAGTCCCCACCTCATGGGCCCAGGCTGGCACCCCTCCAAGACCTCAGCAGGGGTAGCCTGTCTGGTGGCTTTGCACAGTTGGTCCCCCACAACCTTGAGAGAGCCTATCACATGGGGAATCCCCTGGTGGGAGACTGTGCTCTCCAGGCAGGGGGCAGAGGAGTGATTGAGCACAGCCAGCAATCAGCCAGCCCAAACACAATGTGTGTAATGGGTGTGGGGGTGCCCTGGCCAGCTTCCAGTGCAGGTGACAGTGCCCCCTGCCTCCTAGCCTCAGCCAGTGCATGGATGCAACAGCACCCCCTCCTACCCCAAAAACACAAAAGTTACAATGAATGGAAAGTGACTTTGATCACTCTGTAAGCACCATAGTGACCTAAGCTGACTCACTGAACTGTCTTCTCCCAGATTGTATTAACCACTTCTCAGATCTCCAACTGTATGAGGCTTCTATAGTCTGCCACAGACTCCTTTAACTTGATGCACATGAACAGATTAATTCTATTGTTTGCTTCTAAAAACAATAGGATAACTCACATGCATAACATTTTAACTGTAAGGTTTTGCAGGATATAAGCCTCAGATTTTATTTTTCCAGATTTAGTGTTGTTCATATTCAGATTGCATGAAATATAACTGCAAAAGTTCTAGGTTAATAAAAATATTTCAGTGAAATCAATGGAAGTAAACCCACTATGCTTTAAAACAGCAGAATGGAAATTATTGTTGTACGTGCCCTGTAAATGTGCCTCTACTATTTGTTTTAAAAGGTGACCTGCAAAGCATAGATAATTTTTTTGTTGTTGCTATTTCTTAGTCGGTCTAATAAAAGGTATCATCTCTGAACCAAGAGTTCTAGAGTTTTGCATTTCTTTTTGTCTAAGACCAACACAGCTACCAAATACATCCCTGCAAAGGACCAAATTTTTGTGCCATGCCTCCTTTAGGATTGATTTTAAAAGCTTGAAAGTATGGGGACGTGAGTGGAGAGAAGACAGACTAATTTTGTTTCTGTAAAATACATTTTTCTTAACCTAGTAATGAGAATATACTTTTCTAGAGGACTCCACAAAAGAAGAATAGAATGACACTGGTAGAGAATGAAACCTAAATAACTGAGAAAGGAAGGATTTGCAAACAAAATGTGTAAAATATGGAAGATTGTTTTAATGCCCCTGAAATATGCTTGGGTGAAATGCCTCTTTCCAAAAAAGGTTTTTAGGCAGTTCTGTGGACCTCAATAATGACAAATGATGAGTCTCAGCCAAAAATCTGAGATTCTGATGTGTTCTATACTTAGAAATGGAGCTGGCTGAAACTTAGAATTCTACTCAGTAGAAAACTGTCCCTTTTCAACGCTTTTTTCCCTTCTAAATTGACACAAAAAGTCAAAACTTCCACTTAACATTTTCAAACAAAAGTTTGGTTTGGGTCAATCAACATGTTTTTGTTTTGATCAAATTATATATTTTGTTTACATTTTAACTTAAATGTATAATTCATAAGGTAATATAAAATATAACATTTCAATTCAAAAAGAAAAAAAACCAAGACTTTTTATTCCAAAAGGTGTTTTCCCCCCTAAAACAAAGTATTATCAAAACAGAGTCCCGCATAAAGTCCCATGTGAAACAGACTATAAAAATAATTTGCCCAGCTCTACTGAGGCGTGTGAATGCTGTAGCCTTGTCTATAACTGTTAGGATGCATCAGACAATCTGACAAGGGTTTTCTCTCCCCTGCGACAGCATCTCTTCAAATAGCATCTCTTAATCACAAGGCTATAGGCATATCTGCTATTTTCTGTATCAGCAAATCTCTGCAGAGCATTGCTGGAGGTACCAACCTGTCTCTAATAAAGCAATGAACTACCATCAATCAATCAATCTTCATTCTCCTTCCAACTCTGGCAGTAACAACTATACAGTTTTGGTGAAATGAGCACTTTTCATCAAAAATGTAGCAACTATGTTGTGCACAACTGCCCTTTTCAGAGAGACCAGATATTTTATCTAAATCTCATACTGAATAAAAAGGTTAATAAAGCAACAAACTCTTCAGCAAGCGAACAGTCATGTTACTGCTGCTCTCACACCACTGGAAGGCAGCAGCTACTTCCTACCCACAGGCCTACCTTGGCTTACTTCAGTTCTCAGAAAACAAGATGTTAGGGCATATTACTTCCTGCACTGAGATAGAGCAAAGGCCAAGAAAAAGCCAGGGTGCTGACAGCCATGCTGCCCAGAACTCGGATCTCATGAGATCTCCTAAGATAAACACCGTGGATCCTCAGCTTGGAGTGAAATGAGAGAACTGCCAAGAAACCAGTTGTTGCAGGAAGTGGTCTTGGGGATTACTCAGGTGTAACTCTTCCTTTTGTGCATGGAAAGACTCCACCATGCTATTGAGACCAAAGTGTCCCTGCAAGCAGTGGTGTTTCAGAAAACAGATACATTTAAAGCCCTTTCCATATGCAGTCACTGAACCATGCTCCATTATTTACAAGACATGACGGGAAGGAAGGAATGAGGATTCCCTGGTGAGGCTGAGGCTACCTGCTTACTTCATTCTCAACAAGACTAAACACAACAGAGCAGTTACAAAAATGGCAACTCCCCGCACCTTGTCTGCCTTGTGTTCCCACTACTGTTGCAGCTGTCAGTGACCGAACATAAAATTCCCACATAATGTGGCTGCCATGACCTGGACTGTCCAGTCTTTCACAGGGGCTGCGTCTACATGAGACGATGACTGCACAGCAGCTCATTACTACTGTGCAGCAGTGTCATGTGGCCTGAAATGTGATGTGACGCTACTGCGCAGCAGTAACAAGCTACTGCACATTCAGTGTCACCAAAAAGCTGTTCAGGGATGCTACTGCGCAGTAATGCTGGTTATTGCACAGTCATTTAGTACTTGTGTATGCAGTAACAACTGCATGGTCAGTGTCTCATGTAGATATGGCCAGGGTAACCCAAACTTCTGAGCAAATGAGTAAATACTCAGCCAGTACTAATATATTTGTGGTACCTTAGGTTTCAGGTCAGGACCAAAGTCCACAGAAAAAAATCCAGTGGAATATCTGCACAAATAATAACCAGTGCATCTACCATTCCCGTGTTCATCAACTGATGCTGGAATCACTATTATTGCTTGCCAATAGCCTGAACATATTTGGCTGCATATAGCTGATAAAAGAAATTAGGCTTGCAATAAATCCAGTGGCCTTTCAGTTTCCCGGATTGGTCTAATCATGTTCCCTTAGAGCCTGTTAGCGCTGTGTGTCAGGTACCAGCAACTAATTACATAGGACAAAGTTCTTCAGAGTCACCACCTCTACTCCTTCAGAAGCCACTGGAGCTTTCTCTTTCCCACATGTCCATGTGACTGGATCTGTTTAGTTCCAAGAATCTTATCAATTTTTAGAGTTGCTGCCAACTTTTAAAGCCTTGCCTAAACTCCCAAGTTCAGCCAACTTCTGTTCAATAGCATCTTCATTACACAGTAACGCTTCTACCCAAGTGAATTCCTCTCACACAGTCCTCTGCATGAGTCACAAGGCATATCTTTAGTACAGCTTTACATACAGCATTTGGCATTTTCACCTCCATCTCCTTTAAATGCTCTAGGTTTCTTTTCTTTTTTTAAAAACAGATTCCTACTCTTCCAGCACTGGTCCTCTGAGCTAGCATATTTTACAATAAAGTAAACTCAAGTACTGTACTTGAGTGACAAGGCAGCTAGACAGAAATGTGCGGGGCAGTCAGGTTCAGAGCAGCACGTAGGTGATAGTACTATGGGTCATTCCTGGTGGTTTTTAAGAACAGAACCTCAATACTGCTTTTTCAACAATGAATTTCAGTAGTCTAAGACAACTTCTTCCTGAATTCAGTAGAGACATTCAAGGAAGGTATGTCCAGGTCCACAAAACTAGCTTGACTCATTCATTCTCTGTCTTTGAGCAGCCTTATTGCTACCATAGCAATCTATGGCTATATTTGAACACATTCTCTAACCTCACCTCTTCTTTATAAAAGGAGGAAAATACAATATCAAAATGAGCATATGATTCTTTACGTTCTAGCAAATGACTTCTCTGAACACCTTCTTAGGAATCAAAAGTACATGTTTAGTATTGGCTTTCTTTTTTAATCCATTATGGAAACTTCTTTAAAAAACCTAGTTACAGCTACCCAAATGGTTAATTACGTGTGAAAATAATCTCTGTGTGATGTTTATTTCTGTGCAGGGAACTTTTCTGTTAAGAGCTGTTAGCCTGTCAGTGACTTAACCTTTCAATCTGGACATCATTCATTCCTTTAGGTGAAAAAAAATACTTCTTACAAAAGTAACATCACTCATTTTATTTTTTTTTCTGAAGCAACATTCAAGTTTAAGCCTATAGCTGCATCTTTGAACAATCTATGTCAGTACGATTCATGTAATCGTGCAGTAGCTCATTCTTTATAAAACATCTTTCTGCAAGCACAATGGAGACATCTGTGTGCTTTCACATTCACCAGGTAACAGAGAAGAATGAGAAGTCACACACAAAAGTACCTTTGTTCAGCATATGTCTCTCTTGAATGCTGGGGAAATTATCCCACTGTGGGTCTTGTGAAGAACTCATCCCACTGCTTATGAAGACATAGTGCAGTAGTTATTGGTTGATTTGACAATGGTTTCAGCTCTGTACAAGATGCAAGAGAGAGTTAGACACTACCCCCAGTGATATTGCAAACAAGCACAAGAATAGGTGCTTGAAACACAGAAGGATGGTGTTTGAGAGGATGTCCTTACTGCAGTGGTTCTCAACATGTTTAGACCTGAGACCCCCTTCATAGACTCAAGGCACCCCTCAATAAACTAGAGGCACTCCTTGTAAAATGGCAGTTCTTAGTTTTCACTTGTTTTTTTGACTACAGAAAAATAATAGAGCAATTATTCTGCTGCAAAGAACTCAGAAACACTACAACAGCTCAAGATGGTTTTAACACTATGGAGTCCTATTTGAAATCTGTGGGTTTATCGTGTGAATCATGCTTGCATGCCAAACAGCGTTAACACTATGTTGTACCCTGTGGCACCCTAGAAAGGATCTCAAGGTACCCCAGGGTGCCACAGCACACTGGTTGATAATTGCTGTCTTACTGACCAATTTGTCTAGGGACGTCATAGCAAAAGGGCATCTGTAGGGAGCTGAATGAGCAGTGCATAGAAAATGGGAGTTGGGAGAGTGTCCTAGGCTAGATCTTTTTCCTGTTCAGAGCAATAGACCAAGTTCAGCTGGATTTAATGATTCAACATGAATGCCTTTGTGCTTGGGAAGGGACAGAAGGAGGAAACACAGGAAAATTTAAGGAGGCACCACTAGCATGTTCCTCTTCTTGGCAACTCTTCCTTGACTGCAGCTCTTCTTCCTTTCCTATTCTGGTCCCCTGAGCCACACAGATGCTCAGTGAGTCTCTGTGCTACCCAGTTTCTTACATACCCCAAATTAACATGACTGTTATATTTGTCTTTAACGCATTTCCAAAGTAAACAGTAGCACTAGAAACAACCCCAAACCAATCACCAAATCCAAATAGCCCTGGACTCTTGGAATATTTAGCTCAGGTTCCAGATTTTGGGGCTTGCCCATCTCTGTGCAACGAGCTGAATGCTTCTTCACATCCTGAGCCAAACTCTGTGGCTCAGGTTATGGGGGAAAATGTGAACTCTCTCATCTCCCAACATGAACAAACTGCTGTTGAGAACAGCCTCAGAAGCCAGATATTAACTATGGACAGCACTGTAGTAGAGGACTTAGCCCCACCTTTGGGGAACACCAGTCCTTCTGCCTGCTTCTGAGTGAACACACAATTGTACCTTTCTGCCTCTTTTCCTTAGCGGCAGCTTGCAAGCAGCTTTTTCTAATACTCCTGTAAGCTTCACTGGGCCATGGGAACCTGCATGTGCATAGAAAGTCTCTGTCAGCTGTAAAGAGGATTTAAAGAGACAGGGACAATATTGAGGACTTCGTTATACATTCAAGAGTTGGAGCTCACAGCCCCATTGCTCTGATCTAACACACTCCCAGAACAACTGAGGATGTGGAACTACCTGACATGCCAAGTTATCTTTAGCATTTATCCTGGACAGCTTCCTGGAGAAGAGGCATTTTGCAGCTGGAGGGGTTGGTCTGTTAGGCTTCAGAGTCCTGTCATACTCCCTATACCAGTCAGTCCCATAGCATAATGCAGAGGTAGCCAACCTGTGGCATCTGTGCCACAAATGGCAAGGGCAGGCTTTGCACATGGCACATGGCACAGCAGGGTGGGGATGGGTAGTGCAGCAGCAGATAGGGCAGGAAGCAAAAAGCAGAGCAACACATCGGGCAAGTAGCACAGGGCAGGGAATACAAAGCAGACAAAGAATTGGGCAGGGAGCATGAGCAGGAAGCAGAAAACAGAGCAGGATGGCAGGCAGAGGAATGGGATTGGGATGGCATACCTATCAAAAAGGTTGGCTTTCACTGAACCAAGAAATGCCACGTAGGTTATGGACTTTGTGGGCCTGCATCACAGGAATATCTGGTATAAACTAACAGTAGGGAAGTGTCAGGCCTCACAAGCCCCTGAGAAAGGTGTCATAGAATCATAAACTTTAAGGGCTGGAAGGGACCAAAAGATCACCAAGTCCAACCCCTCTGGGCAGGAATATTGCTGAGATCGAATGATCCCAGTAAGGTGTCTTTCCAGTCTCCTGTTGTAGACTTCCAAGGCTGGGGACTGCACCACCTCCTTGGGAAGTCTATTCCACCCTTCTGGTCACCCTTCATAGATTTCATAGACATTACGGCTGGAAGGGACCTTGAAGATCATCAAACCTAGCCCCCTGCCGCAGGGGAAGGAAGTCAGCTAGGATCAAAGGATCCCAGCAAGATAAGCATCCAAATGTTTCTTGAATGAGTCCACAATAGGTGCCTGCACCACTTCTAGAGGGAGTCTATTCCAGGCCTTGGGAGATTGGACAGTAAAGAAGTTTTTCC
>NW_017728995.1:65270001-65270262 GCF_001723915.1 Gavialis gangeticus
CTTCCGACCCTAAATCTATGAAACTATGAAACTATGGACACTAATGTCCACATTGTTGATAAAGTTGTTAAAAAGGACAGAGCCTTGGGGGATGCCACTGGTCACAGAGTGCCACAACGATTTTCTTCCATCAACTACTAGTCTCTGGGTCTGATCAGGTCACAAAGGCAATGGATGCAGGTGTCACCATGGACATAGTCTTTCTAGACTTCAGCAAGGCCTTTGACACTGTCTCCCACCCCATCCTCATTAAAAAACTAG
>NW_017728995.1:65270911-65284023 GCF_001723915.1 Gavialis gangeticus
CTGTGGGACCTAAACCTGTTCAGCCTTCACAAGAGAAGGCTGACGGGGGACCTGGTGACTGTCTATAAACTCACTAGGGGGGACTAGAAGGGTTTAGGGGAGACACTGTTTCCCCTAGCGCCCCCTGGCATGACAAGGAACAATGGACACAAATTATTAGAGAGTAGGTTTAGATTGGACATCCGCAACAACTACTTCACAGTTAGGGTGGCTAGGAGTTGGAACCAACTTCCTAGGGAAGTGGTGCTGGCTCCTACCCTGGGGATCTTTAAGAAGAGGCTTGATGACTACCTGGCTGGACTCATTTGAGTCCAGTCTTTTCTCCCGCCCAGGCGGGGGGTCAGACTTGAAGATCTACAAGGTCCCTTCCGACCCTACTTCTATGATTTTATGACCTCGGAGCCAATTTCCCAGCCATTGGACTGTGGTGTAGCCGAGGCCACAGTTGGCCAATTTTTCCATGAGGAGATCATGGGACACCAGAACAAAGGCTTTTTTAAAGCCCAATATATGATGTCAATCTCTTCTCCCTTGTCCAGGTGATAGGTCAGGCAAGACCTGGTAAGACTGGTCAGGCAAGATCTACCCACGACAAACCCATGCTGGCTGTCCCTTAGGATGTTCTCATCAGCCAATTTATCCAGAAGGGTCCCTTACCATAAAGAAGTTCTTCCTTACATCCAACCTGGAGCCATCCTTTAACAGTTTATGGCCATTGTTCTTTGTCCTCCTCTGGGGCTCCCTAGTGAACAATTTTGCTGCCAGCTCCTGATATTCACTCCTTATATACTTATAGACAGCCACCAAGTCCCTCCTCAATCTTCTCTGCCTTAGGCTGAACAGTCACAGACCCCTTAGTCTTTCCTCATATGGTTTGTCCTCCAGGCCCTCAATCATTCTTGTGGCCCTTCTCTGAACCCTTTCAATATTCTCCATGACTTTTTTGAAGTGTGGTGCCCAGAACTGGATATAGTACTCCAGCTAGGGTCTCACCAGTGCTGAGCAAAAAGGAAGTACCAGTTCCATAGCCCTGCTCATGACACATTGGCTAATGCATCCCAGTATGCTATTAGTTCTGTTGACTACAGTGTTGCACTGGTGGCCCATGTTCATCCTGTGATCAACCATAACCCTGAGGTCCCTTTCAGCCATTGCACTGGCCAAGACATTGTCAACTGTAATACAAAAGAACCTGGATTCTTTGTAGACGTAGGTTCCTGAACCTCTTGTAAAGATGAGGGTTTGTGAACTAAGGGGGGGGGGTGAACATATAGCCACAGAAAACAATCGTACAGGGCTGAAGAGGTGCGCCAGTTGTTTGTTGTGGCTTTTATGTCAAAGGGTGCTGCTTCTCAGATCAGCTGAGTGGAGCCCTGATGGCACACCAGCTGGTCATAACAACAGTCCTTTGAAGTAAAAGCAGTAGCTGAGTGGCTCATTCTTAATTTGCAACCAAGCAGGTTGCAAACCATCCTGATATGAAAAATCTGTGTTCTTCCGTATTAGAGCAAGTGCTGCCAATTCACTGGATCAATGTAGGGTCTCTTGTATCATGGCAGTGGAGGCCAACCTTTTTGGCAGGCATGCCAAAAATTAGCCCCTCACCCTCTCTGAATGCCCCTCTAATCTTCTTCCCCTACCCAATCTGCTGATCTACTTTCTACTCCCATCTCTGTGCTCCCTGCCCAATCTGCTGCTCTGCTGTTTCCTGACCTCTCTGATGCTTTGCTCTCTCTGATCTGCCATATGCCACACACAGCAGCCACTGATGCCACTTGTGGCACACATCCTGCAGATTGGCCATTCCTGTATCATGGCAAAGTCCTTTTATCATGACACCATGTCACTTCACTAAGGGCTGGAAGACATGGGATAGTCATGTGTACTGACAATAGTTTCTCAACACAATCCCGAATGGGGAAAACTTCACTCTCACAGATGATGGATGCTCTTCAGTTTCTGGATTAACCATAACTTATTCCCCTCCATTCTACAGCAGAGAGGTCTGATGAAGTTTCTGGAGCTCCTGGTCCTGTGCTGTTCTGTTAACTAAACAATCAACATCTGTTGCCAGGGAGACAGAAGAAATGGAAGAGAGGAAAGGGCACAGCAGGAAAGTAACCAGCGGTCTCAGGAATGGCACTTCTCAGCGTACAATGCCTCCATCTGGCTCAGTTTCCAAAAGTGATGAGCAGTCAGAGAGTCCTAACCATGCAACTCAGATGGAGCAGCCAAAACACTATGTTGCAATTCAAAGAAATTCCAGGTACTATCGGTCTATGAGGCTACCGAGCAGAGAGAAAAGGAGGAATACAAGAGAGGCAGTGAATGCTGTGAATGTTTCAGGTAAGTACCAGACCCAGAATTCTCACTCTTTTTTTTTTGGACTGTGTTTAGTAGTGATGGGAAGGGAGCTCGGGTGGATCCACACTTACAGAAGTGGAGATTCCAGCACAGAGCTCTAAGCGTCAGCCCCTGCCCTTCTGCTACAGCTGGTGTTTCAATGCCAGACAGACTAGTATTCACATTGGACCTGCAAAGCATGTTTTGCTGTAGAGAACCAGAACAGGCTCAGGAGCCAGGCTCTACCCCTCTCTCAGGGAAAATCACTTTAAGCAGGGAAAACCAAGTGGCAGACAAGAAGGGAGCCAACCCCCAGCAACATATGAAGACAGACAGAAAAATGGGATTTCTACAAAGAAGGTCTGTGCAGCACCCTCAGAAAATAAATAGAAAAAGTGGGAAGGCAACGTGCCCAGGAACACCACCTCCAGCAAACAGACTGCACAGTTAGGGGTGGGATCAAACCTCTTTGAAATGACAGGGTGCTACTCCGACCCTTCATCTAAACTGCCATTAAATCTCCTGCATACAGCCAGGAAGCTGAGATAATGCAAGCAGTGTCCAAAACACACAGACATGTGGCAGACTTGAGTAAAAGCTGAATCATATGGCCCAAGGTATTTCCCTAGGTACTTTCAGAGCAAACACAAGGCTTGTTTATGCAGTGTCAGTAGCTGGTCTTGCGGAGAACGGGACTGAGCACGCCCAGCCAACACCCATTGACATACTCCAAAGCTGGAAGTTCACCCATGAAATGCTTCTGGGCCTGTTTCCAGTTCTTGCTTTCAAACCCTTGGGTTCTTGTGGGTTCAAAAGTAGCTGCTGGGGACAAGTCCAGAGCAGCCTCACAGTGAATTTACATCTAGGGAGAGCGTTGGCTGTTTTGAGTGGGTGAGACATGCTCCCTCCATAAGACACACCACTGACGTGGTGCAGACAAACCCACAGAGGCTCAGGAATTGATTAGATTGGAACTGAGTGTACCTGGGTGATATCCAAGGGGGAAGCAGGACAGTGATCAGAGAAGCTGAGAAAGAATGCTGCAAGGAAGTACCAATACTGATGCTGGTCCTAGTAAGAAGCTGAAAGAGCTTTTCAGTCAAGTGCTGAATGAAAGAAAGTTGGAGCTGTGAGCACAGAAACCATGGCCTGCTCGATTCCTTGTGTGCCCAGGGAAGTAGGACTTTGTCCGTTCTTTGGAATGTAACAGGATTGCAGAGATCCCTGACCCAAGCATCGCTCTCCTCCAAGCAGAACAAAACCTGCAGAGTCCAGAAGCGGGCAGGTTGCTTGGGTCACAAAAGGGCAGCAGCATTCTAAGTGTCAGTGTGAAAAAAAATCACTGAAGATGACTACCGTATCACCCAACAGAGAGGCACATTGCCCATCCCTAGCAAACAGCCTGGGTTTCCCTTGATGGCATGAGGATTGAACACTTCCCCCAGAAGAGGCCTGGGGGATTCTTCCAAAAAAAGGGTCTCCTGCTCTGCCAGCCAAGGGAGCCATGTTATCCCCTGAGCAAAGGAGCTGATTCTGTCCAGTAAGAGGTATGCAAATAAAGCTCCTTCCCTTCTCTAAGTGTACAAGCAGGCAGCACAAGAGCAAGGAGCATCTGCTTTATATGCTTCTACTGTTGTCAATGAGGTCTGTGGATTAATTGAGCATTCTGCATGCCAAGGCAGACCTCTACTCCACCCCAGCAGTGCAGCAGCAGGACTGGCTCAGAGCAGTTCCCTCTGCCTCTCCTGCTTACCAACAGCATCACTGCAGCAGGACTGACACAGAAGACTTTCTTCTCTGCATGCTCAGGATCACTGTATAAGGAAGGCATTCTCTCCTGTGTAGCCACAACATCTCTGCTGCATAGCCGGCTTAGAGAGAGGCCTCTCTCCTACAAGCCTACGCCTTTTCTGCACTTGGACCATGGCACAAGGCAGCATCTCTCCTGTTTAGTCAGTGTCACTGCAGGGGAATCACATAAGAGCAATGCTTCTCTCTGACATGCTTACAACGGCACCAGTGCAACCTGCCCTGCTCGGAGCAATGCTTCTTCTTCACATGCCTTTCCTGTCATTCCGTTGCTAAAGCAGGACCCTCTTGGAGCAGACATTCCTCCTGCACATCTGCAGCCATCCAGCAGGATCTGTTCAGAGCAATATTTCTCTCTTCCAATCAACATAACAGGACTTACTAGGAGGAATACATCTCTCTGCTGGGTCATGTGCTGACTGGGAGCTGTGCGCAAAGAAACAAATCCAGCTTTGAACTGTAGCTTTTTCAGTAGGCTGGATGGCATAAACAGCTCTCCTGATTTTCCCCTCAGAAACACAAATATCATTCACTCGCGCTTTCTCAGAAACTGGACAGCATAAGCTTTTATACAAGCCTCAGCTTCATATAACAGGAACCTCTTCTCACAGCATTTGCTCAAGCACATGGACACAAGGGATGGGTGAGCTCTTTTATGTTAAATTCATACCCCCTTTGAATTGGAGTCCAAAAGTCTGACTCAATATCAGACATTAATGTGTTCACCTTCTACCTAGGAGACATTGAAAAAATGGGAGAGGAGAAAGGAATTAACCCCCTCCCCCACAAGAATCCAGTAAATAAGTAGGATGGAATATATATGGTGGGAAGAAATTAAGAAATGAGAGCAGGGGGTGGGGAGGTAAGAAAAAGTGAATCTAAAGGAAACTAAACCCACTACAGGCAGAGGCTCATATTTGGGCATTTGTGCCAGCCTGCCTTTTGAGCGTATCTGAAAAGTCTAAGACACATCAGGCACCTTGTTATCTAGAATCAGACTTATTTTTGCAAGCAATCTCCTTTGGCAAGGGAGAAAATGTTTAAGTTAGAGGAAAGAGTTAGGAGACAGAGAAGCAGTTTTGTGAAATTTCTCCTGCCCTGCTCCTTCCCCATCACCTGCCACTCTCAGTAAACTGTATATCACAGATGTACAAAAACTTGCAATTCAGACAATCCTCTAATGGTGAATCAGTAGCATTGTCTAAGAGGGTGTATTGGAAATGCACTTCATATAGAGAGGCCAGGTCTGCACTCACTGATTGCCATTGATTTAATGTAGAAGCAAAATTACTTTGTAAAAGAAAACAACAATGCTGTTCATCTTCAGGCTTCAAATAACAACAGACTTAATTTTGGAAGTGGGATGAGTCCTTTTCTGCCCTTCCCTGTTAAAGAATTTTGTGATGAGCCTGGGACCTAACATCATTTCTACCACAACTTTGGTTCCCTAAGAAAGACTTTCAGGTTTGCTTGAAAGAAAGGGGAGAAGGATTAAAGGCAAAGCTCCTTCCCAAAACTTACTTTAATTTTTCTTGCAATAAAGTGGACTTCTCTGTGGCAGGAAACAGACAGCTGCTGAAGTCCTGGCATGGGAAAACAGGTATCAGGACACTAGCTCCACCCAGCTCTTCTCTGTAAGTAGTGGTGTTGAAAGTCACTGGCTCCTGTAGATCATTTTTTTGGGGTAGAAGCCTATTGCACACACACATACACACACACAAAGGATGATGCAAGCCTACACATATATTTTCATTTGATTGTACATGCAATTGAGGAAAATGAATGTGTAAAGACTTGTCCTAAGAGTAGATATATGAGCTTTACAACCTCTTGTTTGAAAATTTACCCCTCAGGAGTCAAAGTACAGCCAGATGACTGCAAACCACTGCTTCTCCCATTTCCTTCCATGTAAACACATTATTGCTTATTGTAGAAATAACAAAAATCATTAAGAAAACTGCTGATTTACTAACTTGTCAGCTGTCTCTCGTGCCACAGGTTCAGTCAGAAATGGAGACTCCAGAAGTGAGCTTGTGAATGTGGATGGGTTATCTCACAAGGCATCCTCACTATCAGTAAAGCCTGATATGACAGCATCAGAAGAACAATGGATGCAAAGGTAAGGAGGAGCTACCAGAGTTATCAGGCAGCAAGGATACTGGTTTGGAAGGAGGGCAGGGACAATTTTATCTACCAATTCATGTCATCTCACCTTACTCAGCTGTACTAGTTTCATCTTTTATATATGAGGGCATTATATATATATTACAGTAGCTAATGCTTTGGGATACAGGTTTTACAAGGCATAAAGGAGTTTGGAAGTAAGGGATGAATGACAAGAGGGTGAGGGAGGGGAAGTTGGCAAGACAATTTTTAAGTTCTTCAGCTTTGTTTACAGGTCATATAGCTTTCAAGAGTTGACTGGTGGTATAAAGTTGTCCACTTTGCCCTAAATTCCTCATTTACTGAGGCTGCATAAAGATCTTGGTCCTGTAAGTCTTTGCTCAGTGCCCTGCAGGGAGTTGATGGCTAGCGGAATCCACAGCACCAGTGAGCAGTAGCCAGGTTTGGGCAAAAGCAATGTTGAAGAATAGTTGTAAGTTTAGAGTGGAAATCCCTGCCCCCTCTGAGCCCACTCCCTTACTCTCAAGATTTGTGCCCTGTATGGAAAAAAAGGAAGTGAGGTGTGGGCGTGTCTGAGAAAAGAGACTTAAGTGTGGTCGTCAGCATGCAAATGAGGAGCATAGCTACCCACACTCCTCCTTTGCACCCGTTTCATTGCTAGATAGAAAAAAAGAGGAAGCTGTGGAGCAAACCTGCTCCCCTTCACACAGGATCCAGCTCTTCTTTGCTTCCCACCCTGCTCATCATCATCCTTTGTGTAAATGAATACAGGGTAATACTCCATGCCTTTGCCATAGAGGATCAAGCCCTAAGTGACAAACACCTGCCGTTTGTACAAGGATGCAGTATGACACATCTTGTGGTTACCAAACCCCATGAAAGATCTCTTTTGATACCCTTGCCCAGGAGGACAATGCTAACAGAGAATCTTGACTACAAAACATAGCTAATTATTTACATACAGGAATTATCCTGGCTGGTATTGATAGCCCTTTTTGCATTAAACTGAGCACATGAAATCAGACAGCAGCAGTCTGCTGAAGTGTTAAACCCATCTGTCTTCCTCTCCTGGCGTAATCACTGCTGTCAGCCTCCGACATCTTGACATTGCCAGTTAGGCAGCTATAAAACGTGCAAATTCCGATGCTAGCTCTGGAGTCAAGAACAATGAGCCACTGCTATGAGCCAGGTTTATTTCACATGCTGCAGCTCATACAGCTTGACAGGTCAGTGCAGGTTACAGATCACGTGTCTGCAGAAAGAAGGCAGTGTGATGCTACTGAGGTAGGATTATATCTACTGTAAATTGGCAGAATTGACAAAAAATGTGACCAACATTTTAGCTAAAACTCAGACCCTCTCTGTAGCCCCTCTTCTGTAAAAATCACTCTCCTGCTCATTAAATAAACATGATACTATGCAGATAGACATACACAATTTATACATAATCCAGAGAAGCGCTGAACATTTTGCATCTAATCTCTGCAAAAAAAGCTTGCTGGCACTTGGCAGCTAGAGCTGCAGGTCTAGGTAAAGAAAAGCAGTGGCACATCTGTGGGCAACAGGGGTGCAGCCCCACTTGAAGCAATGATCTAGCCCCATATGGTGCATCTCAAGATGCATTACTCAGTGTCTAGCAGCAGCCAGATAATGTGTGCTGCTTTCTTTACATTTTGAGTAGTGGTTCCCACTCCAAAAGCACTGAGACTGGACTAGCACAAAGAAAAGGGAAAAGAAACTAGATGTGGAATTTCACATTGTCATAGCTCACCACAAGGTCACCAATAAGTACAGAGTCTTTTCTTTCTGCACACTGAATATGAGGCCTCCACTTTGGAGAGCAAAGATCGCCTGAAGTCATGAATTATGTTTGTTGGACTTCAGCCAAGAAAACTGTCAAAGGCACTGCTGTAACTAATAGTCACCTTCCTCTGAAAGGTAGACTACCATCAGCTCACTTAAGTATGCATGTGCACATACACACACACAATAAAAGAATACATATTTTAGAGTAGTAGGGTGTAAAAAGCATTTTTGGAATGAATTTGGGTTGGCCACATGACTTATGAATAACTAAGGCAGATTATCTCAAACATATGTTGATCAAACTTTTTTCCAGCACACAATCCTGAAGTCTGTATGCATCACATGCTTTACAATTTACTACTGTTTTAGACAGTTTCAAAATAAATTTATTTTTCTATCCCTCCTTCTGTACAGCCTTGGCACCTAGCAAGGCTAATTACAGAGTATTTGCCAGGAAGGGAAAATTTAAATTAATAAATTGAAAATATATCTCTGAGAATAGCTTTTCTGGACATTAAGATGCTATTATATTTAAAGTCCTATATTTCACAGATTGACAGAGTTAGAAGCAAGTAAGTTCTATGCCCCAACTGGGCTATTCTGTGTTTTTAAAAACTGAAACAGAAAGAAACCCAGAAATTCCATGCAATATCGCGTGATGGACACCCACATTAGTCATAAGCAGAGTTGGAATTATAAAAACTTCTGTCACTTAGCCTGTGTGTTAGCAATTGTAGGTTGTCATCTCCATGTGGACCAGTACTAGAAGGAGACAACTGTTGCCGTGCGTTTTAAAAATATTTGCTGACAACAGAGGAATGGTGAGATGCCAGGATCTTGGATTTCATTCCAGACTCTGGGGTTGTGGGAGCTCTAGTGGATATGGACTCTTCTACACATCCCCTCTACACTCAATTCCTTTGGCTCTATCTTTTCAAACTTGTTCCTGTCCTTGTCCTGTCTCTTCTCTCTCCTGGCTCCTTAACCTATTCTCCAGACCTACCTACTCCTAATTTCTGTTCCTGGGACTTCTTTTTTGAGTCCCGACCTCCTTGCCCAAATTTGTTTCTGCCCCTTCCTCTGCCTTCTAGCCTTGGTTTCCCACTCCTGACTCTGTCTCCAGACTCCATGTCTAATCAGTGTCCCCTCCCTTCCCCAAGTCTCTGTCTGGCTCCTATACCAATCGCAGTTTCCTCCCAAACTACTGGCTGCTAGTGCCCCTTTCTATCATTCTTGAGTCCCAGCACCTGTGTCCTTATCCAGCCAGCACCAGGCCCAGTCTTGGTCTCCTCTCCCAGGTCTCTGGTCCTTGTGGGCCAAAACAAAATAAAATTAGGGATTGGGAAGTTCCACATGTCTCACACTAGGAAGCCAAACCCCAGGAGTGAAAATTGTGCACAGATGGTGATTAGCAAGGTGGAAAAAACACCCCCAACGCCTAAATTCCTCTGGAAAAAAAACTTATATAAGCTGATGTAGTATCAAAAATACTCCACAAAAATATGAAAAGTTATACTTGAACGATTCATCATAGAAAACACTGCTCAGACAACATAACGTAACCAGACTGACAAATTTTAACTACTGTTTTGCTAGGTACAGCATTATAACTGACTCCATATTTCTCCTGCAAATCAATTAGCTTGGATTAAACCATCCGCCATTGGCCTCAACTTTTAGAAGGTCACTGGGATATTTTCGTGAAGATTTGTTGGATTAATATAAGCTACTTGATACAAGTACAAATAACACACTTCCCCCCATTCTTCAGGAACCCAAGGAATGCCAATTAATCTTTTCCAACCTTTCTAATCAAATTTGCCTTTGAGCTTGGGATATGCATGAGACAGCTTAAACTGATGGGGTAACTTCTGAAAAAAAAATTAGCACTTAAAAGTACAGACATAGAATAAAAATCCCTCTACCAGCCATAACTATAATATTGCAATAAACACTTCAGAAACTCCAGTAAAATATCACATTTTAATACATGGACCAGACAAGCCGAAATTTAAAATCTCTTACAAGAGCAGTATGCTAAAGCTTAGAACATTTTGCCACTGTTCCACCCCCCACTTCCTTTGCAGAATACACACATGCCCACACTGCCTCTCCTTAATACACAGGCATGCTGAGTATTGTAACTAAGACCTTGAAAGACCATTTAAAAAAGGGAAGCGATACATATGAATAATTCCTGGTGTCTGCGTACTTTGGAGCACCTCAGAATCCCTAAGGAGGAACTGCATTTTTTATTGTTAAACTTTGGTTCCCAGTCTTCAAGAAGTTGGGTGCTGCCTCTGACAGCAGTGGGAGCAGAAAGCACCCAGTACCCCCTAAAATTTACTTGTGAGCTTGTAGGATTAACAATTCATTTTAAAGTGCGGATGATGCAAGTTGCCAGATTCCCTGACAAGGATTTTTTTAAAACATCAAAATGGATTTTCATTAGAAAATGCTGATTTGTCATCATAGGAATTAATGTATGTTTTGAAGAAACTATCACACACACACACACACACACACACACACACACACACACACACACACACACACACACACACACACACACTCCCCCCAAGAACTTTCAAGGTTTTCCATGAAAAATGAGAAAACAACTGGCCTCTAAAACCCTGGTGGTAGGGCACTTGCTTGGCCACGGAGGAATCCAGTGTTGTGATATGATGCCCTTCCCTCAGCAGGCAGGGTATTATATTCCGCATCCCAAGCAAGTGCCCTACCACCAGGGTTTTAAAGGGGTTGGTTGTTCTCTCTCTCATTTTTCATGAAAAACCTTGAAAGTTCTTAGGTTTTTTTAGCTGTAGACTGCAAAACTTTCTAAAATCTTGAAAATGTTCACAATCTTGTGTTTCATATAATCCTATATGAAATACAGGTAAGTGATGTTAAGTTTGGGGAAAAAGAAAGGGTAACATTTATTAGAGATTGAATTGAGAAATAGAAAAAAAATATCTTCCTAGTATAAAAAAGAAGAGTCAGTGACTGCATCTACACAAGACACACAAACCCCAGGAGTGAAAATTGTGCACAGATGGTGATTAGCAAGGTGGAAAAAACACCCCCAATGCCTAGTTTATACAAGTACTAAATGACTATGCAGTAAACTGAGTTACTGTGCACTAGTGCCAACAAACATATTTTTCATGATGCTACTGCACAGTAGCCTAATGTTACTGTCAAGTCACGATTGTTGCTATGTGATGTTACTGTGCAGTAGTACTGGGCTACTGCACAGTCAGCGTCTCATGTAGATGTGGCCTGTTAGTACTAAACAGTGGAACAGATTCATATAGGACTAAAATGTAGGCTGTCCCTTATCATAGTAGTGACCTTGCATGGTCACGGAGGGCTTTCCATTGTGAATGTTGTTCTCATTTCTTCATAGCACCAATTACATTTTCTTGTGACGGACATTTCTTATGCTTTCATCTCAGTGCAAAGCTGAATTTATTTGGAAAGTCTTAAGGAAAAAAACAGACAGTCTGGATTTGTTAACAGGCAGATAAGGGATTTACATTTTTTCTCTATTTTTTAATGTTTTTTCACACCCATAACCCAAAATGCTTACTTTTAAAAGAAGTTCAGATTTGTCAACAGACTTAACCCTTGAGAGTGAAGCAATGTAATACGGTAAAAAGGGCATCACATTTACATCCAGGATGTCTGGGGTCTATTACTGACTCTGCCACTGCCTACCTCAGTGATTCTGAATAAATCACAGTATACTGTTTGGTGACTCACTTCCCCCATCTGCAAAATGGGAATAATACTACTTTCTAAACTTTGTGCAACGTTTTCAGACTGACAGATAGAAAAATCTCATCTAAGGACTAATTATTAACATATCTGGTTAACAGTTGCCATTAAAAAATTACTGAATTTACAATTCATTAACTTTTTTACATGCATCAGCTCTTTCTGAAAGACTTATCTGAAAGGTGTA
Organism: Gavialis gangeticus; assembly: GCF_001723915.1. Lineage (NCBI taxonomy): Eukaryota > Metazoa > Chordata > Crocodylia > Gavialidae > Gavialis > Gavialis gangeticus. The sequence continues at coordinate 65,282,958 of NW_017728995.1, forward strand.
CATAGAAGATATCCCTAGAGGGCTGCACATTTCCAGTAAATGCCTATGCATGTCTTTGCTCTGCTACACTAGTGTTGGATACACAGTTAGCAAGAAATCCTTCCCCAACACCACCCCTCCCCAGAGTGGGGTGGATAGATAGCATGGATTATTAAAGTGTTCACAACGGTTGAAGTGCCAGACTCTGACTTCTGCAGTTACCAGCCCTTCTCAATACCTTCTCAGAGAGCGGCTGCCAAGCTTTTAGGCTTTTTTTCCAGCAATCAGAGCCCCTTTCCTTCTCAAATGCTCTCCACCACTTTCCCCCTTTCACACCCCCTCTGCCCATCCTCCTAATTGTCTGTATCTCAGAGCCCCTCTGGGAAACACGTGAGCACCTGGCCTTCAAATCATTTGTCCTGACCCCTGTCCAGCGGTGACTCTCCTCACTCTTCCATGCCTACAAGTGGCAAAACAACTTCCAATTGTTGCACCTCTCAGTGACAACCTACTAACCCCCCCCAACCTCCCCATGCCTGACAACCCCCAACCCCTCTTTCTGCTGTCAAACCCTTCGCCTTTCAATCCCAGCCGTCAGTCAATTTCAATGTGCATCTGTAGTGTCCTCCCCTCAGGAGAGGGGCAGCCACAGCCGCATCCATCCAGATCCGGCCTGCTGGAGTGGCGACAAAATTCTTCCTCCAGCAAAATTCCCGGAGGAAAGGGGCAGTGGTGTCGCCCAGGGCAGGGACGCGGGCTCCGGGGGAGACCCGCCAGACCTCACCGCCGGCCGGCAAGGGGGTCCGCGCACGACCCGCAGCACTCGGCGCCGGACAGGCAGGCAGCGCCGAAGTCGGGCAGGAGGCGGGAGTCCACGTAGCCCCTCGTACAGGAACCCAATGGGAGGGAGCGGGCAGGGAGGCGGGGGCGCGCAAACGCGTCCGTGACCCCAAGCCGGCTTCGTCAGGGGTGCTGCTGAAGTAACCCGGGTCTGCGCGAGCCTGCGCCGCTCCGCTCCGCGCCCGGCCGCTGCCTCCGCCCCGGACAGAGCATCGCGGTGCGGCCGCGGCCGCGTGCGGAGGGGGCG
>NW_017728995.1:65284700-65289829 GCF_001723915.1 Gavialis gangeticus
GAAGAGCCTCATCGAGCAGATCGGTACGTGCGCGGCGCGGGCCGGCCGGGAGGGAGGGGGCGGCGAGCGCGGGGCTGGCCGGGCAGGGGCTCCCGTCCCCAGTCCTCATACTCCGCTCCAGCCCCCGCTGCAGTCGCGGCTGCCCCCGCTTCCCGCACCACCTCCCTCCCAGGGGAGGCCGCTTCTGGACAGGCAGCCACCCAGGCCCAGGGTAGGGCAGCGATGGGTGGCAGAAGGCAGGGCAGAGACCTGCGAACTCAACCACACGCATGTTATTTGGGGCATTGAAGGGGCACGAGATGGATACAACCCGAGGTACAGCTTCGTTAGAATCAGAGGGAATGAGGGCTGGAAGGGACCTCAGGGCATCTAGTCCAACCCCTGTTCAGAGCAGGACATCTCCACTGTGGCTTCCCAGCCAAGAGTTTGTGCAGATGGGTCTTAGAAACCCCCCAAATGGAGATTCTCCCATTGCTCTGGGTAACCTGTTCCAGTTCATCACCTTCCTGGTGAGAAAGTTTTTCCTAATATCCATCCTAAACCTCCCTCCCTGTGATGTGAGACCATTGCTCCTTGTTCCCTCATCTGCCACCACTGAGAATGGTCCAGCTCCATTCTTTTCAAACCTGCCTTCAGATAGCTGAAGGCTGCTATTAAATCCCCTCTCAGTCTTCTCTTCTCCAGACTAAATAAGCCCAGTTCCCTCAGCCTCTCCTCACAAGTCATGTCCCCGAGTCCCCAAACCATTTTTGTTGCTCTCCAATGGGCTGGCTCCAATTTGGCCCCATCCCTTCTGCCGTGGGGGGGCCCAAAACTGAACACAGCACTCCAGATGTGGCCTCACCAGTGCTGAATAGAGGGGAATAGTCATGCCCCTTGATTTGCTGGCAACACTTCTGCCAGTGCAGCTCAGTAAACCGTTAGCTCTCTTCACAACCAGGGCACACTGCTAGCTCAGATTCAACTTATCGTCCACTGTAACCCACAGGTCCTTTTCTGCAGAGCTGCTGCTTTAGGTCATCTGTAAGGTGCCTCTCTACTCTGTCTTCTGCCTGACTTCAGACTAACATAGCTAACTACCTGTCCCTTCTCTGTCACTCATTTGTGACACAGGAGCATCAAACAGCCATTTATCAGGATCAGGACCTGCCTGCGCACAGAAGGCCCCTGGCCCACAGAGCATGAGAAATCTAAATAGACCAAGATAGGCAAACAAGCCACAATTTGAAGCCACTTAAATAGACCTTTTTGACACTAAAATGGGGCATCTTCCCCTCTCTGCCATTGTCCACATGCCCCAGCCATGAGCCAGTGTTGATCTAGCATATATTTTTTTCCACTTGGGCTACCCTACAGAGGAAGCTATAGAGGGAAAAGAAACTAAAACCAAATCCAGATCAAACTGTGCCAAGACGTTCAATTCAACTCCAGTCAGTCTCTTCCTCCCTCAGAGGAACAACAGGCAATTTCTAGTTTCTCCAGGGCTCACTAGAGTACAGAGTGTGACAACACAGCCACCTTTGCAGTAAACCAAAATAAACACTATACTTTCAGCAAAAATCTCAAAATATAAATACAACATAAAACCCTTTGGATTAAGAAACAAAAACTTACTAGCAAATATTGCTGAACCTCAAATGCAGATCCTTTTTTTTCCCGTAACTGTAATAAGTACACTTTCCCATTAAACTTTCATATAACAGCAGTACCTAGAAGTAACAATCAGAACCTCCTCATGCTAGGAGCTGATTGAACCTACAATAAGAAACAATCCTGGCCCAAAAGTTTGTCATCAGACTCTTATACTATCATTTGATTTGTGTAGAATTGTCTCAGGATCTGAGTGGAACACCCGTGGCCTTGATGGGGTCCCTTTGCACAGATCGGTTTGCATGATCTGGTCCTAAATTAGACAAAATGTAACGCAAAGGGGAATTGAGATGGGAGGAGAAAGGCAAGTATGACAGTAACAAACACAAGGCTGCAGATAATCTTAATTAAATGTGTAATTTGGGGGGCTTAGATTTGCGTGTTTTTTTATATCAGTGAATACAGTATTAGTAAAGCATTAAAAGAGGCCATGTGCCCAGTACAAACAATTAAACTATAATACAAAACAAACCCCCCTGCAACTAAATGTGTTACAAGAAACACTCTCTGTTGTCAGTTGCCAAGTGAAAAAAACATGAGTGAGTTTATTTTTCAGTATTTGTTTAAGGAAATAGTTCAGTATTGAAATACGGATAGCAAAAAATAATTCAGCATTTGATGGGTCAGAATGAAGTTGTCTTGTTATGATGAACTGCACATCTTTATAAGTCACATGTGATTGATGTAGACTAAGTTCTCCTTGTCTATTTGTCTCATTGTCTTTGAGTACTTGAATTCAGTAAGTTATGTCGTAGGTAATTTAACTGTTGTCACTTAGCAACCTTCATTGGTTTCATAAATGAAGATTTTTTTTGTCTTTGTAATTATGGAGCAGCTGATAGCTGTAGCAATTTTTTTCACGCACTTTTTTGCCTAGACAAAAAAGTGAGACAAATTTGCCAAGACAGCGATGAAGAGATCTTACTAAAATACTTGTTGGATTACACAAACTGGAGTAATCTTTTACAGCTGCATTGGACACAAATGTAGTATGTGCACTGGCAGCACAAGATATTCTGCGTGTCTGGAGATCTCCATGTAAGGGCAGTACTAAGGTTATATGGAGGTGTGAGGGAAGTGTCACTTTACCTGTTTTACTCAAGGTTGTGGCTTGCATGTCTTTAGCCTGAATATATTGTTCTTTGGGGGGGGCGGTAGAGGGGATTCTTGAGGCATTTCCTGGTTTTCTGCAATGTGAGTCTGAATTCTGAGGTTCCACTTTCCGGAACATTACCTCCTCCTTAAAGATTTTCTTTGCACAAGAATCCAACAATCTGAACAGGGGATTGGAAAGCTGGATTTCTAAAGTTGTCAAAGTTGATTCCTTGGTAACTGAGAAGGGTTAAGTTCCAGAGAGACAAAGACTAATGCCTATAACAAGCCATCATGGGAAATCTGCCAGAGATCCAATGAGCTGTCAAGCCAAGACCCACAGTTAGGCTACTTAAACCATTGAAGAGAGTTGCCAAGAGTAGAAGCTTGGAGTTAGCTGTTTGGTTGTTGGCAAGGAGGGTGCCATAGCAAGTTTGGACCAAGGAGACAACCAAATTAATTGGGAAGAATGCTGCAGAGGAAGATTTGAGTGATCCAAACACCAGATACCAGATAAAATAGTTGAATTTTGGACACAGTCTAGGGAGGTGGTGAACAATTAAGGACAGACAGTCAATAAGCCCAAGGCTGAATCAAATCAGTTTTCACAGGTTAGTCAAAGCTGCATAGATTGAACCAATAAGCAAGCAAATAGACATTCACGTTTGATTCAGGAAATGCAGCCACATGCCTGCAGTGGTGCAAGTCAGGAGGCGGGGCGGGGTTTGGCACTAGAGGATGTCTCCTTACTGGGTTGCAGCAGACAGCTTGGGCCAAGGCTAGCCTGCCCACCTCCCAAGGGGATGTGCACAGCATCCTGGGATGCTGGAGGACTGAGTTAACTTGAATCTGAAGGGGTTCTGGGACAGAAGTTCAATGAACCAATTTAACGTAAATCAGTTAAGTTTGATACTGTATCCATCCAGTAGGCCTGTGTGAATAGGGAAGTATTTGATTTGGATTTGGATTTGAATTTGGCTGATTTGGAGGACAGTGATTCAATTTGGAGATTTGGATCACTGTCCTGAATCGATTCAGCTGAATGAGCTTTGGGAGATTCAGCGCTGATTCAGAGAGATTCAGTGATTCGGATCAGCCGGGGAGAGGCAAGCACAGTTGGGCAGCTGCAGGTTCTTTTGTGGCTGCTCCAGCTGTGCCTGCCTCTCGCTGGGCAGGGAGAGCCACAGGAGAAGGCCCCATGGCTGCTCTGCCTGGCCCCATCCCCTACCCAGCCCCAGCCTAGTCGCAGCACTTTAAAAAAAAAAAAAAGCCCTGCACTCACTGGCTGCAGGAGTGGTGATTGGGACCTCTGGGTACTCATGGCAAAGACCCCCCCCATGCAGCGCTGGGCAATGGGGGGCAGTGGGGTTGGCCCCACCTGCCTGGCACCCATGTGGCAGCTGCCCTATGGCACGGGTGCAGTGTGACTTGGCAGGGTGCTGCACACTGCCTGGGAACTGGGGCTGAGTGCTGCTGGGCTCGGGTTGATACGTGGAGCTGCCTCAGCTCCCAGGCGAATCGAACCAGGAGCTGGGGAATCGAGCCACGAGCTGGGGGAATGTTCAAGTCCCTGAACATTCCCCCAGTTCCCAGTTCAATTCCCCAGCTCCCCAATCTTTCCCTCAGCTCTTCCTGGGGGACACGGACCCCCGGATGATGTGGAATGACAGCAGGCTGCTGCTGCCAGCTGGTGATGGCCCCGGTTCTGGGCTGTTTCCCCAGCCAGCAGCAGCAGCCTGCTGAAATCCCGCATACAGATCCAGGGGCCATGCCCTCTGGGAAGAGCTGGGGGAATGATCAGAGATCTGGGGAATTGAACTGGGAGCTCTGGCTGACAGGTAGAGCTGCCCCAGCTCCCAGACAACATGTGGCACCTTGCTGAATCATGCTGCACCCATGCCATGGGGCAGCTGCCACATGGATGCCAGGTCGGGGAGGTGATCTCCGCTGCCTCCTACTGCTCTGCGCTGCGTAGCGGGGTTCTGCCATGAGTGCCTCGAGGCCCCAGTCGCTGCTCCTGCATCCAGTGAGTGCAGGGCTTTTCTTTTCTTTTTTTTTTCTTTTTCTAAAGTGCCCGGCAGGAGTGCTGAGAGTGGGGGTTCTGCCCTGCTGCCGCTTGCCCCCTTCTTCCTGGAGCAAGTCATGCGTGCATCCTGCTCCACCCTGGCTGGGCAAGCAGCAGCAGGGCAGAACCCCTGCCCAGCAGGGGATGGGGCCAGGCAGGGCAGCCATGAAGGCTTCTTCTGCAGCTCCTCCAGCTGTGCCTGCATCTGCCCTGGTGTGGGGAGCCATGGGGGCTCTGCCCTGCTGCCACTTGCCAGCTGGCATGGGGGGCACGGGATGAGGGTACGGCAGTGCTGAGAGCGGGGGTTCTGCCCTGCTGCCGC
>NW_017728995.1:65294829-65321414 GCF_001723915.1 Gavialis gangeticus
GGCTGGGCAAGCAGCAGCAGGGCAGAACCCCTGCTCTCAGTGCTGCCATGCCCCCATCCCACACCCATCCCCCGACTCCCCTCCCTGAGTAACATGCCCTGATGCCCAGGCTGGACAGCTAGTCCCAGCCCCTGCCCCAATCCCTCCCTCCCTCCCCCAACCCCAACAGACTTACCAGCTGGAAGCAGCTGTCAGCTGCCTGTTTAGTCTATGGCTGAATCTCTGAATTTTCTAAAGCTTTTTGGAATCAGTTTGGATGCTTCAAATCTATTCAGGGCTTTTACTTGGTCTCCCAATTTGATTTGGATTCAGAGATTTGGTCCCCAAAAATTGGGCCAAATCTCCTCCGAATCGAATCAGCTACCAAAGCTTCTCACAGCCCTACCATCCAGGTTTATTTTAAAACTGGTTTCATCCATTTTGAAAGCAGTTTATGTGCACTAAACTTCTACTGTTACAGCTTTGAACCAGTTTTTGATCACTTATACCAGTTTATGTGTAATTTCTGTTCCTAGCCTCTGTGTGCATGCTGTCTGATCTGTTCTCCTGCTGGGTGCATGCCTACTAATTTCCCAGGGCACATATGCTGTTACGTTCTTAATTTAGTGTTAACATGTTAGTAAAAAGCTTGAGAAATTTGTTTAAAAGAAATCCTAAGACTTAAACAATATGACCTGGTTGCTATACATATAATTAGTAGGAAGATATGTTTGATGGCTATGAGCTCAGTCTGTCTGGGAACAGTCCTACAGAGAGGAGAGGCAAATTTTTGATTGTCAAGGGACTATATTTTGAGTCCAACCCTGGTGGGCACAGTGATCCAGAATTAATTCCAAATGACCATAATAATTTAGTTTCTTGGAATGAGGAGAGAAGGAATTTGAAGTAGAGGAATCCATTCAGTGCCTGAAATTAGTGTGAATCGTTTTAGAGAAAAGATTTTGTTTCTGTCAGTGCAGCAAGTAGTAAGATTAAGAGCACTGGAGACTAGAAATGCAAATGATTTTTCCCCAGTTAGAAGCACTGTTTTGAAAACATTCTGTCCAATATTATGGACAAAATGAAATAAAATAAAAGCAAAGGAAGAAATTTAAAACAGCAATAGACATAACATATGAACACTACACAATGCAAAGTGCGATTTTAGCCATTTAAGGCAATTTTACACAACTGTTTCCATTCTTATTGTAAGATTAGTAATGCTAATCAACTGCCAATAATCCAAACTAGTACATTAAGGAGCTGTATTTAATCCAGCTAACACCCAGATCTTCTTTACTCTACAAAACTTTTACGTCCTTTTGTATCAAGAGGCATGTTAAGTTATCTCTGACTCCTCTCAGTTTCTTTCCCCATATCCAGACCAATCCCAAATCATAGTTTCTGCCTCTCCAGTTTCTTAAAAGTCCATTCCTTCTTTTGATTCCATCTAAAATGCCTCTCCTGTTCCTTAGCTGTCATCACCTTGTTCTTGGTCTTCCCAAGTCTTCCTTTGCATTTCCCCAGTCCGTCCCAAAACACTGCAGATGTCTCCACCTGCTCTTCTCACGTTGCTAATTCCCCTCGCTTTCTATATCAAGTCCAAGCTTTCCATCCTTACCAGCATGCCTCTCCCCACTTCTGCCACTGCCTTGATCTTCAATTCCATGTCTCGCTCTTCTGTTGCTTTGTACCTGTGTTCAGTTCAAATTTGTACCAACCATCCTCCATTTCCTCTTCCATCCAAAGTTACCTGTGCTTTCATGCTATCCCTTTGTGAGGCACCCCTTTTCTGTTGCGCATACCTAGGCAGCATCCATCTTCCTTCAACTTCTTCCTGAAATGTCTCCACTGTCGCTTCCAGGTTGATTGTGGTATTAAAGACCTATTAGAAAGAATTCCACAACACCCTGTAGCAACTTGCCTTGGTCATTCAGATCAGGCTGTATACATCTACTTTGCTTCTGTATTTCAGTGGAAGGATCCTTGAGATGGGGACAGCATCTTCCCTCTTTAGCAGGTCAAAAAAATGTGGCTCAGAATTGGGAACCTATAAACAAACAAAAAACAAAACATTACTGCCTGGGGCTTTTTTTCATCTTTCAAAAAAGAAACAGCCCTCACTTTCGATCCCCATTAAAAGGGTCTGCCTCAAAATCTTCACACAAAAAAATAAATCTGTTACAAAAAACAAAACAAAAAGGGTTTAATTGCCCATTGTCAGATCTACCAGTACAGCTGCCTTCCTTGAGGGTCCATCCCTTGTCTTCTGTGGAAAAGGAAGATTTTTTTAAAATATATAGATCCCCCTTATTTCCCAGCATGCATTTCCCTGGGGTTGAATTTTAGCACATCTACTTCAGGAATGACATTTCCTGGCTTGCTCTACTTGCCTGCAGCTTGATCCTGGAAAGGCAGTGAGGGCCATGGATCCTTGTGCATCAGAGCATTAGCACATAAGCATCCCATGATAGACTTTGTGTCCTGTACAGATATGATCATACTGTTAATGATAAATAGATAGAAACAGGTCCTAAAATCTTGCAAGCAAAACAGATGCAGAGACAGTATGTAAGTAGCAGCAGCACGATAAAGGGAAGTCTCTTCTCTTTAGATATAGTGTAGGAAGCTAACAGAAAAGTGCATGGTTTCCAAGGTACAGCTACTCCTATTGCTATTTTAATCCAATCTTCAATATCTATCTAGAAAGAGCAGATTACAGGATATGCTCACAGAATGTGGTAAAGCTTTCCTTATGTCCGCAGTTTTTCTGTTAACTCTTGGCATCTGGGAATATAGGCTCAATAGGAACTGATACTGAATTTCAAGAAAATTGAAGTACCCTTTACAGAGATTTCATAGATTCTTCCCTACACACATGCCCCACTTAAATGTATCTTGCTTTATTATGCAGAAGCTGCTCATGAAACACACAGTCAAGAGTATATTTTACCAGATGGATTTTAACCCTTATTAATTAAAACAAAATAAATTAAGTATTTGTTGTTTGGCACCTGCAGTCACATTAATTTTCCATCGTGCAGTGCTTCTGAGATTCAGGGGAGATAACAAATTGCATTCCTTTAACTTGAGTAAATGAAGAGAATGACTCACAGGAGACTAGTGTGCACTTTTGTAACTTCAGATCTAGCAATTCATGTTTGGATTTAAACAATTGGTATTATTGGTCCCACCAGATGGCTGTGAAGGGTGAAACATGATGTCTAACAGTACCCCTGTGAGAAATACTGGATCATAAACCTTTTCTGTTTACCCCAAAAAATGTTCAGTTCTTTTTTTGTAGGGGTAGGCAACTGTAGATCAGAACGGAATTTTGTTCCATTTTGTGCTATTCCCGTTGCCCCAGATTCTGAAGTCTTACCTGGCTATACGATAAACAAAAATTAATAATTATAATTCTGTATTTTCAGACACACAGTACATAGTTAGATATGACAATGCAGCCTTAAGGACTGCTGGAATGAGTAAACTATTTGCAGTTTTCCCTTAAAATATAGTTTATTTTAAAGCTTTTCTGTGGTATTGATCTCTGTAGTATTCAAGTGCCTTACTGACAATAATGAATTTAGTCTCATTACATCTCTGTGAAATAGAGATATACTGTAAATAACAGAGGCACCAGGAAAAGTCACTTAAAGTCAGTGGCAAAACCAATAACTGGACTCAGGTCTTCTGAGTCAGGCTCAGGTCATCCTGTCTACAGCACCTTTTCCCTCCTTCAAGGTCTGATTCTGTTCCTACTGTAGTCAGTGTGAGACTCTCCCACCCGTTTTAATGGGTAGAACAAATTAATGTAAAGCCATATCTTCAGCAGATTGGAGATTTTAGTAATATAGTTATCTAAAATATAAAGATACAGGTTGTAGCTCTCTTTGAAGACCCTGCTGAGTAACATAGGCAGTTTCCTTTTTACTTACAGAAACTGATCTAATGCTGCAGGCCCTTCTAGTTTTGTGATGAGTGATCACAGATTACTGAACACATCCATCTTGTTTAAAATGGCACTGATTTTATTCTTTCCACTTTTGTTTGAGACTGGGATATCAAAACCCAGATTCTCTCTTTCACTGTGGAATGGCCAACGTTCTACATCTCTGCTGAGAAAAATTACCGTAAATCATGGATTAATTCTAAAAATCAGCCCCTGTTATCGTTTTCTTCTTTTCATCAGCAATTGCTCTCTAACTGTTCTGTTGGCTTCTAGGGCTCCTGTATCAGGAATATCGAGATAAATCTACGCGTCAGGAGATTGAAACCCGGCGGCTGCAGGATTCCCAGACAGACACTGAGGAGAGTTCAGCCAGTGAGGAAACCCCATCAGAAGCAGAACCCACAAATACAGTAGAAAGCAAAGCTGTCCCCCAAATCAGTTTGCTGAGGAATTCCACCTCTAGGTTTAACTTGTGGCAGGATCTTCCAGAGATCAGGAGTAGCGGTGTCCTGAATATCCTCCAGCCAGATGAGATCAAACTGCAAGAGGTAATGGGAACCATGGGAGAGAATGAGCAGTGTTTCTCTGCTGAGTTTTTGCTTAGCGTGGATGCGGCTAATGTTGTTCAAGACAAAAATATTAACATTTAAAAATAAGGAAATTCTTGGGCTATTAAATAGCCCAGTGATTGTAATATTACTTGCTATTATTTATTTTATTCTAAAGAGCATGAGGAAACCCTGTATGCTTTGTTGCCCAACTCAGAAGAGGCACCAATACTGGAGATTTCTGTGGCAAAGGAGAAAGTAGCTTTTATTTTGATAGCATTATTACTATCAGCAATTTACAGTCCACAGCAATTCACAGTACTCCCTTGAGCCCCCTGCGGGGTGATCCTCTTCTGATGTCAGGAGCAGGAAACTGCCTCTAGGACTAGTTAAATGGTTAACTGCAGTGTATTAGCACTGGAATTTAATAGAATTAGAGGAAAGAAAAAAAAAAAAAAAGACTAAAATTAATCTTCAACCTCAATGGAGTTTCCTTATTTTTAGATGTTGATGCTTTGTATCTGTCCCCACTTTGAGAAAGAAATGACTGTTCCATTATACAAAACTGGGTCAAAAATTATGACAATAGTACCTGTACTTTAACCATACAGTGTTTTTGTACTGTTCACAAAGCAATGGCCTCCCCTTCCCTGGTGCAGTAGCTCCACTCAGGGCTGTGGCAATAATGCACACATGAATGAAAGCATCTGTCAGCTGTATGAGTTGACAGCCAATTACTATTTTGGGCAAGAATGAGATCATAAACCTTCTGTATTAATGCATAGAACTGTGTTGATAGTAAATTGTATACACAATGGAAACGTACAACTCTTGTTCACTGGTACACAGTGTGAGAGCTCTTTGCTATTGTACAAGATTGCATGACTAGTGCACGTTTACTATAGTTGGCTGTGTAAGTGCTGCACAGCACGGGTTCTCCAGATGAAGATCTTCAAAGTACTGTTTTAGACAGGCAATTAAGTACTTCCTTTCCTTGAGAGTTTCCTGCTCCCGTGTCCATCTCACACTAGCTCCTATGACTGAGACAGACTAATGGCCCATTCTAGCAGATATCCGGTGCCTTGAGTGGCATCTGTTAAAGTCAGTGGGAGCAGCATAGCTAAAATGTATTAAATGTTTCTGAAGTCATTCCCTCACCATGTTATTGGGCAGGGGTGAGATAAGAGTGCATGCTGTTAACTCTTATATTAGTTTGGGACCTGAGCATTTATATGGGGCTCTCTTAGGCTGACAGGACAAGCTTTTAGAGTGTTAAGGTTATGACTGAAAAGTGACTAAAATGGCATCTTGCTGTTCCATGTTCTCATTTCTTGTTGGCAACTTCCACGTTAGATTTGTTCTGTTTACCTGTCAAAACAAGGTACTTCCAACTGCCAGCATCACAAACACAATCTGGTATTTAGATATTAAGCTTTCCTCCTCCTTTCTGATTCAAAATGGAGAAAATACTGCACAGGAGAACAAATTTAGCATTTTGCATTATGGATCTGAAAGCGATTACCATTTCCTTTTGAGTGACATTTGTTACCTATAGATCTTTTATAGGCAAAATATTTTGCTGCTGGAGCTAGATATTAAATATGTGGAACACTTCTCCCTCTGTTGGAATACCATAAAAATGAGGCAGATGGAGCTGAGAGAGTCTCTTTAGGAAGCACTGTCCTTTTTCTGGTGTGTATTGCAGCTGAAATGTTCTTGCTGTTTATTCTTCCTGGAATGCTTTGAAGATAGCTCCATGAGAGATTATAAAGTGACTTCAAACCAAAAGGTTAACAAATGATAGTAGATTGGTGAATGTTGAACAGAACAGAGGATTTGCTTTGGGGAAAGCATCAGGCAAAGAAAACTGGAAGTGCTTGGAATATACTGAAGAAATTAACTAAAAAGTCTATCAAGCCTTGCACAGCTTCCCCTGACTTCAGTGGGAGTTACGCTCACTTTTGCCAGGGATGAAATTAGAAGAGTCTAGGGGGAATAAGATGAATGGGCAACTGATACAGAGGATGAAGTGTATTCAGATTTCTGAATGAGAACTTCCCATTTATGTAGCTGTGCAAGAAAAGTCAGAAGCCATGTAAAAGCCTCTGCTTCTGCCACCCATTTTAATCATGAAAGCAATGGCAGAGGTAATGACTTAACATACTGTTACAGAACCAGTGAGGAGGGGCAACAAGAGACTTACTTGGGGAGTAGAACACACAGGCCCATAAGAAGAGAATGAAAAGGAAGAGCCAGCAAAAGGCTTTATTTACTGGTGTGCAAGGCAATGATAGCATATCCTGGATGGAGCCGAGACAGTAGTCAGAGAAAGAAGTGGTAGTGTGCAGCAGCTCAAAATACAGCACAGATAAGAATTAAAGAGATGGCACTTGCCAGGAATACAAATTAGTTGTTGTTATAGGAGATGACTGAAAAGCATTGAGTGGGCCATTGGCAAAATAAAGAAAACAAGATACTTTGTTGTGCCATGGGCACCAGGGTAAGATAGTTGACTAAAAGAGGGATGAGAATGCTGCAGAAAGCAGTTTGTCATTGTCCATGTTGAAACAAGTAATACATATGAAGAGAGGTTGAAAAAAATGCAGCATGACTTCAGAGACTTAAATGTGCAAAATATGATCAAGGTGGGAGATGTCTTCAGAGACTCCTAATATTGAATATGAGGCACATTTTGGAGACTGATATGATGCACAGCTGTAGCTAGGAGGAGTTGTAACATGGTATTAGCCTTCCACTTTAGTTTTGAGGTGATTACTCCTGTAAGACAGGTCCCAAATTAAGTGCCTCAGTTATGGATTCTTCCAGCAAACTCCAGAAGCACTAAACAGGATGGACTTTCTTTAATGATGTGCCAGTGAAAACTGTTCATCAAACAGAAGATGGGTCTTCTTCAGGGTGGTCCACAGCTCAGTGCCCTTCTTAGATAAAATAGTAAAGTTGGTTTCCCAGGCCCCCTGGTTGGTGGCTTCTATCAGACCTTTCAAATCTAATTTCCTCCTGGGATGGGAAGGAAGAGAGCTAAGTAAATTTAAGGATCCCCATGCTCTTCCTAAGAGGATGCCCTGATTTCAGATTAGAAACCTCTGGTTTTCTTTATTCCGTCCCTGAGATACAGGGGTTGCTTCCACCTTCCACCATGCCTAGAGGCTCTAACTCCCTAAAGGCTTTGTAGATCAGGTAGTCTAAGTCAATGGTTCGTAACCTTTTTAGACTCAAGGCACCTGTCAATAGACTTGAACAGTCACCCCTTGGAAAATGCAAGCTCTTAAACTTCCACTTGTTTTTTGACACAGAAAAGTAATAGAGCAATTCTTCTGTTGGAAAGAACTCAGAAAGACCACAGCATGTCAGAACAGTTTTAACTATGGATTCCGTTTTTTGAAATCTCTGGCTGTATCTTGTGAATCATTGCACACCTATCAGTGCTAACATTGCATGACACCCCACAGCATCCTTGAAAAGGTGTCAAGGTGCCCCAGGGTGCGATAGCACCCTAGTTGAGAATCACTGGTCTATCTATGGCCTGTTTTTTTCTTCTGCCTAATGAAGGAAGTCGCTTCTTTCATACTACAGCCAGAATAATTAATAATATACCACAACACAAGCACTTTGTATTCTTTTAATGTTGAGATCTTCCGTAGAGAGCAAAGATATTTTATTTGAGCATATGGGCAACCAGTTGGTTGTGTTCAGACCTAGCAGGTAGATTTTAAAATACGACAGTTGAGTAAGTAAAGAAGTAACATTTACTTCAGGCCAAAAAGGCTTGAATAAAAGTTTGATGGGAATGAGCTCCAACCAGGAAATAAGTGAAATAATAATAGATTCATAGATTGTAAGGCTGGAAGGGACCTCGGAAGATCATTGGGTCCAGCCCCCCGCACCAAGCAGGAAAGATAATGGGGGGTCAGGTGACCCCCGACAAGGTGACTGCCCAGTCTCCTCTTGAAGATTTCCAGGGTAGGTGTCTGCACCACCTCTGGAGGGAGCTGGACACCCTGACTGTGAAGAAGTTTTTCCTAATGTTGAGCCTGAATCGATCTTCTAGGAGTTTGTGGCCATTAATTCTGGTTTTCCCCTCAGGTGCCTTGGTGAACAGTTGCTCACTGAGCCCTTGATAGCATAATCATAAGTTTTAAAACATAATATGCAAGGAATTTTGATAAAAAGCCAGAAGAAATGCTTCATGACATCAGTTATGACCTTGCTTGCACCACCAAAACATGGTGGAGGATGAGTCATAGATTGGAATATTAGTCCAGATATGATTCTCTATTTGCAAAACAGAAAGGGGCAGAATGAGGGACACTTTTCTTCTGAAGCAAATTGAAGAGCAGCAAAATATAAAACAACAACGTGAAATGTAATTGCAAAAATAACGTGGGCTAAATTGTAGGAAAGGGGAAAAAACAAAAGAAATGGCGATGGATTTATGTTGTGGGCCATAGGGGTCAGATGGAATAAAACATTATATACTACTGGAACAATTATCAGAAATGACTAAATCACTGATGGGTAGCTTTAATTATCCAGACATCTGTTGAGCATCAAGCACAGCAAATATGAATCACCAAGGATGTTTTTTTGACTATATGGAAGATAATTTAATGATGCAAAAATGAGAGGAGCAAGCTAGAAGAAACATTGTTTTGGTCCTCACAGTGAACTAACATGGACGAAATGACAGAGAACCTGCAAAAAAAGGAGGGGTGTGTAGCTGGCAACAGGTGACCGTAAAACAAAGGACCTCAGTATAGTCTAAGTAGAGTAGGACCTAGCAGGTAGTATGACCATGACATTATATTTTGAAAAGCTAGTTATACAGAATTACTTCATAATGTAAGTCAGAATTACGTGGTGACAGCTATTGGTGTCAACCTCAAATGAACTTTTGTTGTCCAGTTTATTCTCTTTCTACCCTTGA
The DNA here is from genome assembly GCF_001723915.1 of Gavialis gangeticus. Classification (NCBI taxonomy): domain Eukaryota; kingdom Metazoa; phylum Chordata; order Crocodylia; family Gavialidae; genus Gavialis; species Gavialis gangeticus. The sequence goes on from NW_017728995.1 coordinate 65,304,254, forward strand.
ACTCTGCCCATCTTGTTCGGTCTGTTAGACTTTTCTCTATTCTGCCTTCTTCTGTCCTTGCTACCTGTATTGACTTCCCTTTATAGGATTATTCCACATATTCCATATACCTGAACAGGCTGGATGTTGGACCCCACTGAGCCAATGGCTTCCTGGTAATCAGTGCTTTTCAGTAGCAGAAGTGACACATCTTGCACGAGTCTGCATATGCCTTTTTATTTGCCTGACCCAACACTGCCACTGTTTGACTTGGATTTGAGGCCTGCAACAGGAGATTATTTAACAATTGCAGATGATAGGTTTGATGTCAGATGCAAGTTGAATGAGAGAAACTTTCTTAATACAAGCCATAGTGAATCCTTTTGGAAGTTCATTTCAGACAGTGGAGGCACTCGTTCTTCTTGCGTACCTCCCACAAAGTCAGAGACCTTCCCCCAGCTACATTGTGTGTCCTGGCTCTGTGTCCAGCCCTGCCTACTGCCTGTCCTGTTAAGTCAGGGGCAACTAAAGTCCAACCTGTGGGCCAGATCTGGCCATCAGTGGACTCCATTTCCCAGCAGCCCCTGCCTGTGTGACTGGGGCTGATTTCCATGGGGACCCCAGCAGTAGTCGTGCTGTGATGGTGCACGGCCGGGATGTCCATGGAGACTGGCTCCAGCAGCACTGTACGGCAGCAGTGAGGCCAGCTTCTTCCTGGTTGGGGGAGTGTGCTGAGGGTGGGAGTGGGTCAGGCTCATCTGCCGCTGCCTGTGCAGGGCAGGCAGCAGTGGTGCTATTGCTGGGAGAGGTGGCTATGAGGAATTTTGGGATGGCTATAGCCCCCCCCCAAGCCCTCCCCAATGCTGCCCCTGCTGGCAGCAGGGCATGCAGCAGGGCAGGGAGCTGCTTCAGAGCCCAGCTGGGATCTTGTGGCGGTAACAGTGTGGTCCAGAGCCACGGCAAAGCTGCAATCTGCAGCCTGCATGCTGTGGGCAGGGGTGTGCAGGCAGCAGATCATGGCTTTGTCTCAGCTCTGGACCACACTATCACTGCTGCAAGAAGCCAGGGCAGAGCTGCAATCCACTGCTTGCATGCCTCTGCCTGGGTTGTGCAGACTGCAGATCATGGCTCTGGACCCTGCTGTCACCACTGTGAGATCCCAGGTACGCTCCAGAGCAGCTCCCCAGCCTGCTGTGTGCCCTGCCAGCGCTGCTGGGGCCAGTCTCCATGGAAACCCCGGGCTTGGGCTGTCACAGCACAACTGTTGCTGGGGTCTCCATGGAAACCAGCCCCAGCCATGTGGGCAGGGGCTGCTGGGAAATGGACTCTAGCCACTGGCCAGGTCTACTATTTTGCCTACCCATCTTACATGCTCTTTGCACAACTTAGAGGGATTTCAAGGATGCTTTATCACCGCCTGACAAACACCTTACAAACTTGAGTGGGTTACATTGCATCTGCACATGTATTAATGTGCCTTTTCTAATGCGCATTAAATTTAGTACTTCCAGTGTGAGTACATTTGCACGCTCTTTTAGTGATGTTTAATGTGCAGTAGACTATTTTACTGAACGTTAGTATGTCATAGCTTTTTTTATGTGACATTTTAATGCAGCGTTTCCCAATCTTTTCTGTCCCATGGCACACTTACCTGGCCTTTTCTGTCCCACGGCGTACCGGCCAGACACGGACCAGGGCGTGGTGAGCAGCTGAACGTGGGGGGGAGGGGGTGGCTAGTGGCCAAACGCGGGGAGGGGGGCAGGATGTATCGGCACAGGCCTGGCTGGGGCGTGGTGGCAGCAGCACTGGCTGTAGCCAACCCCCCCTAAGATTCTGTGGCACACCTGGACATGGCTGACGGCACACTGGATGGGAAATGCTGCTTTAATGTGCAGTCAAATAGTCTAGTGTGCATAAAAGTGCGTATGTAGACATGCCCACTGTGAAATAGCTCTCTGAAATAGGTGGCATTGCCAATTTTCAGGTGGGGAAGCTAGCACATGGAGATTAAGTGCTCAAGGTCAGCAAAAGAGCCTGTGGTAGAGCTGAAACTAAATCACCATCCATTGCCAGAGGTCCTAACATGTTGGCATGGGCTACAAGTACATGCAAAGGGCCGTGTTCACCTACCCTCTGCCTTTTATTGTTTTCTGTACTTCTGCTTTGTTCCTTCATGACAGTGATTTAAAAGACAGCTGCTCAAGCAAACCCACAGAAAACGTGTTTTGCAAACCCTGCCCATTGTGCTGGGAATAGCCTTCAAGCAGCTCTGAAGCATCTGAGTCAACTCCTTGTGGTTGTCAATGCTCCTAGGGTCTTAGTCTCATTTTAACCAAACCAAGGGTCTCAACACTGGGGTCAGCAGCCCCTGCTCCTTTTTTCTTCTGCTTTTGAGGACTGCTTTCAATGGGATAATGACCATCTGCCACTAGAGTCAGGAAGAGCTCCAGGCTTTAAAAACTGACCAAACGTAGCAGCTAATCAGTTTAATAACACTACACAAATTTATTCCTACAAATGGTTGCAGATTTTCGTCTGAACCAAGCCATCAATTTGCTTTTCTTCTTGCCCAAAACCACATTTTTTGTCAAGGAAAGGCAGGTTATTCATCTTGACCCTTTAAGCTACCATTTTAACAGAACAAACTTCAGTAAATCTGCCTATTTATGGTTTACTGTAAAAGTTAGAGGATAGGAATACTTCCAGCCACTGTTCATTAAACTGTATCAAGATTTTGGTATACAGACAGCACAGGTAGCCTAGGCATTCCACTTCCTGATAATACAAAGTTACATTCCCACAAGTCCGAGTTACATCTTTCTATCATTGGGTTGCCATGGAGCATGTTATTTGTGCTCACGAGAACTAGTACTGACTAAGAACCCCTTTGTGCATTGTACATACAAAACAGAGAAATGGATAGATGCAAACAGATGAGGATGTATAGTGCAAGACTATTAGCCTGAGAGAGTGATCCCTGCACACCAACAGCCTAGCTAGTCTTATGTTGTCTGTATATGCTGTGGCAAAGAAGTTTGAAGGAGGGATTTGAAGGAGGATAATGAGGTTCCTTTGTAGATTTTTTCCAGGGCTCTCCCAGATGTGAGGGGGAAGCATGGGACACAGGAGGAAGGGGCTTGGTTGGGTGAAGAACACTGGCCAGTCTGAGTCAGCCTCTCTATACTGAATAAGAGAGGGAAAGTGAAAACAGGCCATGGAGAACCTTGAAAGTGAAGTAGCTTATGTTTGATATGTCAGACAAGGGGAACCTGGTAGGGAGATGCAATGAGATTGATGACATGTTCAAATTAGCAAACTTTATAGCAGTATTTTGGATAGATATTTGTGGAGCAGCATTGCTTTTGCCAAGAACAGAGAAAAGGATGCTGCAGTAACTGGGATGGATAGGTAGGAAAGGTTGCGTCTTGGAGAGGGTCTGCAGACAGAAAGCGTGAGCTTTAGACATAGCCTGGATATGGGGACCTAGAGAGGTTTTAGTCAAAGAAAATGCTCAATTTACAAGCCGGGGTGACAGGCAAAAAATCATGAAAGGAGGTTCTGTGCAAGGCTTAGTGGAAAATTAGAGAGCTCTGTTTTAGTCAGATACAGTGTCCAAGGGGAGACATCAGAGGGACAGAGCAAGATTTCAGTTTGGACATAAGTAGATGGTTCTGGAGTGGAGAGGTAGATCTGCAAGTTGTCAGCATAGAGCAGGTAGTTGAATTTGCATTTGCAGATAAGATTACCCAGAGATCGGTATAAAGAAAGAAGAATAGGGGACCTGGAATTAGAAGAACTCAATTCATACTTCCATGAAACATAACTCTGCCCTCAGGGTTTGATGCCCAGTTTGGGAGAGCACGTTTGCAGTCATTCTTTCTATGAAAGTTTTCCTTATTCTCCTTAGAGGTTCTCAATGCTTGTCTATCTCCCAAAAGATTTGTACTGATAATACAGAAAGGAGAAGGTAGCACCTCACTCAAAGCTGGAATTCATCAAATGTGTCAAAACTGTAGCTTCATCAGATAGATCATGAGTTTCAAGTCAATTCTCCATGCCCCGCTTCTTCACAGTCTAGCAAGACTGTAAGGAGATGGAAGAAAGACTGTGTGTGCCACGACATGCCGTCTTACACACACACTGTTCCAAGGTTATGTCTTGTGTATTACATGAGACTGGGTCTCATTCCTCAACAAGATATTCCAGTCTCTGAATGTGCAGGACTGAATTTATGGACAGGAGTGCAAAATTGTAAAGATAATCTACTTATGGTAGTCAAGTGATAGGCAATTACCTTGGTTTTGATGCTTTCTTGCTAATCTACAGCCATGATAGATTATGTTGCCTCTGTAGGACACTGAAGCAGAGCATTCTTTCATCAGTATGCTTACTTAGGACTCAGAATAAGCCCCAGCATGTGCTTTACCAGTGCACCATTTTTCAATCAGTTTTTCAGCCATAATCAGATGTCATCATACATCATGGATGCCATTTCTGGAGCCTGTGAGCAATCCCTACATTTTGGTGCCAAACTGATCGGTTTCATAGCGGATGGCATAAGTGTACAGGGCCATTTCACTTGTGTGCAATACAGATGTTCACATTTTTCCTATGCAAAAATTATTGAGCGCTTTCAGAATATTTCTGTATAGGGAGAGGGCTTCATGCTTGCCACCATGTTGTTGATATTTGTCTTTTTGAACACTTCTCCAGTCCATGTTTGAACTAGTCACTTCTGAAGCCTCATACTACAAGAGTCTGAATCTTCTGGTGTCTCACTTCATGGAGAATGAACGTCTGAAAAAGATCTTACACCAATCTGAGGCTCACATCCTCTTCTCCAATGTCCTGGATGTCATGGCAGTCAGCGAACGGTAAGTCAGAGGCCATTAGACTTTTGGGTCTGTGGAGTGAGACAGCCTTTTCCCACTGGCTCAAGTGACTTCTCTTCTTTTCAAAGAATCTGTAGACCTACTAACTGGCTTCAGTTGCATGGGGCCTGGGCTTAGGCCTTTAACTGCCCATCAGGATTAATATCAATTCTGGTTTTCCCCATCTAGTTTCCTCTTGGACCTTGAGCAACGGGTGGAAGAGAATATTGTGATTTCAGATGTGTGTGACATTGTCTACCAGCATACAGTAAATCACTTCTCAGTGTATGTGACCTACGTCTCCAACCAGACCTACCAGGAGAGAGCTTACAAGCAGCTTCTGTGAGTTTCTTTTTCTGATCCTGAATTATTTGGCAAAAAATGTACCTTCATGTCTAACCTGGTCATTTACAAGGGAGGAATAAAAATTAATTTGGAAAAGGGGACACTCATTCTTTTCCCAATCTTAGCCTGAATCTATTTACAATAAAAACAATACAAATAATTTAAATTTGTAAGGGTGGCATAGCAAGGTACAGAAATAGCAAACCAAGAACGTTCAGAGCCAACATTTACAGATTGCTGAAATATTAAATACACAGCTGAACACACAGCTGTGAAACCTGCATATTTTTTGACTTGCGAGCTAGGGCAAAAGTCACAAATATAAAGATGATGTGATCTCAACTCACTCTTACCAAGTACAATTGCAGCCTTCTTGAGAGTCACAGGGTTTGGCCAAGCAAGTACATTACAGCAAAGAAAGAGGAGGCAGAGACTGATTGTACACCAGCTGCTCCACGGTATGAGTTTAGCTGTACACCTGGACCCCGCAGCAAGTTGAAACTAAACCTTGGTAGTTTAACCCTCTCTTATTAAGGGGTCATGCCACAAATTTGCCTCCACCCTCCACAAGTGCCACTACAAATCGCCTTCCCCTGCCTAAGCTGCTGCTCTGCTTTCTGCTCCCTGCCATGTACTCCTTGCCCAATCTGCTGCTCTGCTTTCTGTGTCCTGCTCTATTTGCCACTGTGCTGTCTGTCCCCTCCCTGATCGGCTGCATGCGACACACAGAAGCTGCCTGTGCCACTTGTCCACTGTCCTATAAGAAGCTGATATATTCTTTTCTTGAAATATTTTATTTTTTTAATAATAAGAAGCCATTTTCCTCAGCTCATCCTGATCTATTCTTATACTACAAACAGGTTGTGGAGATCAGAGGATCCTATCCCAGATATTTTCTCAAGTAATTTCAAATCCAGGAAGTCCGTATCGTCCAGCCACGGTGTCTCTTCTACCCCATCATAACAAAGGGCTGATGAGTTTGCACTTGAAAAAGTGGATTTTTTTTGTCTCCTTAGTAACAATGCCTTGGATTTCTTTTCAGACAGTCCATTGCAGATTCCCCCTATGTATTTCCCCATTTTAGCCACAACTATTTTAGCTGGGTTGGGATGAATATGGCAGAGTATGGCCCCTTTCCTTTCTCTGCTCTCTGAAACTGATCATCTGACCCCAGAGCATACTCTACAGACTTGCGGCAGTCTCTGCTAAAAAGTAAACTCTTTGCTGGGCTTGATAGCCTGCTCTTTTCTAGTGGGGCACACCTCAGTGTTTCCCTGGGCCGGAGATGAGCAGTGCATTGTGAGGCACTATGAACAAAATGAACCTTGGAGCATGAACAGTTTGACTAGGGTGGTCACTGGTCCTGCTTTATACCAGACCATCCCATTTTTAAACCCTTTGTCCCCTGGTCCATTTCTAAATGAAGAATGGATGGCAAGAAGTCCTGTTTTTCAGTTCATTGGTGAAAATACATGTCAGTCATTTGTCCTCGTGGTTCTGTTGGCTGTGCCTAGAGGTAGGGTGGTGCACAGCCAGGAGGAGCAGGGCTCAGAGCCAGCCAGGGAGGGAGTGGCCTTTTTATGGTGGCCCTGCCTCTTGCTGCTAATTGGTCAAGGGGTGTGGTGGCCCCACCTTTTGCTGCTGATTGGCCAAGGTGGTGGTCACCTGATTTGCTGAGGGGGGGGGTGGTCCTGCCCCCATCATCCAGGGGATGTCTTGTATTTTGGGGCTGGGTGGGTGGCCACCCTAAGTTTGACTAAGGCAACTGGCTAACTGCAGAAGAGAAATGGCAAATCAGCTACAATGTGGTTGGGGTTCACTGGTTTCCTAGAGTGGGAGCCCAAAATGTGGCATCTCCCATGTCTGGGAAACGATGTGATCTGGCTGGTGTGGGGAAGGGAAGAGTGATTTAGAGCTTCCCAAGCAGGCTGGAGAACTTCATAGTGCTGATCTGAACTGGCACCTGGGTGTTTTGTCAACTATGCGCCAGCATTGGATTCTGTGATTTTCCAATCAGACAATTACAACCTCTCTCAGGTTTGGTGATTCATGCAGAGACGCCAGCATGAGAATACCTACCTTATCCTGAAAAATTCGTTTTTTAAAATCTCTCCTGCTTTGTTTTTAGCCATGTATGTTAACAACAGGTTTCAAACAGAATTAGTAGTTTCTTTGCATCTTTTTGCCAGTTGGGACTCCCGTAGTGTTAGTTTCCTCATAGTGGGGCTTTTCAGTTGCCAAAAAGCAAGTCAAGTAGAGGGAGCTTTTTGATAGCAGTGCTTTGTTTATAGCAGTTAGGACTTGTGAGGCTCCTCACTGCAGCAATATATTTATATTCACAATAATTTGCCTGCTGTGATTTCCATGTGGCAGGACCCTGGCCATGCCAAGAGGATCTCCTGTGCTGTGTACTGCTCAGCTGTAGGCCCCGTTTAGATTTTCATCCTACCACTAACAGCCAGAACTCGCTGCGCTTGAGCTGCTTCATGGCATGTCTTGTTCTCATGACGGTGTAGATATTACTGTGCCACCGTGATCCAACTGCGTAAAAATATATAATTATGCCTCTGAATCATCCACTTGGACACACTCCCCATTCACACACTCCTACGCACACAGTATATGCTGCTAATCTATATGTGCTACACATGTAACTCCACTACAGTGATTTGTGCATTAAAAGTCTATTTTTTCATCCCCTAGTGCTAAAGATAGATTGAGCATTAAACCAAAATACTCCTAGGAGCATTCAGTAAATTTATTTTCCTCTTTTTTGAGATGACCAGACAGATGCTGACTCTGGGAAAGGTAGTGCCACACAGGTGTAACACACACAAAGAGTGAACAAAGCTCTTTCCATCTTGTCTGTCTCAGCCAGGACAAGCCAAACTTCCGGGAGGTGATATCACAGCTGGAGTTGGATCCCAAGTGCAAAGGCCTGTCTTTTTCATCCTTCTTGATTTTGCCATTTCAAAGGATCACTCGACTGAAGCTCCTTGTGCAGGTACAGCTCATTGCCGTCTCTTCTCTCAGTTCTCCATGTTGTTCCGGGACTCCCTTACCTGGCTGTCCTGACCAGAAGGCCTTTCAAACCAATTTAGACATGCACCCTTTTGTGTCTTAGCTAGGCTCAATATCAGGCTTAGAGCTAGGTGAATTTCTTTTTCCAGAAAACTCAGCTTGGTTTCAAGTTGTCCCACACCTATTTGCAAATTCAGGACACCATGTAGTTTCAGCTGGAAAAGTTTTTTGGGGCTAGATTCACAAGATTGACAGAAAAGGTGATGACAGTGGCAAAAATACATCTTGAATAGGTGGAGACCTCATGCAGGATATGGGAGACCCCAGATCCATTGCTTGTCCTTCCTGATAAAATTGGAACTCCTCGTACCCCTCCCAGGTGAGGGCCCTAAACTGCAAGGCTGTCAGGTATTCCAAAATAGGGCGCACTCCATGTGTCCTGTCTGTGCTGTTTTGCTTTGTATAAACACATTCAGTGGAGCAAGCAATTGGAACCCACATACCCTCTTTGCCAGAGGGAGTGTCCTAGACACCAAGCTAGGGTGTCTCTCCCACTCTCTACATAAAATACTTCATTAGCAGGGATTTTAAGGAGGAAAAACATTATTTTTTTTCTTTTTAAGGAGAAAAATGTGGATTTGCACTTTAAAGGAGAAAAATGCAGGAAATGGTGGGCTGCCCCTTGCAGGCTGGCAGAGTTCCAGCCTGCAGTGGGCTGCTTGGGGCTGAGGGGAGCAGGAGAAAGGCAATCAGGCAGGTGGCGCCACGTGCATGTGAGCATGCACACAAGCATGTGGCAACCAGGCAGTGGTGAAGAGCAGCAAACATAGCTCCCTGCAGGTAAGTCTGTGGTGGGGGAGGGCAAATTGATGACCCCACAATGAGGGAGGGAGTTGGGTGGGGCTAGAGGTGCTGCCGACCTGGGATGGTATGTGGGGCTGGGGCAGGAATGCATGGCCACAGGGCCTGAGCGTCCCCACAGGTGGCTCATCTGGGAGGTGATTGGGGGGGCTGATTCCTCACTGCTGTGCGCACTCCCAGGGAGGGGGCATTGGGGGACACATACCTCCAGATTTGTGCACTAGATGGGGGTGGATGCAGGATGCCTGCTGTGGGCTTGGGGCTCACTTCCCCTGCTGCCCTCCCCCTGGGGCGCTCTGCGGCCCAGCAGGTGCAACCCAGTGCAAGAGGGCAGAGCAGGGTGGGGAGGCTCACTGCTACTGCCAGGAGCCCCACGCCACCACGGTGAGGCACCCCCTGCCCTCCTGGCAGCAGCGGTGGCAGCATGGAGTTGTGCCCAGTGCTACTGCTGGTCGGGCAGGGGTGCCTTGCCATGGCAGCGTGGGGCTTCTGGCAGTGGCACCAAGCCTTACCGCCCTGCTCTGCTCTGCCATGTCATCTGCCAGGCTGTGGAGACCCCAGGGAGATGGCAGTAGGGCGGGGAGCCCAGAGCTTACAGCAGACAACCTGTATCCACACCCCCTCCCCACCACTCCACAGGCTCCACGCCAACTGTGTCGCCCACAGGGGAGGGGGAACCAGGCTCCATGCTTCACTCTGGCTGCAGCAGCCACTGCATCCCGTGGGCGGCAGCTGGGGCTCGGGTGCTGCTGGGGGCAGCAGGGGGCTATGGGTCGCAGGTGAGGGGCACCAGCATGGCCAGGGGGCTGTGGTTTGGGAGTGAGGGGCAATGGTAGGGGCAGGGCACCATATCAGGGCTGCTCAGTGCCACAAAGTGGGGGAGGGGACTGCTGCAGCTGCATCCTGGTGAGCAAAGGGAGCTTTGATTTTCTATAATAAACTCAGAATCAAATGCCAAAAGATATAGGTATTTAAAGGGTTTTTTTATTATAATGACCAAGACACTGGTCCACTTCCAAATTGCTTTAAAATTGTAAATATATCAATAAAAATTATGTTCAACTGATACCTATATATATAGTGGCATTTCATTGTAATAATGGAAGAATGTGGAGGGGGGGGTCGTTAATCAGATAATTCAGGATCCCCTCCCCCCCTTAAATCAGAGAATTTGCTATTTGTAAACAGAGAAAACCTGGATCCCTGTCGATTAGTCACTGAGACAAAGTGGGACAGCTTCAACAGGAGGGACTGGGGGAGACCCACCTCAGAGAACCCTCTCAACCTAGTGGTTAAGGCACTTGGCTTGGAGATCCCTACCTGTGGAAAAGGTCTGGCAGCAGCCACCTCCACACTGCCTTGTCCTTGTGCTTCAGCTGTGATTTGCAGAGCTTGCATTTATTCTCAGAAGGCATGCTTTCTACTCAGTGCTAGCTGTAGTAGATTTTAAGTAAATATCTGCCCACTAGCAACAGGTCAAGACCAACTACTGTGTTACTTTTATGTAGGTCACTCCACAGCAGTCAGATTGGATCAGCATTCATTTAGCTACCAGTGTGTGTTAGATGTGAACCAGCAACGTAATGGTGCAGGGTTCTGTATTCCATTGTCCTTTCTATAATTATTACATAAGGAAGTCAGCATTAGTACCAGAGATAAATGCTGAAAAATACCCTGTCTTATGAGTGTGTGATAGATATTAATATAGCTTTTGCCTTTTTTTTTTTTTTTGCAGAATATTCTGAAGAAAGTGGAAGAGAAATCTGAGAAGGAAGCCACTGCCCTTGAAGCACACAAGGAGCTGGAAACAGTAAGTCTGATGGCAAATGTAAAGAGACTGACAAGTAACTATCATCTAGTGGGCATTGTTCATTCCAGGTGCCAGTCCGCTGATCCCACGGATGAATTTGGCCCATCGCGTTTCAGAGAATTTTTCTCCCCACCCTCAGACCATGCTAACAACTAGCAAATGAGATTTTCATCAGACAAGGGCCTCTATATATGTTTGATAGGAGATTCTAGAGAGAAAAGTTTCTTCTGTCTGGGAATGCAAATTATTTTTGCAGGTACTTGAAGGTGATGGATTCCATGGAGAGATTTGAGTAATTAGCAGAAGTAGAGTGAGAGACAGGCTGTTTTCATCCAGCAGGGAAAACTACATTGTCTGACCTTGAATAACGGTTTCCTAACAAAGTTCTTTTCATGAGTGCTTAAGATTGTATTTCAGCCTTATTCCAAGGGGATCTTTAGGAAGGTTCAGTATATAGGCAAGATTCAGATAAATTGGTTATTGCGTGCTGGATTACACATTTTGGGTCACTTGCAAAACAAGGAGGAACACTTTCTGGTGTCTTCAGAGCTGGAGACCTCTTTGCCTACATGGGACACTGTCTGTGATGACTTCCATGGTAAATGTTTGGATGTTCTAAAAATTTCTTAAGCTATATTGGCTCAGGTCCTTCAGAAGCTGAAAGGCTGGAAGTAGATCATGCCTTTCTCTATTACTTTGAGCTTGTGGATTGTGATTAATCCCATGTCTTATGATTTAAATAAAAAATATTCTAAACTGGAAGCTGTGCTCAAGTGTCAGCCTTCCAGCCATTGCTGGAGGAAGGTTTTATAAACAAAGGGTTCTCAGGTTTGTCCTGGAGTGTTGCACAATGTGCCCTATGTGTAATCATTGAAAAGAAGTTAAAGTCAAAGCTCCATCTTGTTGACAGCAACATGTCAGTGTGCACTGCATGGCATTGTATCTTTATAAGGTGCCTTATGATGTATATGTTATTTTTGAGGCCCTATGAGACTGTTGCTCAAAAGTCCAAAGAGGGCTGCTATGTTGCAAGTCATAAGGTTAGCTATGGTACAGAGGACCATTCTTCCTATCCTACCAATATTTGCTAATGCCGTTTATAAATCCCTATAAGTGACCCATTTGAACATTTTTAAGTTGGAGTAAGAAGTTAGATCTTGTTAGTCTTTAATTACTTATCTCTTGTTTTGTCAGAGGACAGCAGGTGGCACTGTTACCTATGATCTTATGCAGTGGGGCTTAACCCCAGGCAAAAAGCCAGATCTGGTGTGCAGAGCTGTGTCATCTGGTATGTGGGATTCCCCACAAGTCAGAAAATTTGGAGACAGGAGAGTGGTGTTAGCATTAATTGCCATACCCCTCCTGCCAAATTTCCAGACCTATGGGAAGCCCTGCCAGTTGGACAAAGTGGACCTGAACACTAGATCATCCCTATGTGTGGGGCCCAGCTGCCATCTGCACACACATAGGGTTCAATCTGCAGACCAGCCCTGTGCCACTCTTCTGGTCCACAGGGCCAAAAGGTTGGGCACCACTGATCTCATGGATTCTTGTGCTTGGTTGTGAGCAAGTTTTTACTTGTTGATTTTCTGACATTCTCTTTGGAGGAACTGTGGCAAGCACAAATTTGCTTTCTCCCTTAATCTCTCTAATTGGAATTAATTCCTGAGAAAGAAGTGCTCCACATGAACCAGAGATTAATGTTTGGGCCAAGGTCCCTGGGAAAAAAAATGCTGTCTGCATGCTGTTTTTGGCCATGTCTTTTTCTGGGATTTCATAGATTTCATAGACATTAGGGCTGGAAGGGACCTCGGAAGATCATCAAGTCCAGCCCCCCCGCCCAAAGGGCAGGATTGATATATGTGCCAGTCAGTCTCACTATAAAATGTAACCAGACTCAGTGTTACTGGTGTCTCATCCAACAGGAAGCTTTAAGACCCTAACATCTGCTACTGCTTGGCAGAGGGGTAACAGTATCTTATTGAAAATAATTTTTGGCATCCTTCACATCCATCTGCAGCTGATACTACATGTGTACATTTTGGATAGGATGCTGAGAAAGGAGAAGAGGTGATCTATAGCCAGTTGTAGCAGTTGCACCTGCTGTGGAATCTGGAATATTTGCTTGATAATGGAATTAGTCCGTCTCTGAATATAGTTTAAAAGAGCCATATAATTTTAATCTCCTAAATAGAAACTTCAAGCTTACTCTCTCGTCTTTTTGTTCTTCAGAGGAATTTAGGGATGGTGAAAGGGAATGATAGCGAAGTGTGATCAATACTTGTTGTTAGTTCAGTTTCAGTCATTTTATACCATGGATTATCATCAGTGTCATTATTACTGCTGCGGAATTTGTGCTTAGGGTGATTCTTTTCTGCATATGCATAGTGCAGTGCCTAGGACCCCCCACAGCCAATGGATGTTCAGCCAAGAACTGAGATTTCAAACTGTACTTCTTGGTTTTAGGAGTGGAATTTTGTCTGTCTTTTGTACTCTTTAAGGCTTCCATTGATTTCAGTGGGAGCCAGATCTGGTCCCTACTGTTACCTTTGCACTTCTGTAACATAGGCTAGCAACAATGCCTTTACACATGAAAGCTTTCAGAGACTCACCGTAAAACATGCCAACAGCTTTCCAAGTGGTATTTCCCTTGTCCTCATTACAGTAGTGCTGACTCTGTGGTGCTCACTTGTGCAGAAAAGTTTGTTGTATTTGGTTCAGCTATCTGTGGGAGGAGGGTGCTGCAGCAGCGAAGAGACATCAGTCTGGAGTCAAACCTGGGGCTCGTTTTCTTTCCCCAGGTAGTGAAGGCATGTAACGAAGGTGTCAGGAAGATGAGCCGAACGGAGCAGATGATTAGCATCCAGAAGAAACTGGAATTTAAGATCAAGGTATAAGCACAGATTGTGAACCCCTGTGGCGATAATAAGTGCCCACAGTGCCCTTGGCTCTAACAAGCAATAATTCACCTTTAATTAAGTGTCCAGAAATGATTTTGTATTGGGGAGTATCCATCTAAGCATGTTACTCCTCCATTTCAATACCACTTAGTTGTTGCCTGTCTCCGTTCCATTATAATTAGACTCAGCTGTCCTAGCTGCATTAGCCTTATATGATAATGGGCGCTAGTCCTTCCTATAGTATGTTACATCCACAGCACTACGTTAAGCAAACATCATTAGAGTTCAAGGTCAAACTAAAAAGTTAGGAAATAGCCAAATAAAGTTTGCCTGTGCAACCTTAACTCAGCCCTGTTGTGTACAGCAATCCCTAATTACACTACTACATAAGTTTCTCCCCACTGCACCCTTGCCCCAGTCAGCATCTCACAAGTTATTCAATGTTTCATTTAGTGTGGGGCCTCAGGTTTTATTAATGCACCTTGCAAACTGTGACATGAATACAGATCTTCTCTCATGTTATTTTGATGTTCTTACGACAGTGTCCAAGTGCTTCACAAGCATAAATAAGCTTACCTCCACAGCCCCTTGTGGGAAAGGTGCCATTTTCCCCATTTTATGGCTGAGGAAATGAAGTGCTGAGAGATAAGAGACCAAAAATTTTCTCTGATTTTGAATGACTTGATTTTCCAGAGCAGTTTTAAAAGTTATGCTCAAGGCCAGCTTCCTGGACAGCTCTGGGGACTCAGCGCTTCTGCAAATGTAGACCCAGGTTTCTCAAATGGAGCACCCCAAAAATGAAGCAGATTCAGTGACCAGTGAAGCTCAGTGGCAGAATGTACTTCTGTTGGGTGCAATTCAACTGCCTCAGCTGTGAAATTCTCTTCTCTTCTGGGAATCCCTGATCTCATGCGTCCCCTATCTTCCCCCACCTCCCAAAACACTTCAGCAGCTTCAGAGAAAAAGATTTTGGAAAAAAATACATGGTTTTGCCCACACTATAAAACAACAACAACAACAACAAAAGTACTATGTTTTGGTTGGAAAGTTATATAGTTCCTCCATATTTTGAATTGGTGACTTGAAATTTTGCAGAAGGGTGATGTCGGTTAGGGAGGAGCGTGCCTTTTGCCATCCTTATAAAAATTTGCCCCAATTTGTCCAAACTATGTGCCTCTGAAAAATCTCAGTTAAGATTTGTGAGCATTTGGCAACTACATTCTCTGAAGATCCAGTAAGTCTAATCAGGTTGATCTTTCTGCCAAATTTCAAGTCACTGATCCAAAACACAGGAGAACTAGAGCTTCTTAACAAAACAATAGTAACATTAAGATGGGTGATGGAGTACATTTTTCTGCAATCTCGTTCCCTGAAACTGCTGGACTGTTTCAGCTGACACTTTAAAAAAATGTTTAAAAAAAATCACTGAGTCAGACATCCAGTGTGGAAAATTTCAGTCCAAATAGTTAGATTGCAAAGTTATAAGTGATTGAAAACAGGATGTCATTATGGGAATGTCAGGTCACTGTGCCAGCTTCATCTGCAGTCATTGCCTTTAACAGTTAAAGCCTGTAACATCCCACTAGCCATTGCAAAATAATTAAGTATTCCATTCCCATTAAAGTTTTTATGCCCTTCAGTAGCCAGATTTGCTGTTTGAGTGTGTTATTGCTCTTCCTCCCTCCCTCATAGGAGTATTCAGAAATCATTGTCCTGGCTTTGCCATCCCTCCTTGCTAGGCTTAGTGCTTTGCATGTATCCATCTGCTATCACAACTGCAGGTCACTTTCTTCGTTAATGTAAGCCTTGTTCTTCCAGAGTATAGTGAGACACCATGATAGGGCCCTACCTCACCTTCCACCATACACTGACGTTAACCTGTTTCTCTTATTGTTTTAAGTGTGCTGTAAAGGAGCTTGTGTTACTTAACCTGTGAAAATGACTGCTCTGCTGATCTTTGTTTTATCCCCACAGTCTGTGCCCATCATCTCTCATTCCCGCTGGCTGTTGAAACAGGGGGAACTGCAACAAATGAATGGCCCGAAAACATCACGCACACTTCGCACCAAGAAGCTGTTTCGAGAAATATACTTGTTCCTCTTCAACGACCTGTTGGTAATTTGCCGGCAGATTCCTGGGTGAGTTTGATATGCACGCACTGTACAGATGTGCCTCACAAGCATCTATCCCCCATGGGTTTGGACAAGTATATATCTTGACCTAGGACTATCCAGATACCATCTAAAGTGCACCAGTCCACCTGGTGCTATGTCACAGCATCTCCTTCCAGAGGGACTCCCCAAAGGTCTCTCTGGATACTTATAGTGTATATGTCTTATGAGTTAAGCATATTAATGAGCTGCAGACCCATTCTCAGGGCAATCCAACCTTCACAGAACTTGTGGCAACATTATAAATTTCAGCCTGGGCACCCTGTTGTTAGAGGTGAGAACTTCGCCACTGATTTCAGTGGAGCTACAGAAGTTGAAGGTTTGACTCTTGGAAGTTTGCCTTGCTCTCCTGAAGAATATCCTAAGCCAATAAAATGTTAACTAAAGCAGACTTGCCTGAGCAGCTGGGAAAGGCTCAGTGACAGGTGCATGCACACGTGTGGATAAATCCATACTGGAGGCTAGGGATTGCATCTTGCACAGAATAACACTATCTAGGGAGAGAAATCCCAGCCTTGGTTAGGAGCGTGCAACTTGTGACTAACGAAATCCTACAAACAAAAGAGCAGAGATGCCAGAAAAGGAGATCTTTGTGACATTAACACAACTTGTTGGGAAGAGTATCTGTTCAGTCAGGTGTTTCTAATATGTGTTGCCATAGTGTCTGCGTGCTTGGAAACACTGTGGTCATATTGCTGTTGCTATCCATAAAACATTTTACAAACGTGTATGAATGAAGCCTTACAGCCCCCAGTAAGGAATCACTCTCTCATAGGAGAGCTGAGACAGAGATCACATGACTTGCCTAGTGCCATTAAGGAACCGTGTGATGGCAGGCAAGAAAGGAACCCATCATCTCTACCAACATCCTGAGGAATAGCCAGCACGGGTTTGTTGCGGGTACGTCTTGCTTGACCAATCTCATTTCCTTCTACAACCAGGTGACCTATCACCTGGACAAGGGAGAAGAGATTGATGTCATATATCTTGACTTCAAAAAAGCCTTCGATCTGGTATCCCATGATCACCTCTTGGCAAAACTGGCCAATTGTGGCCTTGGGTCCACCACGATCTGCTGGCTGGGAAATTGGCTTCGTGGTTGGACCCAGAGGGTGGTAATTAATGGAAGTCACTCATCATGGTGTCCTGTGACCAGTGGGGTCCCCCAAGGCTCTGCCCTTGGACCCATATTGTTCAACATCT
>NW_017728995.1:65326414-65368419 GCF_001723915.1 Gavialis gangeticus
GACCAAAACGCTGGCTTGCATCCATAGATGCTTCTCAAGCAAATCCCAGGACGTCATTTTCCCCTTGGACTCAGCCTTGGCGAGGCCGCAGCTGGAGTACTGCATCCAGGTTTTGGCCCCACAATTCAAAAATGATGTGGAGAAGCTTGAGAGAGTCCAGAGAAGAGCCATGCACATGATCAGAGGTCAGGAAAACAGATTACGATGACAGGCTGAGAGCTATGAGGCTCTTTAGCCTGGAAAAGCGCAGGCTCAGGGGTGATCTGATGGCCACCTATAAGTTTATCAGGGGTGACCACCAGTATCTGGGGGAACGTTTGTTCACCAGAGCACCCCAAGGGATGACAATGTTGAACGGTTATAAAATACTGCAAGACCGTTTCAGGCTGGACATAAGGAAGAATTTCTTTACTGTCCAAGCCCCCAAGGTCTGGAACAGCCTGCCATCGGAAGTGGTTCAAGCACCTACATTGAACACCTTTAAGAGTAAAATTGGATGCTTATCTTGCTGGGATCCTATGACCCTAGCTGACTTCCTGCCCTTCGGGTAGGGGGCTGGACTCTATGATCCTCTGAGGTCCCTTTCAGCCCTGATGTCTATGAAATCTATGAAACCTCTAGAAATTGTCTCTCAGACCTCATTGGAGTTCTGTAAAGGGGAACCCAGGCCTCTCCCAGCCTGACTGACGAGCCCTCCTCTCTCTCTCTTACCACTGCAGTGACAAGTACCAGGTGTTTGACTCAGCACCCCGAGGGCTTCTCCGGGTGGAGGAGCTAGAAGACCAAGGACAGAGCTTGGCCAATGTCTTCATCCTGAGGCTGTTGGAGAATGCAGATGATCGGGAGGTTAGCTACATGCTAAAGGCATCGTCCCAGTGAGTATAAAAATGCTGTCATTCCATCAGCAACACCTGCTTGGTCCCCTCCAACCAGTCTGCCGGTGTGGCCTGTCTGGCATCAGAGTCTTCTCCAGCAGGTCAAACCGAAATTAAACATAGGAGGACTGCCCCCCACAGTTTTTCCACAAATAGCAATGGCCCAAGGGACCCACCATAAAGCTAAATGAGTTTGTTTCCTGTAGGAAGCTATTTGCAACATCCTTGTGGACAATGCACTCAGGTTTCTAGGGTGGGTTGGCCAGTGATTAGGAATGATTTGAAGAAAAGTGTCTGTCTGGTTGGCACTTCAGAGTAAATGAGGTGAGCGGGATCCCTGCAGTGCATTTATACTGGTGCAGCCTGACATGGATCCTGAAGGTTCAAACCACTTCAAAGACAAAACCCATCTATCCCTTCAGTTGCAACTAACCCCTTCATTGTATACCCTGCTGCTCAAACACAGTCACAAGGACATTCTATTTAGAAGTGAATGCAGGAGTCCTGTTTCTGTTTTTGATCTTCTCCCATATCCAGCCCCAATGCTGAAGACAGCCCTCAGCTTGCTCACTGAGCCCAAACTCCACTATGCGGGGCTTTGCAGGCACAGGTGCCTGCATAGCCAGTGTTTTAACATTTACTTGGTGTCATTTGCCCCTTCAGACAGTGGAAGCATAAGTGTAAGCCCAACAGTTTAAAAACCATGTTGTTTAACAACCATCAGAGCAGATTTCCAGCTCAGGCTGGCACACTGATCTACCCAGTAGTACCTCAGGGCCAAGGTGAGGGCAAGCAACCAGCACAGTCACTCTTCTCAGCTCCTGCAGGCTCCTCTTGTTCAGGGTGAGTAACAGGGATGCTATGCTGGTAGGGACATTGAGCACCTCAAATCTTGTGCCCAGGAGAGGTGCATAGCCAGGGAGAAGGGATAGTGCTTGCACTTAGGCAAGGGTTGGTTTATCCAGTACCACTGACTACACTGTTTTTGGTAGAGAAGACAGCTGCATTGAATGAATGGAATGACGTTTCCATTTCCCATCACTTGCGCCTCTGCAAAGTTCTCATTGGTAGAGCATGGCAAGGACTTGTGCTCAACTCAGCAGCTTCTCTCCATCTGCTGTCTCAGCAGCACCTGCCAGGCTCCAGAGCTGCCTGGCAAGCAGAGAACTAAGTTATGTTAGCCCCCCAGCTCTGCCCTTCCACCCCCCCAGCTCTGCCCTTCCTTGCAGGAGAGCTGGAGATGTCAGCATCTTCCGTGGCTGAGCTCCAAATCAGAGAGCAAAGAATGAATGATAATGGGGAGAATCAAGGAATAGGAACTCACAAAGCCCCTGGCATGGGTTGGGAAAGTGAAAAATGGAGCATAGAATCCACAACATGTGTGAGCGAGAGCTGCAGGGGGTCTCTGAAATGGGGGAGGAGGGGAAGTCCATGGGGATCTTGTTGAGGGGAAGGCAAGCATTCAGCCTACAGGAGCAGCCAACCACATAACACTTATCCTGGCTGATCTCAGCATATTTCACTGGTTATGCTGTGGCCCCTTCTCAGGTCCTGTATTCCCAGTCAGAGCATACCTTCCTAGCACTGGCGTGTCAGCTGGTGATCACACCTCCACACCACCGTCAACTCCTGACATCTTTGTTCCCTTGACAGTCTTTTCCTTGGAGGAAATTTCAGGATAATTAAATGTGCAGATATAGCTACAGGTTAAGTTTCAATTTAGGCATTAAAGCCACAATCCAGAAAACATATAGTTGTGGGCTCTCCCAGCAACTAACTCAGGCACTTTGTAAGTATAAATGTTGACAGTCATAGGCACCAACATGAAACGCAATTGATTTGCAGGGGTTCTAAGCAAAGACTACTGTAGGTGCCAGAACTTGGAGTGTCCTCCTGTGCATGTGCAAATTGCATTAATGCATTTTTGGCACTTACTAATAGTACACTGCTTCCTGGTAATGGAGTCATGCTATGCAGCCATATGGTGGCTATCCTGGTTAGCTCTGTTGCTCCTAACACACCATATTAGTGGGTAAATGAACAAATAAAATCTGTCCTTGAAATGCTCCAACAGGGCAGATATGGGAATAGATCATCTCCTTAATTGCTTGTGTTCCTCACAAGACCTGCAGTTGTCTATCTTGAGAAGCTAGGAGGAGCACTTGCCTTTCAGAAAGAGCAGGAAGTAGGCTGGGCTGTCATGCTGCCTCCATACCCGTCTCCCTCTCTCTTTTGTGGCATGACCACCACCCCTCGCCCCTCCAAAAATTATACTTTGGATCCTTGAAGCTCTATGCTGAGTGCTAAATTGCTTTTCCCCAAGCAGAGCTGTGGAGAACCCAGAGGGAAAAGTACCAGGGATGATTTAAGGAGGGAGCTCTGAAAAGTTTGAGTGGTCTTTGCCCCCAGCTCCTCCCATTCGGCTTAGTGGGCTGGGGCACTGTTTGGATGCAGAATGAATGGCAGCTGGGTCCTCAGCTGGAGGAAAGCACCAGGAAGCCAACAGTCATAGTTGGGAAGGGTAGAAGGGGGAGCAGGCATTTCCTGATGGGTGGGAGGCTGTAGAGCAGAAAAGGAGCCGGTTAGTACAGACAACTGTGAGAGCGCACAGGAGGGACCAAGAGAAAGTAGGAGAGAGACAGAGGAGATGGAGGCCTCCTGCCTGACAGGTCCATGGGGAACAGCCTGGCATCTGTCCATGGAGCTGGAGAGGCCTCTGAATGTCACAGATGTCACATGTGACATTCTAAAGAGCATGTGGGAGAAAATGACTCAGGGAAATGCACAAGTGCCACATGGATGAGTGACACTTGACAGGTGGCAAGATCTGACAGGCAAAAGCTGGGGAGCATGCTGACTTCACTATGAAACTTGTACAGTGGTGGGGTGAGGGGGGAAGTGAGATCAGATAGTCGGGAAATGAGGCAGGAGGAGAGGCAACAATAAGCTACGGGCAGTGGAACTACTCTACAAGGGTAGTCAGAGTAACTGAGCTGGGGGCAGCAGACAGAGTGAGACATGAAGGGGAAGGAGAGAAGGTGAGGGAGCTGGTCAGGGTAGCACATGATGTAGGCTGAGAACACAAGGAGCTGGGAAGGAGTGCACCAGCAAAGCAAAAGTCCCCAATGGCTGGCAGGGGTGAAAGGAAAGGCGCCAGAGGCAGTCCCTTTCTGCTAACTCACCACAAGCAGAGCAAGGAAAGGGGAACAGACTCTCCTGGATGTTTGGGAGGGGCTGCTTAAATAATCTGCACTCTTGGGGAAAGGTTGTGCATATCAGACTCTGCACCTGCTCCCATCAAGCAAGGTGGGGCAGGGAGCACCCCTTCCATTCAGGCAGACAGCAGCTACAATGCAAGGTCATCAGGAAAAGACAGCAATGCCTCCAGCTCCAGGAAGGAAGATGGCCAGAAAGAGGCAATGAGAGGAACGTGTTAGCAGGTGCCCTTCCCCATGGCACAAAGAGAGCAGTGCAGGGGGTTGCCAGCTACTCAGGGGACTGTCTCTGCAGTTACCCAGAGCTGTCTAGAGCTGATGCTAGAGGGAAGTCAGAGGTGGAGGAAACCATACAGGCTGCACACTTCCCTGGCTGGGACCAGAGACAAGGGAAGTGCGGGGAGGTGGAGGGAGAGGACCTGGATCAACTTGATCTTGCTGAGCTGGCCTTCCGGCTGGCTGCACAGCCACCAAGCAGAGTGTTTCCATGTAGCTCCCCTGTGATGGCTCTTGGACCCTGCTCATTCCAGCAACCCCTGAGATCTCCAGGAGCCTCAGTGTCTGGAGCAGAGGGGCAAGGTGCTGGAGGTGGCAAGGCCAGGGCAGGCAGAGCTGGTGGCGAGATGACACTGAATCTGGAGCAGCCCACATCTCACCCTCATGACTGCACCATTTTTCTCTCATCACAGGAGCGAGATGAAGCGCTGGATGATCTCGCTGGCCCCCAACCGGAGAACCAAGTTTGTTTCATTCACATCCAGACTCGTAGGTGAGAGACATGGAGCAATGGAGGGAGGGAGGGAGGGTCGGTCATTCAGCTTGCACTAAAGGTCACCCCTCTTCAGGGATCCAGACCTTTAGGGATGCTGCAGCTCAGGCCCTCAAAGTATCCCAGTTCCACCCACCACAGGCACTTTTTGAGGTGAAGTTGACTGCCCAGCTCCCTTTCAAACTCCTCTCCTTGTTCCCTTTTATTGAAGTTTCTCCATCTATCCCCTTCCTTCTACTCACAGCCCCTTCCCACACCAGCTGTGGTTTCTGGCAATCTCACTTACCATCAAACACTTCCAGTTCAGTCTTCAGACCCCCCCCCCCAACTCCTCCCAGTCTGGCTCTCTCCCTCTTTGCTCTTTCTGTGTTTGTCACACCCAGATCTCCAGCACTGTCCTCTATCTAGCCAGCCCCACCTCATTTCTGCCATCATCACCATTTACTTATGCCCCATCCCTCAAGCCCATAACCAGAACTGGTCTCATGCTTCCCTTGCCCTGTTCCACAAATCCATGCACTTTCCTCCTCCTGCTGTTGCCTCCTCAGCATGACCCATCTCTCTTGCATTCTCACTCTCTATCCTTGCTCCTCCAGGCCCCCCCATCTCCCAGGTTGCTTACTGCACCTTCCTCTTGGGACAAATTACCCTCTCCTATCCCTGTTAGACACTGTAACCATTAAAATCATCTTTGCCCACCTTGTTGCTGTTGTTCACACCATCTTGGAACATCCTTAAGTTCAAGCTCCTGTCAACTGCTTTCTAAGCTCTGCCCTCAGTGTTCAGTTGTGCCCCTGCCTCAGCCTCATTGCTGCATCTGCTGCTTACACAGCCTTCCCCATGCCTATTCCTGCTCTGCCCCTTGTGTGCGAGACCTCCTGCCTGCACTCAGCCAGCAGCCTCTGGCCCAAGGGCACTGCCACTCCCAAAGATCCCCCTCCGCTAGGACAGTGACAGGGAACTCGGGCTATGCTGCATGAGCCAAGGGGGGGGCAGCATGCATGACCCCCAGCCAACCTGCATGTGGGACTGGGAGCTCCCTGGAGCAGGACCTGCACCGTCTGTGCTGTTGGGAAGCATCTGGCATAATGGGGGGGACTGCCAGAAAGAAGAAGAATGAGAGCAAAGGGAAGCATTTTCTTTGCTCTCACTCCTCAACCCCTCTCACCCCAGAGCTGTGAGCAGCACCGCTCCCTCCCACCTGCCTCAACTCCCAGAGCTTTTTCAGGATGCTGCATTGGGGGGTGCTCTTCCCCTCACTGCTCTTTGCTCTGGAGGTTTGGAGAATGGTCCACTATGGAGCAGCCACTTGGTCAGGCCCCACATCAGTCCTCTCCTTGCCCTCACCCCGTTACGGCTCTGGAGTTTGAGCAAGGGGCACAGGGATTCCTCAGATCTATCCAAAGCAGCTGGCTCTGGCTGCAGCCCAGGCCTTTCTTTTCTAGCCCAACCTCTCCAAAGTGTCTCCTTGCTGGTTGCTGTGGAGCTGTTCACAGAGCTTGCTGACTGAGCTGTGGGCTACTTGCTGGGGCTTCATGAGTCTCAGAGCTGAGATCACCTCTCCCTTCCTCAAGCTGGCATGAATGCCCTCAGCAGGGACACTGCATCCTCTGTAGTTCTGGTAACTTATGAATCTCAATTCACTGCACGGCCCAGAGCAGCCACGCAGGTATCCTGCTGGTTCCCAACTCCATACACCCAGGAAAGGAAACACCCTCCATCTTACCACACCTCAGATATCACACAGTAGGAACCCTATGGAAACCCGATGTGATGCAGAAATCTCTGTCACAGAGTACATGCACATGACAAGTTTGCGCCAGGACAGTTTACCTCAGATTTTTATTTTGGAGTAAAATTACACAGATGTCTAGAGTGGAAACGCAACTAGCTTTCCAGAGGGATGTGTCTGCAGTTGGCTATGACAGGGCCTTGCCACTTGCTGGCTGGGGAGCTAATAATATCCCATTTGCATTGAGTAAAGGAACTAACCTGGTATACCATCAATTAGAGCTGCATGAACACGGCAGGTACACTAGGTCTGTAATTACTCCTCACTTCCTGAGGAGGAGTATTACCTCAGTGGCATAGTTTACACTGGTGTAAGGCTGTACATTTTGCATCTGCTCCATTTTTTACCATGGAGTAAAAGTTGAACTACTCTGGAGCATAGGTGCCGTGTGTCTGCAACCTACTGCCCTTATTGCAAGGTATTCTGGTGTGTGGACCTTGGAAGGCTCTTCACCTGTCTGACTATCATTTGCATACAGTAGTTATGGGACTGAGCAGCCAGGTGACCTTGTTTCTCTTCTCTGTCAGATTGCCCGCAGATACAGTGTGTCCATCCCTACGTGGCTCAGCAGCCAGATGAGCTGTCCCTGGAACTGGCAGATGTCCTCAACATCCTGGACAAGGCCGATGATGGTAAGGGCAACATGGAACCAGGCCCACATGCCCCTGGTGCTGCTCTTCATAAGGGAGGGAGATCTTTCCATGGGCAGGGTGCTTCTGAACCAACAGGAAGGGCTTCTTCAGACAGAGGCCCTTGTCTTGCATCATAGCTGAATGTCAGCCTCGAAGAGCTCCAAGCTGCAGCACATTTTTGCTTTCACTGCAGCAGTCATCACTGGCCTAGGCCCATGTCTGTACCTTGCACTCCCTCTCCTGGCTGATGAAGGCAACCCCTGCTTGTCCTCTCAGGCAGGCTACTCCTGGGCTACCTCAGTTACAAACCTCAAGGTGCCCTGTTTCTCTCACACAGGTCCTGAGCAAGGTGCAGGGTCCAGTTTTCTGAGTGAGGAGCAGGGTCCAGTGATTTGTTTGGACTCAGCTGCAAATGAGTCAGTCAGTGGGTCAAAAAGGATCAGACTCCAGGTTTTTCCTGGTTTCCTTTCTTCCATCTATTAAAAGATGGGGTACCCATCTCTAGGGCAGGCTCCTGAGTGGCTAAAGCGAAGTAGGGGGCACAGCCAGTGCTGGCACCAAAAACTCTCCTCCCTTTTGTTTGGATATTCCAGTCCTGTTGACTTGTCTTTCCATCTTTCCCCATTGCTCAGGTTGGATTTTTGGAGAGCGCCTCCACGACCAGGAAAGGGGCTGGTTCCCCAGCTCCATGGGGGAAGAAATCCTGAACCCCAAAATCCGATCGCAGAACCTGAAGGAGTGCTTTCGGGTCCACAAGTCGGACGACAGTCAGCGGAGGAAGCTGGGCAGCAGAAATCGCCAATGACCCCTGATCTCCCTGAGCCCTGGAGCATCAGGGGTCCCGATGGCTTCTACAGAGGGATAGAGGGCAGAGGCTGCTGGCTGGGAGCATGAGGTGGCAGTGCTGTTGCACTGGGACATGGCATAGACTTGGTCTTTTGACATGCTGGTCACCCTCACCCCCCAAAAATGGACTTTGCTGTATGTACAGAGTTCCCCCTATCCACATTTTTAACGTGCTGATCTTTCCTCTGGAGAACAGGAAGAGGAGAAGCCATTTCTCTCCCTTAAAGCTCAAGGAACTATTGAAAACAACATATTTCTAATCATGCTGCAAACCCCAAAGAGTGCAAGCACTCTTAACCCTGTGCAGGGGGGAGAGACTGAGCACAGAACAACCGGAGAGACTGTTCCAGAGCCCAGGAGGGGCAGGGGGCAGCTGTTTTGCAATAGCTGTGACATCAGCCAAGGGTACCATGGGGAGGCTCTGGCAGCCATCCTAACATAAATGGAGATCATCTATAGGGAGGAAGCCAGACTACAGCACCCACAACTCCAGACCCACACCCCAATGAGAGTCCCTTACTAAAACTGGCATCTGCCCTATAAAACAGTTCTATGCACACACGTTGCAGCTGGACCCTTCTGTACCTTTTGTAAAACTCTGGCTATGAATGTAATGGAAATTGAACAAATCCTGCTACCAAGTGCTTTGTGCTTTTCTGGTTCCCAGCACTTTAAAGATGTTCTCTTGTGAAGCTGGATGAAACTCCAATGAGTTCAGATGGCTTAAGATCTCCATTTTGTAGATGGGGACATGGAAGCAGAGAAGTTGTCTTGCCTAGAAGTCACAAAGGAAGTCAGCGCCAAACTAGGGACTGGAACTCAGGACGTCTGCTTCCCGACTCCCAGGTTCTGGGCCCACTCCTCTGTCCCAGGTGGGCCTTGGACCCAGTTCCAGGCCAAAGGCTCTAGCCAGCTATAACCCAAGACCAATGCTGCTTCACCAGATCCTGCCTGCGAGAATCCATGCCTCTTCTTTCACTCTGGTTCTGTATGTAACCTGACGCTTGCACTCCCTCACCCCATGGGCACCAAAAGCATGCGAACACCACATGAGGGCTTTCTCCCTGAGCACAGAACAGCAAAAGTTGCCTTCCACCTGCCTCCAGAAGTGGGTGGTCATGTCCACAAATAGTCAGGTGGCCAGAGGGCTGTGAGGAAGGGAACATGATGGACTTCACCTGAAATGGGCACAGAAGATATGTGACATGACAGCATTTGTCCATGAGGTTTTCTTGCTGTGGTGCACAGGACACATTCGGTGGACAGGGGAAAAGGAAATAAAGGGCAGGTGAGGCTGCCCACCAGCTATCAAACCAATACACGCAGATGATATCCCAGGAGAGCCAGAAGCTTCCAGCCCAGATTGTCCCCCAGCATGTTTGTAAATCAGCAGGGCTTTGTTAATCCATCGTCAATTCCTCTTTGAAATCCAGTGAAAACGGACCATTGTCACCAGTCTCTACAGCGTTTGCAGGCAGCTCTGTAGGAAGAGGATTGCGCTGCCAAGCGGATGGGCTGTGCTCAGACACCAGGAAGCAGCTTGCACAAAGGCAGCTGGCTGTACCAGGCCTGTCTTTAATGAGGGGGAGTTGAGCAGGGAGCTGGGAGGCCTGGTGCTAGAGCTGCAGGAAAGCCCACTGAGCCCTGGCTGCACTGCATCAGCAAATCCAGTCAAAGAGCTGTGTGTGCATGAACTGTCTGTACAGTATTGACATACCTGTATGTAGGGAAGTCCTCGGTAGCCAAACGGACAAGGGAGTATGATGCAGCTCAGCACTGCATGAAGCAGGGCAAGGGATCAAGAGCTTTGACAGAGTTGAGAAGGACGAATGGCTAGAAACAGACCACAAATAATCACCTTAGCAACAAAGGGGTGTTTCTGACTGCTCTGCTCTTAACGGGTCCGTGGAGGCCCTTTTCCGAGAGGCCCCATTAGCTATGAAAAGGGCAGCTGTTTATTTGCATTAAAATCAGGGAAACACAATTATTTGGCATCTTTCTGTGATGCTGCATAGCAGAGTCTTCCAGGCATCTCGTGCTGCTTCTGATCTCTGCACTCACCACTGCCAGCCTGGCTTTCCACATTCAGACAACGGCAGGGCCGGGTTTATGTAAAAGATGACTTAAACCAGCATGCTGTACACAGCCAGCAGACTCCCCAGGGGTAGTCAGATTCAGACCCTGCGCTCACTACCTCTGCGGTGCCAGTGTAACTATAGTGATTAAAACTTACAGGAATGTTAGGGTTCAAATGCATAAGCATCTCACTGCTGGGCACATCTCTGGGGTATAGCAGTGAGGAGCAAATTGGAGAGGGCTGGCAGTTCAAGGCCACCTGCAAGCAGCCTTGGGGAGAACGCAGGTCTACACATGTCCGCAAGGGCAAAATTAAGCCTCTCAGGATATCACTGCTGACAAGGGAGGAAGCTGGAAGGGCAGATACCAGGTTGGGATTGTGAGGCTGGCAGTTGGAAAAAAAAAAACATCACCATTTGACTTGTAAACTGAGCATATCTAATCTGGAGACACTATAATAAACCCACTGCCACAATTGTATTGTACAGTCACTTTTCTGAGTACAACCAGATTTTAAACTCAGGGTCCAAAACATTTTTAGCAGCAGCTGGTTACCAGTAAGCTGTCCACAGTAAAAACATGGACAGCCTAGCTATGAGAAGCAGCTGAGAACCTGAGAAAAATACCAGGTCACAGATCTTTCCACCACGCAAAGTGGCCATGAATATTTACCAGTCCTGGCAAGACCGCGGCCCTCGCCCGCTGCGGGGTGGGAAGATTCGCTGCCAGGGCGCGGAGTTGATTAGAATTCCCAAGTGCTGCAATCCTGTCTCTGCCGACGCTGCAGTCCCAGAGCCGGCATCTTGGTTTTCCACAGCCTCAAACGCCTGGGAACAAGTCTAAAGTGAAGCTGCTCTGTTGCAATTTTCAGTTCTCTGAAGAGCCACGTACACGGTTGGTGATTTTCAGGCCCTAAATTTGCATTGCTCTTCATAAAATTTCAACTTCTCTCCTCGCACTGGCAAACCAACACATATCAGTTTCAGGTGGTCTAAGGTGTAAGATGGGCTCAGTGTGTGGATCATGAATGCAGGTTTGAGATCCCAGTTGTTATTAGGCTGCCTGAGCAAAATGGAAAGAACTTGTTGTTGTTGTTTTTCTTGTGATGAAAATATAGCTGACTGAGCCAGCAAGTTCTCAAACCGGCTGTTGTGTGTGCGTGTGTATGTTCATTTTCTTCTAGGTCATAACCCCAACACCCACCTACCTCCTCCAGCACAGTTGCACTTCCTGGAGCAAAACCACAATCAAAGAACCATAGAAAAATAGGGCTGGACGGGTCCTCTGGTAGCTGCACGAGGAGGGGGTGCAACTTTGCTCTGAGTCAGGTTGGGAATGGGGGCAGTGTCAGGGGCTTCTGGATGACACTGGTTTGCAGTTGGATGCCATTAGTTGTGACTGAGTTTACACTGGCTGAACACATTGGAAATAGCAGCTCAGCTGATGGTCTTCCATGAACAATGTTGATTGTTCAGAGGAGCCAGGACCTGAGTAGACTGATCGAGTAGTCTCTACAGGCCACAAGTGGGTCCTATGAACACTGGCTTGCCCTGACCTGCTGCTATTGAGGAGAAAGGATTTCAGCCCCTCTGCTAGTTACTTAGAGCCATCTCCAGCTACAAGACCTCACTGCTTTTCAGGTTTTCATGCTGTGCCCTAAGGGTCTGCCACAGCACTTGCTGCTACCTCTGGCCAGATGCTGCCCACTCAAACCGTCTTACTAAGGCTTCATCATGCTTTGAAGGAGCTGGGCTCTCACTGTAGCCCACAGGCTGTCAGGGCCTGGAACTCCTGCTTTGGCTTCCCTGGATCCCTCAGGGGCAGCAGGGCAGTGTTTCAATAGCCACAGTTTGCATCGGAGGTTATGGGAAGAGCTAGGTTATATATAATGAGGGAGGGCAAGGAAGCCCCAGAGGTCTGATAGCAGGAACAACAGGCGTCTCTAGGCAATGCCTGTTGCGGTTTCACAGGACCTTCACCCCACCTGAGTGCTATCGGTTGCTGTGCTAGTCCTTCACTCTTGGAACATGTAGCACTGATGGGGACAGTACAATATTCCCAAGGCAGTTGCTGCCACCACCTTTGAAGTACTTACCTCATACAGACCAGAGTTGCTGCAGACAGAAGCCTCCTTCTGTGAGCGCTCAGCAATCTCTGGGGAGTCAAAGGACAAAACTGCAAGTGGAAAGACATCCTAAGACAGCAGAGACGGTCACTTCAGTGGGCAGAACAAGGTGGGACTCTACCCTGTTTACCCAAATCCCAAGCCCTTGAATTTAAAAGCAACCCCCCAATTATTAGATTCTAGACATAAAAAGATTATAAATTTAATTTTCCAATAACTATTGGAGGGTCAAATTCATCCCCTCAACCATTGCCACAAGGAAAGCAGCAGCTGGGGGGTAGGCAGCCTGCTCCATGCCCCTTGTCCCCTTGCCACCTCTCCTCTCTCAATGTCTCCCCCTCCCCGCCAGACTTGTTCCCCACTGGTACCTGCCCGTTTTCTTGCCTTACCTTTGCAGCCACCATCTCTGATGGGGGGAGAGGGGTATGGAGAACTCAGCCAGGCCAGTCCAGGCAGTAGCAATGGCTCAGGCTCCAGCCTCCAGCACCAGTTGAGGTCAGGGGTAGAGCTGCAGCAGCTTCCCCCACCACTCCATGTACCCCTTCCCTGCGCTCCCTCCTTCCCCATGCTCCCCTTGCTCTGAACTTCCACTCTCCCATGCCCTTTCCCTCATGCTTCCCCTGCTCTACGCATCCCCTACCTGCCACATGAGCCACCCTGGCCTCGTCTGAAGCCACAGCAACTGCTTGCCTGGCCTGTACTCAAATCTAAGAAGGGTCCCCCCCCACCATGTTGAACAAGGGAAAAAACCTTGTTTTAGATTGGAGTAAATATGGTATCAATCCTGTAGGTGCAACTGAAGGGGACCTCCAGAGAGCACCAGGCTCCTCTAATCCAACTGGGGGAAGCCAACATTGTGGCCCCACAGTGACCCAAGGTGTTGATGGACAGGAGAGTGAGCACAGCTGGATGCTAGTAAGAAGCACATGCACAAGGAGAACCAAAAGGGCAAAAAGTCCATGCCCTTGCCTGGATCCTTCCTGTTCCCTCGATTATTCCAAGCCAAAACCCAGAGGAGACAATCGGCTTGTGTCGCAAAGGCTTTTTTGTTGTCAGTTATTTCTACGAAACGAGGGATGCTGCAGGTAAGCACAAAGGAGGAGCAGACTGCAGATCCCAGCAAAGGGCCACAATAATGTGGTTCTTGCAGACCTGAACAGCACTCAACAGATGCTGCTGTAGCATCATCCCAGGAAGTGTGGACGTGCCAGTTGGCTGAGGGTAAGAACATGTGGTGTGTAGAGCAGAGAAGAGATCCTGACTTTTCCCCTTGGAGTACAGCAGAGTTGTGGCTTTTCACAGTGAACACACACACAGACACACACAAGAGCCTGGACAGTTCTTATGAAAAGACTTTTATTGAGTTCAGGAGGCCGAGAATTTCCGCAGAGTGATGACAATCAAGGCCACGATCACAGACGTGCCCAGGAAAGCGGCAATGACAATGGCACCGATAGCTCCAGGACCCAGAGCCCCTGCAGGGACAGAGAAAGAGAAAGCACAGAACAGGCTGCGGATGACCTACACCTGAGCTGGCAGGTGCTCAGAGCTGAACACACCCATTTGCCTCTGAGCAAGGCTGTGTGAGGGACACAGGTGCTTGTTCCCCAGAACCAAGTGCAGAGCTGCCACTGCCCTGCGCATGCAGTCACCAACACTCAAGTCCAGGGAGGCAGCCTGATGGTGCCTGCAGAGCACCAGTCCTGGCCCAGGTCACTGCACACACAAGGGGGTGGGTGATCATGATCAGAGAGGCCCGTGTCAAATGGAAAAGGCAAGAAATGAAATATTCAACTCCCCAAGCCCAGCCAGCTCCAAGGGGAAACCGGGCAGAGAGAGACAAATACTGATGGCCATTTACTTATGGTAGCCCACAGCAACAGCCCCAAGGAGCCAATGCTACAGCTGTCGTGTTGCTATCCCAGGGCCCTAAAGCAGCCCCTTCTTTGGGGGGTGAGGGGATGAGAAGGAGAGGAAGAGGTAAGGAGCAGCAGGTCTTGCCATGAAACCCAGCCCACCACTAACACAGAGGTTCTGGACCAGTGATAAGGCCTTGAGCAGGGGGTGAAATGGAGGGGGAAGGCAGAGGAGGGGCAGGAAAACACAAGGATCGGTGCATTGTAGCTCCTCTCTGCACACTGGCTAGAGGCTGGGGATGTGCAGCTGCCTGCGCAGCAAAGGGGCTGTATAAGTCGTGTCCCATGTTTGCCTGGGGGCAGTTATGTGACCTCGGAGCCTTTCTGGACCAGTTGCAGCTTTCATCTATTGCAGCTCGGATTCAGCCCCACCATTTCTCCAACACAGTTCCACATGGACCTGACTTCTCCCTGCCCCCGAAACAGCATATCATGGCCTCACCCCAACCCCCTCTCTGCAGCAACATCACTTCTCAGCTGATCAGTGAGCTATGATCAAGTGACTGCAGCAGAGAAAGGTCCATTGACCTGACAGAGGCATCCAGGGGAGTGGTTTGAACTGGGGCTCTGAGGTTTCCCCAAGAACCTTTAGAAGGAGTGACACCATGACCCTGGCCAGCCACCCTCCTCAAGGGTGGTATTGTGTTGCAAGTCAAGAGACAGTTGCCATGAAGGAGGTGACTGGTCAGCTGGCCAGCCTCTAACTGCTGGAAGGCTTGAGCACAGCCCCCTACCAGCCCATCTACTCTCCCTACGACTCACCAGGGAACTTGCTGCCTTTCAGCCTCCTCCTGTCCGTCTGTCCCAAGTTCACTAGCTACAGACTTCAGAAGCCCATGGGGAAAGGTTTGCTTCAGTGCACTGCTGCTGCCTTTAAGTCTTTAACAAAGAGCTGTGATTAGCATGGAGACAGCCTCCACCTGGCCTCACCAGACAGCTTTATTCTGGAGAGGCATTCATACCAACTAGCTTTGTGCTACTCAGATATAATTAGGAGGGATTCAGAGATGGGAGAAAAGACAGTAGGGAGGGAGGAGAGCAATGGAGTGGGAAGACAACTTGATCCACACACAGAGCGAACCTAGGAAGATTTTCAGCAGGCAGGAGCTGCAGATAAGGCTCTTGCATGGATGCAGCAGGACTGTGGGGAAAGGCAAAGAGGAGGTGAGTGCTGGGTGAATGAAGAAAGCAAAGACACACAGGTGCCCTTATCAGGCAGGGCACCAGGCTCCCGGAAAACAACTCAAGGTAAAGGAGTGCCTGAGGTGTTGGCCAGGGTTGAGAGAAAAGTATAATCAGTAAGGAGAACTGACTCCTTGCTTTCTCCACTGCCAAGAACAAGGCTCCTGTTAGGCAAGAAACCAGAGATGGTTTGACAAACCACAGCACAGACTCGGGGCATCGGGAAAGCCTTAAGTAGCCAAGATGATTTGGCTTTTCCAACTAGGTTCAAAGGCTGGGGAACTGACAGCGAGACCTGCAGGAATCAAAGCACCGAACCTGGAGCAAACAGAACATTGCCTATACCCACCTGTTCTCCTGCTGGAGTCAGGAAGCCTCCCGGGGCTGCTCACCCCATTGGGCTGCATTTTTGGGGGCTGAGAAGCCCTTTGTTTTGTGCAGAACAACAGCTGGATGCCTTCTATGGCCAATATCTGGCCCTGTGAGAGACCACAGCCCCAGCCAGCTGGTTCAAAGCACTAGACTTGGCTCAGGACCAAGTCAGCCCCATTCAAGATTTATTCCCAAACCCAGGTAAACATTTGCTGTCAATGAAAAGACTTGAATGCAGGTGTCTATGTGGAAAGGGCAGAGCCTTTGCAGCAACTCAAGGGAGGCTGCCCAGACTTCAGTACAGCAAGATCTATACCTACCATTCCCATCATCCAGCCGGTGGAGGTGGGTTGTGTCCTTGGGTTCATACTCCGAGGTGTAAGGGGGGAAGCCTGTGGAGTCGGAGACGTGGGCTGCGGTGGTAGTGTCAAAGGGGCCTGCTCCCGAAGGTAGCTCCGGTGGCTCGTTCCACAGTGTGGGGACTGGCCCCTGTGGGTGCTCTGCTGCAATGCAAGCACAGATCTCTGTCACTGCCCTTGGATGATCCCTTCTTTCCCTCCCAGCACTGGAAGGAGTTCATGTGGATCCCTGCCTGCCCAGCCAGGTGCAGAGAAAACAGCTGTTACCAGGACACCCTGTAGAGGGGCCTTTGCCCAGTGCTTCTGAAGCCAACATTTCCTCCCTCTGAAAAACATGTGGTTGAGGTGGTGACAGTTGTCTGCGGATGAGTGACCCTGGGGGAGCTGCAATGCAGGGCAAATTTGGCAGTAGAGGCCAAGTGACCCAGGGATCTATGAGCTGAAAAATCCCCTTTGCAATAGTTTAAATGGCACATGCAAGAGGTGCAAGAGCAGCCCCAGTAATGAGGGCACTGTCTGCATATCCCTGCAGAAAAAGCTGCTTGGTGGAGCAGAGGAAAATCAGCTGACAACCACACTGCTGGAAGGAAGCAGGGTGTGCCTGGCCCAAAGCATAGAGCTGCTATCCAGGCCCAAGTGGCAAAGCTTCCAGGGATTTCACTGTAGGTGCTAGAACTGGAATCAGCTTTTGTAACCAGCGTGGGAAAAAATAGTTTAGGCGTGAGAGGCTAGAGGAGCAGCAGGCAGTTGGGCTGTCTGTGGACACATGGCTATAATGCCAACTGCAGTAGCAACATCCCAGTGTAACCCATTCCCTTACTAAAAGCAGCCAGCTGAGTTCTCTTGTGATCCAGCAAACAGCACAGGAAACAGTTGAGACTGATTAGAAAGGTGGCTTCTGTAAAGGTAAACGGGGGAAGGGAACTGGCAACTGGGATATAACAGGGTGGAAGGTGGAAATTGGTAGAGTCCAACGGTAAGCACAGCCCGCGGCACAGCGATTGAAGAGACCACCATTACACAAAGGTCTCTGGAAGACAATGCTCCCACGCATCAATGTTTCAACACACCCCACTGTGGCAACGTGTTTGCTAGAAAAAGTGCTGAGCGTACACCATACACGTGTGCTACTTTGGGCACAGTCTAAGGCTGCACTGGTGCTCTTGGGCAGGGGTGCCTGGTGGATCCATGCGATGTTACTTCTCCCCTAGGCTGAACCTTTATGGCTTGTTGCATTTGCACTGAGCACATCTGCAAGCGACTTTTCCT
Organism: Gavialis gangeticus; assembly: GCF_001723915.1. Taxonomy (NCBI): domain Eukaryota; kingdom Metazoa; phylum Chordata; order Crocodylia; family Gavialidae; genus Gavialis; species Gavialis gangeticus. The sequence goes on from NW_017728995.1 coordinate 65,343,843, forward strand.
GGCTGCTTGGTTCTGCCTGCAGAGGAACAAGCCCTGTTTTGCATGTCAGAGGTTGTGTTAATGGGTTTGTGCCTGTGTGACCAATAAGCAGTGTTTGGAGGTACTTACAGTGCACTGCAACATGGAAAAGAACCATTGTGTTTGTTCAGGGCTGTTAAGCTTTCAGGCTTCTGTCCCCTCCCAGATGCAATGGAGATGCCAGTGTTAACAGCAGCTCTCAGCCTGAAGGGGTCAAAAAAGCCCTAGCAGCAGCAGTTCAGGCAGGACGTATCCCCCCGGAAGAGCAGCAGACAGGAGTCTTTAGACCTTCCCACCAGGTCGCTCCAAAAAGATTAAAAGGAAACTGCGTTCTCTCTGATGTTGCAAGCTTGTGCCCAGTTATTTCTTTTCCCAGAGGGATTGGTTGAGCCTAAAAGTCTTTCCTGTTTGCATGTGGCTGGGTCTGGCCATCAGCATCAATGCTCATTTTGTTCAGGCTGGACAACCCAGAGGCCCCAGTGAGAACAGCAGACATTCCACAGGCCCCTGCAGAAACCACCGGGAATGTCACACCGGGATGGAAAAATCAAACAGGGTGGCCAAGGCCAGGGACATCTAAGCTGGTGATACAGTTATCTGGGCTGGAGAAGAGGGCAACATGGGTGCTAACACCAACAGCCCCGCTTCCTGTGCTGAGAAAACCATAGCCATGTCCAGGGCAACTGGTAGAACATGCTGCTCGGCTCAGGAGGGCTTTGGGCAGAGGGCAAAATGCCAGAATCTCATGTGCTCCAAGCGAGGGCTGGGCTTGTTGACAACAGAAGGCATTTCAGTGGGGACCAGGCACTCCTATGTCATACAACTCATGGTCCATGCACCAGAAAAGTAAGGGAAAGGGACGCTGCAAATAAGTACCACGTTAATTAATGTATTAACCTTCAGCAAGCTGGGCACCCAGGTCCTCCACCCCCTTCCCAATGACAGCCCTATATTTGGAGCTGCAGAGCAGTTTGTAACTGGAGACAGAGTGGGTGCCATCAGTGCAGCAAAGCCTGGGAGGGTCTTTAGAAAGGCTGACAGAAAATACCATGACCTGAGGGTGCCAGGACTCCACGTAGCCTTGAGGACATGCCCACAGCACCGTGCTTTGGGTCCTAAACAACTAATTGACAATGCAGCACGTTTTTCAGAGCCACCTACTGGTGCCTGGTATATGCTGATTAGTGGGACAGACATCCCTTTTAGCCAGCCAGGGGTTTTAGCCACCACAGGACAGATCAAGAACAATGAGAGACTTAGGGGTAAAACTTCATTAGGGCCAAGGAACCAAACTGATCAGGGGTTATTTATAATTAGTGCCAACGGCACAATTTAAGCCCCATTTCTAAACTGCTTTGACAGTCGGGGAACAGCCCATTACCACTTATTACATCTTTGTTTGCCATGCCAGCAAAACTAGTGCCAGCCCTAACACTGGAGGCATTAGTGGCTGGGAAAAAACACAGCTCACCTGGAGAGAGCATTGTTTAATGGCAAGGACCTTCCCAACTTCAAAGCAAATACAGCAGCACACTGTCCTCATGCACAATTGGGTTAGGAAAGACGAGGCTCTCCTGGCAGGGAACACACGCTGTTCCTGGGGACTCTGTGCACTAGATATGGTGTCAGTAAAAAGGATTGTTCCAAGAGTGACTGTGTAGAGCAGTCTGGCTCTGATGCATGCCATTAACACGGCCACAGAAAGACCCCTTGTAGTGACAGAACAGGATGCAGCACTGCGCGTCTCTCTAAGAGCAGTTAGAGGTGTCTAACTCCTGAATCCTTGTAGCGATCTACAGTGGCTGCCATGAAGGGTAACAGCTGGTGCGGGAGGTGCAAAGCTCAGTTCCAGGACAGTTAATCCAAGGGGGAACTCGTTCACTTCAAATGTTTTTACTTTGCATAGCTGCTTTGGCTCTAATTTACATCCTGCTGCTTTTGTACCTTAGTTTGGTAATTTTTTTGTGCAATTAAAACTATGACAGCTCCCCTCTGGGGGTTGGACAACGTGCATTAACTCTGAATTTTCTGCTGAGTTTGTGTGGTTTCACTCTAACAGAACTTCAGTTAATAAGGAAAACACAACCTCTTTTCAGCCTGTTTTGGAGGCTGGTTGTCAGCCCAGAACAAGAACCAAGACACAAACATGCAGGCGCTGACACATACAACCATGCTGCAGTCACACTACCAGTCTTGTGCAGGCCTCTGCTGTGATCAGCACAAGAGAAGAAGCTAAGATGCCAATGGAGTTCATCCCTCTGGAGCAGAAGCCCTGCAGCTTGGGCAGCATGCAGTTGTTTTTATACTAGTAACGTGCTTTCGATGACTTGCCCTTGCTTTTCCCCCTTCCAAACTCACATAGACTCAAAGACATCCCCGTTCCTGCCCTTTTGAAATGAGGCTGAACAATTTGTCTTCACAAGACCCTGCCCAGATCTGTTGCTTTCAAAGATGAGAAGTAGCTATTGTCCATGCCCATCCTACTTCAGTGGCCAGTAACAGTGTAGGCATTAGCTCTGGAGTTCCTGGCTTTAGACAAGACAAGCAGATCCTTCACTAGCAACATTTAAACAGCATCTCTCACTCATTTCTTTGGTAAAAACAAGAAAAAACACCGAGTTTAAGTCTGGGGTCAACTGAATAGATGCTCCAACAGTCCGAAGCCCCAAGGTCTGGAACAGACTGCCGCCAGAGGTGGTTCAAGCACCTACTTTGAACACCTTCAAGAGACATTTGGATGTTTATTTTGCTGGGATCATATGACCCCTGCTGACTTCCTGCCCATGGGGCAGGGGCCTGGACTTGATCTTCTGAGGTCCCTTCCAGCCCTAATGTCTATGAAATCTATGAAAATGGTTCCAATATAACATCCAAAAAGCCCCAAAGGGGAAGTTAGCAGACAACTAAAAAAAAATCCTGTATATACATGCTTGTAACCCTTTCAGCCCTATTTTTAGGATTATATAGGACAGTGTCGCAGGTGCCAGACTGAGTCAGGGGTCTTGGTTCTATCTCCACATCTTTGCTGCTGACTGGCTGGATGACCTTGGGCAGGTCAAACCACTTTCTCTCCTCATCCTTCAAGTTTTTCCATTGGTAAAATTGGGATAAGGATTCTGACTTCTTTTGCAAAGTACTTTGGGATCTGAACAAGATAGTGTGCTGCATACAAGTGAGTACACCTATAAACCACATGCTTTTTTATCTGTGCAGCAGACATGGCTTCACACATGCAACTGTGGCTTCAGCTGTTACATCATTCAGTGGGAGAATGCCTTACCAGACCTTGAGACTGAAGTTATTTCATCACAGTAGATAGTCACAGGAGACTGATCATCATTTGGGCCCTGTAAGTGCTATGGTAGTGTGTAAGCTAGGCACATTTCTTTTCTAAATAAAAATAATTATGTAAACCCAATATGGGATGTACATTTACTAACAACAAAGTTTAGCATAGAAAGGACAGTGTATACTTTTGGCACCCAAATATTACATAAGACAAGCCCAAAACTTACTTTATATTCTCTCTGGGCTCTGGCAAATCAGCACTGACCACCCAAGCATTCAGTCTTGCTGCTGATGACTACAGAAACCACAACTTGATGTTGAACAGTTTTTTCTCTGGGTAAAAACCACCTGAATGCAAAGGCCTTTTGTAGGGTATGGTCCTCTACTCAGGGGTGAATGTCACCCTTTCAGCTTCTGTTACACCCATAACAGATAACCCATTAAGTGCCACCCTGTCCTACCTTCTACCTGACTTTAGACTAACACAGTGAACTGTCTCAGTCACACCTATGTAACCATGCTGAAACCAACTATGGTGACCTGGTGTCCAAAGCCCCAGGGTGTTTCACTGGGTTAAGACTGTATGATCATTAAGGAGAACTTAGCACTATACATATGGTTTCGCATAAAGCCATCTGACAATGCTAACCCACTCCTTGAGGGGCAGAGTGCCAACTGGACATAACTGCTGTTTTGCTATGTACCAGCCAAGTGAATAGAATAAAATGCAGTTTGGCGATAGGAAAAGTTTACTGGGCAGGAAGAAGGGGAGAGGGTTAATTAAAAGGGTTTAACATGGCATTGATATAACATGAAAATACTGAACTAGATTACCTCATTAAGAATGGCCAAGTGACAGAGATGGTTTCGCTTCCTTACTGTTTATTATTAATACAGGTCAGCATGAATTCAGCAAGGTAACCTCTAGTGTGTGTTCTCCCTATGTACAATACACACCAATTATGATGTAGGCTGCAAAAGAAAGGAAGGAAATGTGAATAACTAAGGGTGGCAGACCACACAGAGACCCAACACAGGGACTCCAGCCACATGACCTTTATTTTCCAGAGGTGAAACACTTAAGCAAGGCTACACAAAGATGCACTTCTCGGCAATCACTTAGTTTTCAGTAAGGTATTTCTCCCAGCCTGGAGCACCCTGGATAGTCAGATCTCTCATTGCTACTGCTTGTATGAACCCTGACACTCCCAACACTTCCATCTCATTAGCCATTTCCATTGAGGTCCTCCTTATCTCTGCCAGGCACTATGAAAAGCAGGGTCAAGGTTCAGTGAGAAAGACAGGATGAGTATCAGCAGAGTGTGTATGTGACTGGACAACCCATGCTTTATACACAGTGAATAAGGGGTGTAAGGATGGAGTCTATAGGTCCCCAATCTTCAAGAAGGATGACCAAATATGGAGTCTTTCCAAACAAGTAGGAAGCAGAAGTTATGAGGGCTCTACAGACCAGTGGTAAAAGATCTCATGATCAGCATTATTGAGCTGCTGGCCAAATTAACACCACCACTGTTGCTTGACCAGACCATCAGTAGAGATCCACTTTTTTTTGCACAGGTTTGATTTCACCTCTCGATTCACGTGTCCTGTCTGAAGGGTGGTATTAAAACAAGATTCCCCACTTTAGCAGAGGACAACTACCAGGATAGCTACATCAATGTTTGAGAGGAAGATCATACAAGTACGTAGATACACGGACCACGGGACATCAAAACATAAGACACTCTGTATGTTCTGACCAGCTCCCATTTTAAGCCGGTATGCTGGCTCAAGTCACCAGTAACAAGGTGCTTCTGAGAAAGATACAAGACAGCCCAGCACATAGTAGTTATGGAATAATCTGCTTCCTAACCCTTATTATTCAGAGTTGGGCTCATGTCATGAAAAAGGAGGCTTCATGGTCCTTCCTTAATTCAGGGACTTTAATTCCTTACTACAGACTCTTGCTATCTATAGAAAATAGCATTTTTTATTTTTAAAGAAGGATATCTGTTCCTTGTAGATTCAGCAGATGATGTGCCTAGAAAAAAGAGATTAAACTGTGGACAGGAGTTTACAAGAATATTATTGCCAACTGCATCTGAGAACAGTTTATGTAAGTCTGCCTAAAGCCACCCTGAACTGGTTGAAACTCTTACCTTAATAAAAACCAAAACTTTAATCAAAAACTTTTTCTGCATTTCCTCACATTCTACTGTTTGCTTTTTAACTTTTTAAATAGTCTTTAAAATTAATATCTATTTATAACCCTAACTTAAATTTAATATAAAGGAACAGAAGTACATCATTTGCCACAGCAGGTCAAAGTCTCCTCCTTTGCTCAGGTGTGTCTTTGCTTTGGCAGTTTGTTCCTGGGTAATAAAAGTGGTGTTCTGGTACATAGCTGTTGTGTTGATATGCATCTAGAGCAATGCTATCAGGAGATAACATGCCTCTAACTTTGCTCAGTCTGAAGTAGTTCATTATGGTGTTACCTATCTGTGTAAGCACATGCTACAGGAGGCCCACACAACATTTTACAGCATCTTCCAGGTTGGAAAAAAACAGGACAGATAGACTGAAACAAAGTTTCTGCAGCTGCTAATGGAGCAAAACTGAATCTTGACAACCGTTTCTTCCCCCCTGCCACCCTATCCATCAGGGGTTAATCCTATTTTTCAGATGGGCAAATGGAGGCAGAGAGGGTAAATTGTGTAAGGCAAAAGAGAAGTTCGAGTTGGGACTTTGGCACATCGAGGGTTCTTACGTCTGAACGTGCTTTCAGTCAGAGCTGGACAAAAGTGCTAGAATCAGGGGCTCAATTGGTTCCCTGCCCTTCCTAGACACAGTGATGTTAACAAAACTTGGACTTGCGAGCCAGGAACCAAATTTCTTCTTTAAAAGCATGAAGCACTGGTGACATCAGGAAGCTGAACCTGATGAGCAAGACTCCTGATCAAGACTGTCAGTTCACTGACACCAAATATAGGCAACAAGTGCCATGTGTGCATTGGAAACGTCAGAGTCTTCCAATGCACACATGGCAACCAGAGTCCAGCCAGTCTTCATTCCGCCTTGACAATCCCTAAATTCACCTAATCCCTAATTTGATCCCTAAATTAACAGAAGTTTATAGTATCACTGGAATAAAGCAAGAAAATCTTGCAGGGGAGTAAGTGGAGGCCAAGACTTGCTTAGGAAACTTGGCCTGCATGATTCAAAACACCACATGCTCTTCTGGTCTGAGACTGGCCTCATCTTGCCCACTTCGGAGGGCTTTGCTATGGAGGATGAGTGAGAGACATTGACACCAAAGGGCAGGGGTTGGGTGAACCCTGAGGCCAGAAGTGGGCTGCCCAGCCCCAGGTAGCCACGATGGGCATGTGGCCAGTGGAAGAATGAAAAGAGCCCTTCATGGGAAGCACAAAGGGCAGTCTGTGATGCTATAAACTCTGGAAGCCCAAGTGTGCAGCAGCCCGGAGTGCTGCGGTTATGCCAAATGTTAAATAAACTTGTTTACAGAAAGGCAGGAGCCGTGTGCACACATATGGAGGCCAGAAGGCTGGCTGTCCCCCCTCCCTGTCTTGGCAAGAAATTTCCTTTTCTGATAGGCTGAAATACAGAAAAAAGCTGCACCACGTTCTCAAACCTTAAATGAAAAAGAAATAACCCTTCCTATACACTGAGGCAGTACGCTCCTGCAAAAGCTGGTTCCCCGAGGCCCTACTAGATACCAGAGAAGAACAAACCCAGGAGATCAAACCAGCAAGAAAAGATGCATTTGCCAAAAGCCAAGGACTTTCTGCTAAAAAGCAACATACATGCTTCTTCAAGCACTCTTGGTGTCAGGAAGCAGGAGGTATTTGGGAAAAGGCAAAGTTTAATTAGGAAGGAATAAACGAGGCAGTTACAGTCAGGTGTAATATAGCTGGAAAATCTGTTGCAGTTGGGCTAGCTCTATAGTTGTGACAGGGTGGGTATGGGGTATGGCATATCCTGTGTCCATGTTAACTTTTAGCTCACAGAGGGCAACAGTTTTAAGGTTTCACTAAAAAATAACCAGTAGGCATTTGCAAGGTGGGGTAGATTCCATGCATAGCTATTCTTTAACAGAAACTACTGTTTAGGAGATGTGAGTTGATTACAAAACTAGAATGCAGTGCTAAATGATGAGCATGTTGCATCTGCAGATTCAGACAGTCTTACTTCAGATACTGCATGTTTTTGTTATTTAAAATGCCCCCTAGCAGCTAGCATCTCTACATGGAACAAATACAAAATGAGTGAGTTACCTGGGCACTTGCCTCTACGGACACTGTGGCATCCTGATCTAACAGATTAAACTTCTGGTGTGAACACTCCTGGAAACAAGATGGTCCATCTACTGTACAGCAATCTGCCAGACATTGTCAAGACCTTGCTCCTTGTGCAAGATGCAAATGAACTGTGCTGGACCAAACTGGCGGAGTATGTTGCAAAGGACCATGTCATCCTCAGTCTGCACTGACCATCGAATTCTGCTGAGACCCTACTAGATGGCACATTGTGGGAAATCCTTTCCAAGAATCTCATTACAGATGGGGCTTTACAGAGTAGGGAGACAACTTGCCAGGCACTTCGCACACCCTCTTTGCTTTATTTTTGGGCCTGACCAACCATCTACTGAACCTCAGAATAAAATGCATTCCCAGCCTCAGCTCTTACATGCAGCTTTAAAGGGGCCTGCATTTCTTAAGAAGAATTTTATAGAATCCAGCCATTTCTCCTCACTATTCTTAAATTCCTCTCTTCATAACTCCAAATACTGCCATCAACTGCTTGTGTACTTGAGCCATACAATGAAAATACCCAGAAACTGACTGGTCTGTTTTGTTTGTCCAAGCTAGGTGAAAACAGTAACAGTGACAGGCATTTAAACTTAATTTTAACTTCAGATTCAGAGCAGGAAACTTTTCTCTTTGGCTGCAGAGCACGCTGCCATCCATGCTTGCTGCAATTCCTATTTGTAAGCTGCACTGTAGCAGTATTTTTGAAGATACAATGGGTTCCCCACAACGTACCCTTCTTCCTTCCTCACAAGATCCCTGGTCTCTCACAGTAGATGAAATCTTGCTTTGACACTAACTACTCTGATTCCAAGACGACTTGCTGAATTATAAGGGGCACCTACCAAATCTTTGGGGGAAGAATGAAAGGTGGGGAAGGAGAGAAAAGGAGGTTAGTCCCCTGCTCGTTCAGACTGTAAATACAAACACATGCGCTTACCTGTTAGCACAGCAGGGACCAGGACTCCAGCGAGTGCCAGCAGGACCAGGTGAAGAACTCTGTGGTGGGGCATCGCTTCTTCCAGGAACAAGGCGCTGGAAGGAATTCTTCAACTTTTCAAAGTATTGAAATGCTTGGAAACTTCACGAGCATAAAAACAACTTTGCCCAGTCAGGCCACAAATCCCTTCACATCAGGATGCAGACAGTCTCTGCAAACTCCTGCAGAGACTGACACACTGACTGGTTGAGCAGACCTCTCTCCTGAAGACCGCAGCTCCACCCTCTAAAAACCATGCCTAAAAAATCCCCCCTCCCCTCCATGCACAGCTGGACTGTTGGAAATCAGTTATCCTTGCCAGACTGGTACATACACGTACACACACACACACAATCTTTTAAGGTTCAAAATGCTTTGAAGCAGAATTAAAGCAAGTCCTTGCCATCTTAGTTTGCTGGACCTAATACTCAAGAGATTGAGGAGCAGTGCGTGGTCTTATCAGGGTCAAATTCTACTAAAATCTGATGTTGCTGGGGAGACTTAACATTACAGCCCCACAAATCCTCCCCCTCCTACCCTGATTTAGACTGAATGACTTCTTTTCCATGTGTTCCTCTATCAGTCTCTTTTCTCTCAGATGTGCTTGAGAAAGACAGTCGTTAGCAGAAAAAATACAGATTTTTGACTGAGACCCATGCAAGCACTGCAATTGTGAGTTCCTGAGAATGAATCCTACAAAAAAGGAGAGTATTCCAGCGAACTGGTAGAGGCAACAATTTCATCAGACTTCCCTGCAGTGGATCCATAAAATACATTTTTAACTGGCATGAAGATTACCGTTAAGCTGCAGAGAAACAACTGACTTCTCTCCAGAAAAGGTATCCATACAGTTTGAATCTTTGAGTATCCTTATACTCCGTTCTCAGCAAAATGGCATTATTTTAAATTTCATCTGCAAACTTTTGTTCCAGGATCTCTTTGTGAGACACAGAAGACTCAAAGCTGTCACCACAGGGAAGTGGGAAATTAAGAAACAATTTGCTTCAGAACTCCCTACTGGAAATCAGGAGAGGTATCTGAGATCTTAAGTCATTGTCACTCAACTGGTAACTTAAAAGGCACACCAAACCTTGCCTTGCCTAAACCCTAAACTAGAACCCAGGTTAGCCACGTACAAGCTACACCCTATCCCAGAATGACAGCTCCAGCTCCTAGTTTCTACCACACACATTAACCCAGGTGATCCTGACCATTCTTGAGGCTTGTGCCAGTTTTCTAAACAATAGGCAAGGAAACAGCGAGGCTGCCTGAAATCATTTACTATGTCTCAGCACCATCCTGAAAAGGGTGTGTGAAGGATGCCAGAATATTTAAATTCCAGAGACAGTACACTGAATCTATTCCCATCATCTCCATCACTTTAAATTCCCAGGAACCTTTCCAGATTTCTGCCTTTTTCATTTAGCAATCACTGATCCCTACACCCCTCTGCCCCAGCTGAAATTGAGATTACCATGGCCATGTTTCCTCGTGTTCCATTATGAATCCGTTCCAGCATGAGCACGTAATTCATAACAGCTATGGCACCCATTGATAGGTCACATGCCCAGTGACTCTTTTGCAATATTTAAGAAACATTTATAGAAAAAGACCATTAGAACACGCTTCAACTATGAAACAACTTTAAATCTGATTTAAAGTTAAAGTTTAACCATGTCTGTAGGAAACAAGCACAGCTAGGCAAACAGGAAATTAAACTGCTATGATAGCCTGGCAAAGTTAAACTGACTTGCTATTTACACATGAATGATACAAGACTAATTACCTGTTTCACTACATGTCCTCAATTTTGCAGGATTTTGCACAGGAAAAACACAAGCAACAGATGACAGCTAGTGCTTGTTTTGAGAGAAACAAGTATGATTTTATCTAAAGATGGGAAGTATACAAAGAGCCCTTAGGGAACACACTGCCCTGCTGAAGCACAGACCATGGGGACATGTCTCTCCCTTATTTAGTGAGGGTAACTGGAGTGCTTTCTGGTTTACTTATACATCAAGTCCTTTTTTGTGTGTGCACAATTCATAACAGAAAACTAACTAGTGCTTGATCTTTCCTGCATAAACAAGGCAAGAGTGTGAATGCATGCATCTGTGCATAGGAAGGAAGGAGATTGAAGATTTCTTGTCAGAATTTTCCAATCTCAACTTACTGCTGTTTATTTTGAGTTCTAAAATGATCAAGTAGAAAAACCACCAGCGTTCCTGTGGAGGGAAGAAATAAAGCAGTGGTTGTTGCTCCGTGTCCTGTGTGTTTGCTTGTTGTTGCTTGATGAAAAGTAATGAGTCAAGTTTCAGGTCTGCTTTAGCACCAGGAATGATCTCAAAACTCGGCTTTGACAAAAGCAAGCAGAAAATGCGCTCTCAGATATAATACAACCAGGTTTTATTTAAGTTCTCTCTTTTTTCCCTCCACACTGGCAAAAGTTCAGAGGGAGTTTAAAGTTTTGTAAACATTTTAACTACCCCTCTTCCCCCTTTATGAATTTACAAAGCAAAGGAGACAGGGAGACCAGATCTGCAACAGTTCCAAGTCTCTCCATGCTACTGGATCCAAAAACTATATACAAGTCTGCAGCAGTCTCTGTATAGTTACTGTACATGTCTGGGGGAGAGGGGGAAGAGAGAGGAGGAGGGGAGGGTGACCCCAAAAAATGAATAAACCAAACAAAATAAAATCCAAAGCCAAACTGCTCTTGAGCAACTCGAGTGGCTTTCTTCAGGCAGTGATGACAGAAGGACAGCACCCTTCATACAGCTCCACCAAAGCTGCAGCATTTCTCCTACAGGCATACTGCAGCCCTCCAGGAATAGAAGCTGGGACCAGGGGATGTATGTTGAAGCTAAGTGCATTTGGCAATTTCAGACTGATGTTGATGTTTCTCATTTTTTCTTAATTTAAATATCTTTTGGAGGAGGGGAGTTATGTTCCATAAATATTCATAAGTAATTACGGACCTGAAATGAAGGGATGGATATTAAGTAAGAAGGTGTGGTAGGTAATCAGGGATGTCACTGCACACCTCACTTTCCTTTTTCCTCAGTTTCCAGGAATTCAGATGCTGTCAAATTCAGGTCCGTTTTCTTATAATCTCTTTCCATTACAAAGATGAGAGGTCTCTGCCTCTTAGCTTGAATGCTGCTGTAATGAAATGCTGAATCACTGCCATATGTAGTCAGCTGAGACTGTTAGGGATACAGATGTGGAAACCAGTATCTACTCCCATGCAAGAGATACATATGGGAAAGATCCTAGCTATCTCTGAAACGAGACAAATTCATGGCAGAAGAGCCCCAGATAAACTGGTCTTATCCCTCTGAAGGTACTACTGAAGGGAGTAAATTCAACCTGAAAGAAAAGAGATAGAGACTTCCCCTTCCCCAGATTAAGAGTCCTCATTTGTCCAGGAAGGCTGGAGTGTGCTGGAGGGAGAACTCCAGTAGCTTTGACATCACCACCTACTGAAGACAGACTCGAGCTTTCCCTCCAAAATTAATGTGCTGAGAAGGGCTGGCAGGGGGTGTGCAACTTCAAACCAATCCAAGCTAAATTCTGCCCACCACCACCCTCTCCTGCTGTTGCCAGTTCTCAAGTTAGCTTATGAATGCAACTCCTGGATATGGAGAGCACCGCTTGCCCTGATGGAGCACTGAAGTCAGTATCTGTGTGGCATTTTGGTTTTGACTGACATCTGTTAACCACAAACTCTCTCCATGATTGCACAAGTTGGATGTGGTACGAATAACCAAGAGAGGGAAACTATCATTTGCAGAATCCCAAATGATTTTCCAGAGAAGTCAACAGAAGAAATCACAACACAGTGAAAGCTTGCGGGTCACAAGCAGCCTTGTTGTGAATGAATACTATCTCCCACCCATTTAGGAGACAGAACAAAGTTGTCCTTAGGCTGACAGTAACACCAATGACTGTGCAGTCCTGGGCGGAAAGGGTTTGTTGCGACTGGAAAAAGCAGCCTGAGATGATTGATTCTGTGATTCACTGCAAGGCAAAGAAGAATGCAAAGTGGAGAAAGAACTGCAGCCAAAGATGGAGAATCCATGGTTAACAGATGCAGGAAAAGCCGGTCGATCTGCACATGCTCAGTAGTCTTCCAAAGTCTCTATTTCTCCCATGTTGAGCCGCTCTGATGAGGCATTCACTGAAAACCCTGTAAATCAAAAGAGAACCAGTGTGGCATTATCTCTAATATAGTATATGCAGCAGCTGATTAAGACAGGAAATTAATAATACACATACCATTAAAACTGTAAGGGGAATTTACTAAAATAGAATACCACTACCTAAATTGGAATATGATAAGGAAACGCAAGCTATTACTTAGTACCAGAGGATTTTCAGTGATGAATCATCAGAAGTTAGGCTTTAAATTTCATTCAAAAGATGGCACTTGCATAATCACTGCATCTTAGCACCAAGTTGGGGAAGTGACTGAATACCGTGTCTCAGAAGGAAGAATGCTTAAACATCAAATAACCAGAAGTTGCTCATCACTGTGGTCACCTTGCTGGGGTCACCTGGCCCCACTTGTCTATCCTGCCTGGTGCAGGGGGCTGGACCCGATGATCTTCTGAGGTCCCTTCCGGTCTTACAATCTATGAATCACTGCAGTGAGTGGTGAAGGGAACAGATGGCTGGTGCATGGTTCCAGCACCATTCACACTCATCCCTCAATAGCATTTAAAGAGGGAATGAACTGAGTCCAAAGTGACATAATTCAAACATAATCCACATTTACAGCTAAGAGTCTAATGGAAACAATGTGCAGATTTACTGGCAAGAGCTCCCAAAATCTGTGCTATTTCCATTTCTATTCAACCACCACTGTTTCTCAGAGGGTATGGACACATGTCTATTTGGAGCCATTTCAAAGGGCAGCAGCCATTATGTTTTTAACTGTTAGTTGTGGACAATCTGGGAATGAGACAAACTAGCAATAATGCTCCAACTTTAACCTCGGATGAAGCAGTGTTAAAGCTAGAGCAGTTTGTTACATCTGCCTTTGAGAGATGCACCTGCATACAAGTGACATGTTTTATCTTTTTGAGATTGCATGTGCATGAAAAGCAGGAGTCAGCAACCTATGGCCCAGGGTCTGGATACAGCCCACTGAGCCTTCTGATCTGCCTCTTGATCTGGCCTTTGGCAGCAACCATCAGCAGAGGGCTCTAATAGAGGGGAACTTGTTCCCTGCCTCACCAGCTGGGTGGCATGAGTTCTAGTAGAGGGGGTCTTTCCACATGCCATGCCACAATTTAGGCGCCAGGGGGGCAGGGGAGAATGGCAGCAGACAAATCCTACAAGGCAGCGTACTAGCAAACATTCACTGAGTTAGGCTGCCAAACCCCTATACAGCTTTTTAACTAGAGACAGTCCTCAGACTTATGACACAATTGGTTCCTGGAAACCACGATGTTGTAACTCAGAACCAATTTTCTCATAAGAAACAATGTTATACATGGGAGACTGGTTCCTGAACCAAGGCCTAACACCTTATTTTCACCAAAAATACCCCAGAATTTTGTACTCGATCAATTATAGATGAGTAATATAGCTGCATTAATGTACAGTAAAAGTTCTGTTATCCGGCACGCTCCACTAACCGGCATGCTGGCTTGTAAGATAAAGTGGAACTGGAAGTACCCACCATGGCACTTCTGGTTTCTCCAAGCCCCCATGGCTTGGGGCAAAGCAGCCTGCGCTGCTGAGCTCTCATGGCCCGGGGGCATAACAGGCTGTGTAGGGCTGTGTCGGACCCACCTCCCCGTTGGTAGCGATGCCACAGGAGGGGCAGAGGGACACCCCAGATGCAGTGGGAGGAGCAGCAGCGAGGGCCACTCAATTAACTGGCATATCCCGGGGGATGCTGTATAACAGAACTTTTACTGTATTTATATCGTAAACAGCACTCATACTGATTTGCAAGGACTTCTTTGAGGTGACTTTGCTGGACTTTGTGAAGGGGTCTTGGCTGGAGTCTTCTCAGGAGTTCTGGCTGCAAGTTTTTCTGGAGTCTTGTCTGCTTTCTTAAAGAAAGTGTCCAAGCAAGTTTGGACAGAAGTTCTCCAGGGAGATGAGTGACGCAGCGAACTTGTTCGCTGGCATGGTGTTGCATTGGATCAAGCGTTGTAAAGTTGAAACTGACGTCATAAAGTTGAAACAGGATGTCAATTTATAAACGCTGCGAGTCCAAAATGTTGTAACTCGAAACAAAGTTGAAGACTGCCTGTACATATTTTTATTATATATATTTCCCCTATTTTTATTCACAAAAATAGGCTATTCAGAAGACAGTGGTCTACTGGCTAAAAATGAGTCAAATGGGGAAGCAGGGAACTTTTACTCCACAATTCAAATGTTTTCCTTATAAAGAACTCAAATAAGGGAACAAACTGGTGGAGAACTGGGCATGTAATGGAGATCTCATTCATCACAAGTGTCAACCACCAACTCATTAGGTATGACAGTAATTGTACAAAAAACACGCAGGACATTCAGTAAGTGTGTGCACAGTACAGTGTACATGCTGTGAAGGGGAAAGTTAGTGAAGGGTGCAAAGACCATATCACAGAAGCATAAAAAGTGTGAAAACTGGAAGTTCAGAACAGGTTTTTCCAGCTTCACTATAGAAAATGCAAGTTATTATAGGACAAAGTAAAAAGCAACTCAAGCACAGGAAAAAAAGGAAGCCACTTCAGATAATGACGAAAGAAGGAGATGAGATTCAAGGTACTGGCAAGACTTTTGTGGCTTAGAAATTTTAGTGGAGTGATTTTAATAGCCATTAAGAAATTATGAGAACAGGAGTAGAATACGCTTTGATCAAAAAGATGAAAGTCTTAGGAAAGAGATGATGCATGAATTCTGTATACAAGTCACCTCTGTTAAGAATAAATATCATTCCCAATTTACAAAGAGAAACTAAGGCAAGAAGATTAAATGATTTAGGCCAGAATAGGAGAGTGTCAGACCAATGCCAAATCCTGCACTCCCAGTGTATACAATCCAAACCGGTAATTAGCCTGGCTATGTCTGGCCCCTCAAGAGTTTTATTTGTCCATTCTGACTAGAACATTTGATTTCATACAAACGACCATTCTCCCAACACCAGCATCATTGACCATTTGCACTTGCTCTAAGCACAAAATTATAAAAGGCTCTTAAAATAAGGATTTAAGATATGACTTGTACATTGCAGTCAAGTAGTTAACAGCCAAGTAGAACTAAACAGGCACTAACCAACTACCCAACTTCAAGAGGCAGTTAGCTCAGCTTTCTGAACCATATGTAACATTCCCAGAGAAGCATCTATTTAATCTGTGATGTTAAAGGGGCTTTTCTCATTATTAAAAATCTGCTTTTAATCTTGATTACATGTCAATTTGGAAAAAAGTTAAGATGAGGGGACAACTAAAGCTACTAATTGTGATTTAAGGCAAAAAGAATTTTTTTAGTAGGTTTTTAAAAATGTCTGGAAATACATTTTTTTTTTGGTTTTGCAATATGCTTTTGTAACTTCCCATCTGTATCACCTATTCTCATTCTTAAGAAAATATGATTAAAATTGCCATATCATTTGAAATAATGAATTTATCTGAAGACATATTGACCGCTTTTGGGGGCATTTTGAAGGAAGGGTGAAATATCAAATTAAAGAAAATATTTTATCCTTAAGACAAATCAGCTCCTCCTGAGATGTCAAAAGTACAGATTAACGTTTTATACCTGATGCTTAGGTAAAATATTGTGGTGTTCAAATGTTTCAAAGTAATATAATTTTTTTTAACAGCCTAATTCTGCAAGGCTTTTCTTGGACATTTTCAACCTACTTTCAAAGTGAGTAGTTCTAAGACTGTCTCAATGTGACATCAGGAGAACAAACCTGCTTCTTAGAACCACAAGTTGCAAAAAACATTGATTATGAAGAATTAGGTATTTTAAATTTTTCTGAAGAAACAGATTTTCTGTCTACTGCAACTGCCAGCAAAGATCATGCAAAGGATTACAATTTGCTCTTCAGAGAGTCCGAACATACCACAGTGTTTGCCAAAAAGGTTTCAATGCTTATTTTTCCACCTCTACTTCTATAGAATAAGTAAAAATATACATGGTTCCTTTAATGAAACAGGGAAGTCTCAGAGATAATTGTATTCCTCACCTCCAGACCTCCTCAGACAGGGGTAGGGGCACTGGTCAGGAAAGTCCTGCAGCATTCTTTAAATAAGCAAATTCTAGGAGACCAATTCCAGAGAGGCTTCAACCACTTTTCTTGCAGAATTTAGATATAGACCAAACATGTCCAAATCCTAAGATTCTGGGGCATTACCTCAAAACAACCTCAGTTTTGAAGTAGCAGTTCTTACCTAACAAACTGGGATCTGCTCGAACCATTTTCTGTTTCTTCTTCTTCTTTCCGCTCTGCACAGCCTCAAAGTTGGATTGCTGGTTGTTGCTTTGATTGGTCTGAAAGACCGAATGCAGTGCACTATGGTTCATTCCCCACACTGAATCCTGGAAAACAAGCATATACTAGATTGTAAGCTGCAACTAAGCTTTGCCTGCTTGCTGGAAGTACTTTGATGATCCCAAGTCACTTTTAATGACACAGGTGGAGTAGCAGGTCTATCAGTCCATCTAATACACTTACATCCATTTTTTCCCTGAAACTCATCCTGTACTGTGAAGTTATTTATGCAAGGTTACAAACTGTTAAACTACTAACAAGAATTAGGCATACCCTACAAGATTTCACAATATATGCTTCCTCTTTTGCATTCAAGGCTATGTAAGTTCTCCCATTCCCCCCTCCGCACATTATTAGAGATACAGCCTTCCAGTGAATCATGGCACTGCCTTCATAGTCTCTAGAAAGAACATCAGTATACTTTAAAGTTACAGAAAACAGGCTGGGAACGGACCATCAAGCATTTAAGTTTAACCACCTGTTTACACCAGGAAAATGTCAAACAAATGTGCACCTGTTGTTGCTGCTGCCGTTGCTGACTGGCTTTTTGTTTGGCACGGCGCTCAAGAAACTGCTTGGCAAATTCCTTGGCTTCAGGGGTATCTCCAAGGTAGGCTCTGATGTAATCATGGACCTCGTATGGAGATTCCACTTCCTTCAGGAAAGAAACAAACGTGGGAACTGCAATACGAGGGGAAGAAGATGGACCATGAGAGAGACGTGTGCAGATGTGTAAGTGAGCGTGCAAAAAACAGATTTTGGATTCTTTCGTCAAATATTTGACAACCTAGCAGCAATGGAATACAGCTCTTCATGTTAAGCTATCAACAGCAAAGCCCCACCAATGTAATGCTGCATTATTCCATAGGTACAGGAAGGGAAGACAAATCTCATCATCCTTCTCCTACCCCTCCATAATGAGGAAGAAAATTAGGTCTACACTCAGAAGAGTAAATTAACCCACCAGCCTCCTAATAGGAAGTTCCTAAACACAGTCTTTTTGAAGCAGAACTAATAAAAGGCCCATACAGGTAGTCAGCTATCCTCTGCTCTACTGCTGTAATCAATATAATTTATGACTGAAGCATCTAAAAGCATAGCTCCTAAAAACTCATGTTTAAAAAAAATGCTTTAATGGGACAGTTAATTATTCTGCAAGTATTTATAACTAGGTTAATTTTCTTATAATTGCATTGTATCACTTTCACTGAAACATCTGTGAACCATTGGTGACCAAGTCTGGTGGCATTAGTTCTAATCCCACTCCATCCACAATATTTCCCCCCAGGGAGAATCGTGGGGCACAGAATACAGTGCAATTTATAGCAATGCCATTTCCCAGCCACTTATGCCAGCTTGCTGAATGCACCAAAACACTGTCTTTGTTAATGAACAGTTGTTTTTCCGTGGAACTCCGTATTTTCTCTGCATATGCTAATGTGGTCTTCTTTCATGTAATGTTACATAATATAGCTGCCATTCCTTCCAATTCTTACCATCTAAATTATTGGCTGTGTTGAGTGCATGAAGCATCTGTTCACACCACTGAGTAAATCCATCCTGGGCTTTATTAACTCCTTGGAACAACTTCAACAGCTTCTCCTCTTCTTCTACCTTCTTATTCTGTCTGCTTGTGATACCTACAGATTTGCTGAGACAAAAACCAAAACATAATATTACAATACCAGAGCCAGCCAAACATTTACTAAGAGAAAAAAAAAAAAAAATCAGGCAAAATTCTAGTACACAGCTAACAAAAGTCCTTTGATTTAGGGAATGGCTAGCACTGCTCATGAGGTCAAATGATTTCTCAGATGTTAAAATAAAAAATGTGACTAAGGACAGACCATAAGGTGCTGGTTGCCAAATTATTTTAAAAGATCACGATCAAATGCAATGAAGGTATAAATTCGTTAAAAGATCAGTTCCAGACTGGCAACCCTATACTAAAAGATCTTTCCCCAACTCCTACCTGAGGCTGGCATTGCTCTTGTTTTTGTTGGTCGAGTTACGAGGTCCCACTTCCTTCACTGCATCATCCCAGAATCCCATGTTTGAGTTTTTGGAATCAGCATTACTCCAGATACTGCTGACTAAGTCAGACGCCCACTGGTTGCTGGGATTAGTGTTTAGAGAGCCCCACACTGAATTCCCAATGCTGGTGTGCAGGTTAGAATGCTGCTGAAACAAAACAAATGAGAGCTTACTGGTTAGCAACAAGTCTGAAGGAAGAGTAGCAACATCCAACAAACCAAAAGGAAAGGTGGGATGAGAGGAACAGAGCATGTGACAGTTCCGCAGGCACTAGTTAGGTAACAAAGATAGGCACCGTAGTATTGCGGACTCTGTTTGGCTGCTG
This sequence comes from Gavialis gangeticus, assembly GCF_001723915.1. Lineage (NCBI taxonomy): Eukaryota > Metazoa > Chordata > Crocodylia > Gavialidae > Gavialis > Gavialis gangeticus. The sequence continues at coordinate 65,363,315 of NW_017728995.1, forward strand.
GTGCTGCTGTTGCTGTTGCTGCTGCTTCTGCATCTGTCTTGCCTCTTCCTGCTGTATCTCCAGGAGAGATTTGGTAGTGCCTGTTGGTTTGGTGACATTTCCCCATCCCGACAGTTTCTGCTGTTGCTGCTGCTGCTGGAGAGCTTTCATTAGCTCACGCTGCTGACGCCTTTGCTGTTGCATACAAAAAAAGAAACATCAGATGATCACAGTCCAGGAATTCTGATTCCAGGCTCTGTTAGTTTTGAGCAGCAGTACTACTGTGCTTCTAGAGACATCAGTAGAAGCACAAAAAGATGCACACTAATTAGATCTGAAAAGAAACCCTTCATTAACCCATGATGCAACTAAATGTCTGAGTCTTATGACCCAAGCAGTCATTCATCCAATTTCTTATTACTCACTGTCTTAAAACAAGTATCACTATCTTAAAAAAAACCAAAAAAAAACCTCACATCATTTTTTTTTGCCTGTACTCTTAAGCATGACCATGAAGCAAATGAAAGCAGACAGGATAAAAATTATGCAGCATCATTTTCTATTTTTATTGCTTTTAGAGCAAATGATAAATTGGTAAAGACTGGTTGCATTATGCTGGCTGCTTTCAGTTCAAATGGAAAGCCATAAGAACTGCCATCAACACTGATGTGCTTGGCACAAAACTTCACTTCTACAAATTACTTGCCCACTAAACCATATCACTAAGTTACCCATTTCTAACTACTGATTAAATATGGTTTAAGTTGAATACTATCAGCTAGCTGCCTTTCTGAATAAAAAACAGCAACATCCACAAAACCCTCCTGTTTCAAAGTCTGGCATGTGGAAGGAAAAAATAGGGATCAGAGCACAAGAATTAGAGAATTTTTCTTTCTTCACCAGAGTTATAAAAGTAAAAAAATCAACAGAGCTTTGATTTCACAAGGTGAAATACTCCAGAACATAATAAGTATAAAAAGAATTCCTAAATCTCCGAAGACATTAAGTGCATCAGTAGGTTCCTTTTGGATACACTTTCACCTGCTGCCCCATCATACAAAGGGAAAAGATGGATAGGCTTTTTTTCTTTTCTAGAGAAAAGCCAATCAGTGATATAATTATTCTGTACAGATATTGATACAGTATTGACAAGTATCTGAAAAAAATTCACATAATTCAATGATGCAATGAAATTTATCAAAAAGATTTTGGGTGGACACACGTCCTCCCAAATTTTGGGATATCCAGTTAGTCAAGAGTTAGTTACTAAATTAAACTGGCTATGTCAGACCCTCACAGGAATCAAAAGGATGCTTCCATCATCTAATTAGTCTAATGCTAAAAAAAAGTAGGAAATGAAAGATTTTAAATGAAAGATTATTCTGATGCCTAGGAACTGAACAGATATTAATCTGCCCCACATGTTACAAGAGACAAGTGAAAGGAAAGACTTGGTATTCACTTTCACTTGTGCTCTGGAACTAGGTACAGACATCAATTTGTACCTTTCTCAGGACTCATTGCACACAAACAACATGGGTAGATATTAGCTTTATATCTAACAAGGCTCCAGAGCAGAAGTGTCTAGCCATGGGGTTTAAGCCAGGATATGAAAACAAATTTTCCTCATCCATCAAAAAACTAAGACACTCCCCTGCTTTGCTAGAAGAGAGGTAAAAGCCCAGTCAACAGGTTACCCATCCATCAAGGCTTTTTGCCACTGAATGCAAAGAATTTATCAGTATTCAGGTCCTGCAAGCATCTGTTAAATTTGTCTTTTCATGTACTGAAGAGATCGCAGATGCTGTTCAATTCAGGAAGTATTGGGGAAGAGCATAAGGGAAGAGGTTCATTACTACGAAGGACAGCTCATCTGCCAACATGCTTTAAATACAAACTCTTCTTTCACTCCCCATCAAATGTCAACCAAAAGTACTTGTCCAGGTCTTGACTTCTATAACTTTTTGCTATCATAATTAGAACTCTGTTCCTTTCCTTTGTTGATATTTTAAAAAAAATCGCTGTTAAAAGACCGTCTTTTTAGATACTGGAACACTCTCTTTCAAAAAAAAAAAAAAAAAAAAAAAAAAAAAAAAAAAAAAAAAAAAAAGTAATGTGCAATGGATATAATATAAATTTGAGCTGAGTGAGTTTGGAAGGATTAAGTTTCCGCTAGGAGAGTTCCCAATATCATCTGAAAGTACTTCTGCAGAAGCTGAAATAATTCTGGATCTGATATACAAAACTGCTTGGTCTCCCTGAACAGTGAGACCTTTGTATCTTTTGAGTGGACTTGCAAAGAAGCAAATTTCCCCTTGAAACACAGACCTATCTTGGTTACAGTACTACAGCCACTGTGCACATGAAGCCCAACACTTACAGGCTGGTCTGTCAACTTTTCAACCAGATAAGTAAATGTCAAACATTTCCATGACAAAACTAAGATATTTAGAGCAAACAAATACCAAGGAGAGTTCAGTTACATCTTGAAGTGCTCTGAAAATTTTAATCTGAGAGTTGAATGGAATAGGGTTCTTAGAGATGCTGTAAAATATGAATCTATCTCAAACATAACCTGCCTCAAAGTTCTATTGTCTTCATCTAAAAGTGAATTTACAAACAGTTTTGATGCAGCATTTATTTGAGTAAGAATCAGTATTGTCTTCTAAGTTAATCAGTCATCCATTGGGAAATGGAGAAAATTTGCACATATTGAGTAGATACCTGTAAAAACTAATTCAAGCTGGGTTTCTTTACACTAGAAGAAAAGATGAGAATTTACCTCCTCGCGAAGCTGCCGCTCTCTCTCTTCTTCAAGCTTTTGGATTTCTGCCAAGGATAATGTGGTCTGGGACTGACATGCTCCTGAATTTGATTGCTGACCCCATGTCGAAGACGAAGGAAGCTGCGAACAAGACAAGCTAGTAAGAATCCTTTTTGAACTGAAGAATGTTGACATTGTACATTAGGAGACAATTCTCAGGAACCCACTGAAGAAAGGTGATACAAAGATTCAGCTTAAAGGTAACATACCATATTTACTTGATTCCAAGATGAAATCATTTTCTCATTCATCATGGGGAAAATGAAGGCTCATCTTTGACTTGAGGACCTGCAGACAGTGTTGGGTCCTGCAGTGTTTTCTGGTTCATCCTAATTCCCTTGTTGCCCTCTGGCTCCTGCACTACTCCTTGGGTCCCTGCTGAGCCAGGGCATGGTAGAGAAATCAGCCCAGAGCCATAGAACAGTAAGAGACCGAGCATGGATTCCCTCACTGCTCTCTGGCTGCATGCTGGGTCCTGCTGCTTTCTGGCCCTACACTTATTCCCCACTGCCTCTTGCTCAGCAGGGAGCCAGACAGCTCTTCTTGCCTGAGTCTCTCTCTTTTCCTTCCTGTACACTTGTTTTAATATTTGTGCTCCCTTTTATCTTTTGTACTTCACTCACTGACACTGCTATTCCCTCTCTTTTTCTATCATGTCATACCTTCACTCAGCTCCTATCTGTTCATCCCTGTCAACTAAATTCCTTTTAATCTAGTTCTGTGGACTGTCAAAAAGGTTTTGCCTACACATATTAGATGAATGGAAAAAGAAGGTAGAGCATTACCTTCATTTGTGCAAGTTGCTGCTGCTGCTGTTGCTGTTGCAACCGCCGAAGCGCCTCCTGTTGCTGCTGCCTCTGTCTCATTATTTCCTTCTGGCGCTGAAGTTCCAATTCCTTGCGCTTTCGCTCTTCCTCTTCAAGCCGTAATCTAGCTGCTTCCTCTTCCATGCGCAGCCGATTTTCTTCAAGTCTACGCTGGGCCTCCTCCTCTTCACGGGCCCATTTGGCAGCCTCCTCTTCCTTCCCAGGATAAAAAAATAAAGAGTAAAGTCTCTAAGAGGCCTCAGAAACAATTAAATAATTTAAGCACATGGGATTCAGAAAGCCTAACAAACAGATGGAAGCCTTTTAGCAGTAGATATGATCTGTAAAGTGCACATTGCTTAATAAACTTTAATCTTCAAGTGAAAAAAATCTGGCTCCTCCAAAACAGAAGTTTCACAGTGTTTTATCAAGTGATTGAACTACAAGCGAAAGGCATTCCTCCACATCAAGGCTAGCAACTTCGGACTGTCCACAGGGCAAAATGAAGTACTGAACTTTTCTTTTTCTAGGATTTTATCTGCCTTTTCACTGCAATTAGCTTTCAGGGTTGAGTGTTACTGAGAGAGAACTCATTAACTGAGAAAAAAGAAAAGGTTTATAATTATAAATTAAAAATGAGTGACAGAAAGAGTAGGTGATGGCTACAGCTGCAAAGGAGAAAAAGCTCTTTTTGTTAACGAGGATAAAGCAGGACATAAAAGGTGCTGGTAGATAAAGAGTTAGAAGAGTGAGAGACATAGAGAGCTCTATCACTTACATGTTAACTGGCAATATGGAATGGGAACCTTATGTTAACACTGTATGAGGATGTGTGATGCAGTTAGTTTTCCTGTTAGAAGACTGCCAGCAGGAGTTAGTATGCATGGCAGCTGGGAAAGTAGGACATGCAGAGGCCACTTAAGGAGGATTTAAAATAGTCAGGGCAAGAGGACAGGAGGGAACACGAATGATATTCTCTAGTTTTGGCAGAGTAGAGAAAAGCAGACTGGCATGTTTGAAGTACCAGGAGAGTTGCAATGATACAGCATTCTGTAGCAAAGGTTTCAAACACGGTAACTTGTAACAGGATTTAATTATTTTAAGCTTTTATGGTAGAATACTGTATGTATCTTGCCCCTCTTTAGATTAGGGAAAGACTGGAAACCTGAGGCTGCAACCTGCCTGTAGCCACAATCAAATGTGCTGGAAAGCAAAACGTTCAGAAAATACTATACTCATCTAAAAAATGAAGTGCAGAAGGCACCCCATGACACAAAGCTTGATCTTCCTTCTGATTATCTGTAACCTGTTTCAAAGGGAAACTCAATCTATATTCACACTACCCATGCTGAGTTCCACAGCTAAAGGAAACAGTCTCTCCCCAGCTGGCAGAGCAAGTCTTAATGTTCAGTTGGCTCTGGCACCTCCCATAACTGACCATAGTAAAGCCCTTGTACTACTTTTCACCTGTTTGCGAAGCAACTCCTCTCTCTACC